>NC_084541.1:5236184-5571184 GCF_024500275.1 Phycodurus eques
CACAGCAAGGGTTCAACAAAGTCACGAATCATAAACGCATGCTACAGTCTGCAGGCTATAATCTATACCGGTACTCCGGTTCCAAAACCTTTGTGGGTCATCTCTGTACTTCATTGCAAAATCCAGTCAGGCCTTCTGATTCTTTTTGCTGATGAGTGGTTTGCATCTTGTGGTATGGGCTGAATATTTCTTCTCTCAAAGTCTTCCTTGAACAGTGGCTGGTGATACCTTTACCCCTGTCCTGTGGAGGTTGGCAGTGATGTATCTGACTCTTGTCTTTTGGTGTATCTTCACAGCTCTCACAATGTTTCTGTCATCAACTGCTGTTGATACCCTTGGCCGACCTGTTCGATGTCTGTTGCTCAGTGGACCATTAGTTTCTTTCTTTTTCAGGACATTCCAAATTGTTGTATTGGAATGTCATACAATTTTCCCTCTTCTCTCAGCTTCAAAATGGCTTGCTTTTCTCCCATAAACAGCTTTCTGGTCTTCATGTTTGCTTAACAGCAAATGCAGTTTTCACAGGCGAAACCCAAATCCCAAAACAAGCACGAGCTAATGTTTAAGCAATTAATCTAAAAGGCAACACCTGAGCTACTATAAACACCCATCAGTCACATGTCCAATACTTTTGCTCACTTGAAAAGTGCGTGGGTTCAAACAAAAGATGCCTGTCCTGAGTTGTTCCAAGTCGGCCTGGAATGGACTGGCCCCTGCGACCCTGTCCCTGATTATACTGCTCCTTTGTGGCCAAGGCATGCACACCAGAAAGAGCTGCACATTGAATAAATAAAATAATGATGCACTGTTCAATTCTTTACATTCTATTTAAAACTGTAATTATTGTATGTTTTCATAAAATACAATATTGTAAAGTGCTATTTTTTGTTTTTAAAAAACACGTAACACATTTTTTTGGGTGTTTTATGGGGGGCTGGAACAGATTAATGGCATTTCCATTCATTTCAATGGGGAGAGATGATTTCACGTAACGAATGAAACTCGGATGTCAAGACACCATTGTACATGACAACCAATAATTTTGCTCATTTTGCTCAGCATTTAAGTATGCTGTTGCTGATCCCAGAAACCATCAATGAATGTTGCAGTCTTTTTTGTATAATGTATGTAAATGTTTTTGATAACTAACAAATGCCCATCCCCCCAAAAAAATAAACATTTCGCTCGACACCACTATTGCTGATGTATTCCTCTAGTAGTATGAGTTTGAGCACTCATTTATGTGTCTTAGTAACCAGAGCCCAGAAGGCAGTGAGGTGGCACTATTTTTGTGTTCTTCAAAAGTGTTTCTTTTTCCGATATGTTGCTGTGTTTGATTTGTTCCCCTCTTTGTCGTGGTAATTGAACCTACTAGCGCAACACTTTTCCGAGGTTAGTATTCTACATGGACGTGCAGTCCTTAAAGCATGACAGATGCTGCTATTTTCACTAACGTCAGTTGTAGGCTTTTTGATTCAGCTTTGCTTCAATAAATAAACATATGTGTGTTTTTATTTATGTGTTGACACCTCTTGCAACAACCAGCACTCTTGTTGATCAGGAAACTAAAAACTCCAGATAATGTGTAAATATTTGTGAAAATGGTTAGTGTCAGGTGTTATTCTTACTGTGTGTCATCTTTCTCCTTTTCACAATAAACCGTCTCTTTGTGACATGACTTCCTTTTGATTTTTGCATGCTCTCTATTCCATTGTAAGTATTTATCATTTTGAAAACCTTCATCCTTGTTGTTGTGTGTTTGTTTGTGCAATACACAGTAAAACGTGTGTGTTTGTGTTTGTGTGTGTGTGTATGTGTGCATGCGTGGGTGCTTGCGTGTCTGTCTGTCTGTGTGTCTGTATGTGTGTCTGTCTGTCTTGGGGCAGTGTGGGGTCAGACGAGTTGTTGGGTGCGTTAATGTGCATGAGTTTATCTCTATTCTCCATGCTTAATAGCCCTTCAGTGACCATGAACTAAGTTTAATGTATTTACAGTACCTTAACCAAAATAGCTGATAAATATTAAGCATAGTAGTTGTGAGAAAGAAGACACTAAAAAAAGCTATTTTTAGTTACTTGTGTTGAGAATACAATTTGTATTATCTATGAATGATTTCATTTTCTGCATGCCGAAAAACTGTTTTATTTGTGAATGTGAATTGTATGTTATTAAAATAGTGGAAACAGAATTTCACATATTTTTATTGTAAATACAAACGCAAGACATTTTGGGTGTGTGTTGAAATGAATGCACAATTTTAAGCTTTGGACTACTTAAATCACAGTTGTCTTAAAGTCATACATTGTGCCATACGAGAATAGTATCAATATATTATTTTGGACAGTTTTGGACAAACGTTTTTTTTTTTTTTTACTCTCTTTTTGTCCCATCTGTCTGTCAGGACCGAGAGCAGTACAGGATGGCAGTGGATCCACACTGGGCGTGCAATTAGACATCTGCCTCCTCTTCATAGTGTTTCTGCCCTTTCTGCTCAAATTTTGAAAAAGGAATGGATTTTACCAAGATTTGTGTGTATGTATGTTTAATTATTATTATTATTATTATTATTATTAATTCTTAAATCTGCAAACATATGGGTCATTTTCATATGAATTGATCAATAACAGTAAAGACAATTTCTTTTTGAAAATTAATTGTACTGATATGAGTATTTGAATAATGCGCAGACATCAAAAGGTCTTGTCTCTCAGAAAAACTAATTATGGTAAATCAATATTTTTCCAACTTTTAATGCCAAAATGCCTTTACTGTTAGGTGTCCGAAATGAAGTTTCATGATTTTCAACATGTTTTCCGAATGAAGATGTTCATTACATTTTTGGAAATATAGGATTTTTCTCCCATTGCTGAATATGCCTTTTCCATGAAAACTAACACAAGTGTATCTTAGTGACTTCAGAGTTTCTGATTTGGTTCTTTTATAAACGGTCCTTCTTTGTCACTCAAGCTGTCTTTACTGTTAATGCCAGTGGAAAGAGCCTCATTATGTTGTTGCAATACACCAAAGGGATCTGTGAGCTGAAGTGCCAGAATGAGGCAGCCATTTTGCATTCACACAATAGCAGACAGCAAAATAAAAGGTGTTATTTCTGAGATGTGAATGTATAAAATAAACGTATGAATTTGTGAAAGGGTCAGAGCTATTGCCAGTCTTTACCGTAATTACGACAAGACTGTAATGAGTTTAATGAGTAGTTAGGATAATTTATTTTTTTTTCCAAGTTTGAAGGGCAACATGTAAATTGCAACTCACATGATTTTTTTTTGAAGATGTTTATGTCTTTACCGTTATGCACTTTTGTCTTTTGAAAATGGGACTTAAAGCATGAAAAGAACAAGGCAATATAAAACATTTTTACAAAATTAGATATGTCTTTACCATTATTGATCAAATTATATGGTAATGACTCATATACTGATGCACAGCAGCCCACAAAGTTGCTCTGTTATGATGTTTTCCCATATAATACATGTCATATAATTTTGTGTAGCTTGTTTTTCTTTTGATATTATTTATTTTAAAAATGTTTTGCATTTAACTGTATTTTCTCACAACCATCCATCCATCCGTTTTCTACCGCTTATCCGAGGTCGGGTCGCGGGGGCAGTAGCTGTAGCAGGGACGCCCAGCCACTTCATCCAGCTCTTCTGGGGGGATCCCGAGGCGTTCCCAGGCTAGCCGAAGGATGTAGTCTCTCCAGTGTGTCCTGGGTCGTCCCCGGGGTCTCCTCCCGGTGGGACGTGCCCGGAACACCTCACCAAGGAGACTCCCGGGGGGCATCCAAATCAGATGCCCCAGCCACCTCATCTGGCTCCTCTCGATGTGGAGGAGCAGCGGCTCTACTCCAAGATCCTCCCGGATCACCGAGCTTCTCACCCTATCTCTAAGGGAGAGCCCGGACACCCTGCGGAGGAAACTCATTTCGGCTGCTTATATCCGGGATCTTGTTCTTTCGGTCACGACCCACAGCTCGTCAGCATAGGTGAGGGTAGGGTCATAGATCGACCGGTAAATCGAGAGCTTCGCCTTTCGGCTTAGCTCCTTCTTCACCACAACGGATCGATACAAAGTCCGCATCACTGCAGACGCTGCACTGATCCGCCTGTCGATCTCCCATTCCATTCGTCCCTCACTCACACGCACAACAAGACCCCAAGATACTTGAACTCCTCCACTTGGGGTAGGATCTCATCCCAACCTGGAGAGGGCACGCCACCCTTTTCCGACTGAGGACCATGGTCTCAGATTTGGAGGTGCTGATTCTCATCCCAGCCGCTTCACACTCGGCTGTGAACCGCTCCAGTGACAGTTGGAGGTCACGGCTTGATGAAGCCAACAGAACCACATCATCTGTAAAAAGCAGAGATGCAATACTGAGGCCACCAAACCGGAACCCCTCTACGCCTCGGCTGTGCCTAGAAATTCTGTCCATAAAAGTTATGAACAGAATCGGTGACAAAGGGCAGCCTTGGCGTAGTCCAACCTTCACTGGAAACGAGTCCGACTTAGTGCCGGATATGCGGACCAAACTCTGACTCCGTTCGTACAGGGACTGAACAGTGGTTTTAACCACCTCGGTGTCCTCCACCCCAGAGATAGGAGAGCCTGCCTCAGAGACCCCAGACTCTGCTCCCTCATGGGAAGGCATGTCGGGAAAATTAAGGAGGTCTTTGAAGTATTCTCCCCACCGGCTCACGTCCCGTGTCAAGGTCAGCAGCGCCCCAACCCCACTATACACAGTGTTGATGGTGCACTGCTTCCCCCTCCTGAGACGCCGGATGGTGGACCAGAACTTCCTCGAAGCCGTCCGGAAGTCTTTCTCCATGGCCTCACCGAACTCCTCCCATGAGTTTTAGCTTCAGCGACCACCAAAGCTGCATTCCGCTTGGCTCACAACCCTTCAGAAGAAATGTTATAAAATACTGTCTGATATTCACATTGACTGTGAATTAAATTTAACTACATTTATTATTCATATCGGCGGCATGGTGGACGACTGGTTAGAGCATCTGCCTCACAGTTCTGAGGTCCGGGGTTCAATCCCCGGCCCCGCCTAGTGTGGAGTTTGCATCTTCTCCCCGTGCCTGTGTGGGTTTTCTCTGGGCACTCCGGTTTCTTCCCACATCCCAAAAACATGCATGATAGGTTGATTGAAGACTCGAAATTGCCCGTAGGTGTGAATGTGAGTGCGAATGGTTGTTTGTTTCTATGTACCCTGCGATTAGCTGGCAACCAGTTCAGGGTGTACCCCGCCTCCTGCCCGATGATAGCTGGGATTGGCCCCAGCACACCTGCGACCCTTGTGAGGATAAGCGGCTCAGAAAATGGATGGTTGGATATTATTCATATCAAATCCGGGAAGAGTAATATTTAAAGTAAGTGTTCAAAGTGAATCTTAAATACCTCAAGGTCAACGAGAGACGAGAGATAAGTGGAATGTCTTTAAGGTAGCCTGCAGCTGAAAGTTTGATGATAATTTTTTAAAAGTAAAATAATTATCGTTCTGTGTCGTTATGGAAACATTTTTGTGATATTTGCTATGCTCATGTTTTCATTGTATTTATTTTTTTAAATCAGGTTAAGTCTAAAATATGTTTGAGAGGGAAATTGTAATTATTTCGGCAAATATCCGGGTTTTTGTCTCATCTTTGTTGTTTCTTTTGTTTTTGCTAACAAGGACACTTACTGTATCAATAAAAATGGTGTCAAATGTAATTATACTTGATAATGATGTAGTTAAAAAGAGAAGGAGACTGCTTTTTTAATCCTCATGGCTTTACAATGTAACTCATTAAAATTTGCTGATTGTTTGAACATACTGTACATACACATGGCTATTTTGGGATTGAATCGCAAATCACCCAAAGAATTTACAGTTTATAAGACATTCATCTCTACCGACATATAATTGTCCTTTTCATTAAACATGCCATTTGTCAACATGCTGTCTTCGGTATTTATATGGCTATATTTGAAATGGAAAAAGAAATTCACCTTAACACAAATATTTACATTATAATTTGTATCCTGTATTGGAAAGAAAGTTGATATGAACAGTATTCAAGTTATTTTAATTATTAGAGAGTGACTGGATATCTGAACCACTCATCAAATCTGACTTGTGTCATCCTCAAAATAGGATGGAAATATATTACCAATGGCATTTTGAGCAGCGCTATAGTCTTATATTTTGAATGGGGTGGATTTTTTTTTTCTGCAAAAATTCAAAGCTCGTTTACAATACTACAGCAACAAATTAAAGCAACTCAGTGTTGTTTAATGTTTTGTTGCCAAACATTGCAGACCAACAATATTGTACTTCTGCAGGTGCAAGAAAATAAACTGTGTGGAGTGGCCCAGTCAGAGACCTGACCTCAAACTGATTTAGATGCTGTATTGAATGGTGAGCGGTCCAGGGTGTGTCCCACTTCTCACCAAAAGTTAGCTGGTACAGGCTCGAGTTACAAGATGGATGGATGAATGGAAATACAGGGTTTTTGTCAGATAGTGAACGTTGTAATATCATTGTCATTTGTAAACAAATTAGTACTCAAAGAATAAAATGTGTTGCTTTTTGAGGATGGCGTAGGTATTCCTTTTCAGAACTGAAATGTGGTTTAAAGATGAGACCAAAGGGGGTTGTTGTGTAGGATTATGCAAAAATTGAAGCGATACAATGTCATCACCTTAAAGCATGCATCTTGTGCCCTGTGAGTTTGGTCTTTCATCTCTATCCTTTCTTTTTACAGCGACAAGGAAGCATATTTACATGGGTTATGTGGGTTGGTATGATATATGCTGTGTCTTGTATTTATAATAATATTATCCTAAATTCCTTTTGGTCTTTGGCATTTCAGCTCCAAAAGAGCATTTGCCTTGCATTCATACAATTTCTTAAATAAATTTTTAATGAAAAGGATAGCTGGATAAATGATGTATTCAATGAGAGGGGCCATAGGGGTCGGGTGGAGTGTGAGCTGGGCGGTGGCCGAAGGCAGGGACCTTGGCGATCCGATCCCTACAGAAGCTGGCACAAGGGATGTGGAATGTCACCTCTCTTGCAGGGAAGGAGCACGAGCTGGTGTGCGAGGTCGAGAAGTTCCGACTTGATATAGTCGTGCTCGCCTCCACACACAGCTTGGGCTCTGGTACCAGTCCTCTTGAGAGGGGTTGGACTCTCTTCCACTCTGGAGTTGCCCACTGTGAGAGGCGCCAAGCAGGTGTGGGTATACTTATTACCCCCTGGCTTGGCGCCTGTACATTGGGGTTCACCCCGGTGGACGAGAGGTTAGCCTCCCTCCGCCTTCGGGTGGGGGGACGGGTCCTGGCTGTTGTTTGTGCCTATGCACTCCTTTTTGGAGTCCTGAGAGGGGGTGCTGGAGAGCACTCCCGCTGGGCACTCCATCGTTCTGCTGGGGGACTTCAGTGCTCACGTGGGCAATGACAGTGAGACCTGGAAGGGTGTAATTGGGAGGAACGCCCCCCACCATCCACCCCCACCCCCCGATTAGAACCTGACATAGAGTACGAGTGGACCATGTTCCGCGCCTCCATTGCTGAGGCGACCGACCAGAGCTGTGGCTGTAAGGTGGTCGGTGCCTGTCGTGGCGGAAATCCCCAAACACGTTGGTGGACACCAACCGTGAGGGATGCCGTCAAACTGAAGAAGGAGTCCTATCGGCTTTTTTGGCCTGTGGGGCTCCTGAGGCAGCTAATGGGTACCGGCTGGCCAAGCGGAATGCAGCTTCGGTGGTTGCTGAAGCAAAAACCCGGGCATGGGAGGAGTTCGGTGAGGCCATGGAAAAAGACTTCCGGGTGGCTTCGGGAAATTCTGGTCCAGCATCCGGCATCTCAGGAGGTGGAAGCAGTGCCCCATCAACAGTGTGTATAGTAGGGATGGGGCGCTGCTGACCTCGACTCGGTACGGTCAGTGGGGAGAATACTTTGAAGACCTCCTCAATGCCACCGACACGCCTTCCCATGAGGAAGCAGAGTCCGGGGTCTCTGAGGCGGGCTCTCCTATCGCTGGTTGAGGTCACCGAGGTGGTTAAAAAGCTCCTCGGTGGCAAGGCCCCGGGGTTGGATGAGATTCGCCCGGAGTTCCTGAAGGCTCTGGATGTTGTGGGGCTGTCCTGGTTGGCACGCCTCTGCAACATCGCGTGGACATCAGTGAAGTGCCTCTAGGGTGGTGGTCCCCTTTTTTAAGAAAGGGGACCGGAGGGTGTGTTCCAACAACAGGGGGATCAGCCTCCCTGGTAAGGTCTATTCAGGGGTGCTGGAGAGGAGGGTCCGTCGGGAAGTAGAATCTCAGATTCAGGAGGAGCAGTCTGGTTTTCTTCCTGGCCGTGGAACAGTGGACCAGCTCTACACCCTCGGCAGGGTCCTCAAGGTTGCATGGAAGTTCGCCCAACCAGTCTACATGTGTTTTGTGGACTTGGAGAAGCGGTTCGACCATGTCCCTCAGGGAGTCCTGTGGGGGATGCTTCGTGAGTATGGGGCACCGAACCCCCTGATACGGGTTGTTCGGTACCTGTACGACCGGTGTCAGAGTTTGGTCCACATTGCCAGCAGTAAGTCGGACTCGTTTCCGGTGGGGGTTGGACTCCTCCAAGGCTGCCCTTTGTCACCGATTCTGTTCATAACTTTTATGAGCAGAATTTCTAGGCGCAGCCGAAGGGTAGCCGAAGGGTAGAGGGGGTCCGGTTTGGTGGCCTCAGTATTGCATCTCTGCTTTTTGGAGATGATATGGTTCTGTTGGCTTCATCAGTGACCGTGATCTCCAACTCTCACTGGAGTGGTTCACAGCCGAGTGTGAAGCCACTCGCATGAGAATCAGCACCTCCAAATCTGAGACTATGGTCCTCGGTCGGAAAAGGGTGACGTACCCTCTCCAGGTCGGGGATGAGATCCTGCCCCAAGTGGAGGAGTTCAAGTATCGTGGGGTCTTGTTCACGAGTGAGGGAAGAATGGAACGAGAGATCGAGCGATGCAGACTTTGTATCGGTCCGTTGTGGTAAAGAAAGAGCTAAGCCGAAAGGCGAAGCTCTCAATTTACCAGTTGATCTATGTTCCTACCCTCACCTATGGTCACGAGCTGTGGGTCGTGACCGAAAGAACAAGATACAAGCGGCCAAAATGAGTTTCCTCCGCAGGGTGTCCGGGCTCTCCCTTAGAGATAGGGTCAGAAGCTCGGTCCTCTGGGAGGAGCTTAGAGTACAGCCTCCACATTGAGAGGAGCCAGATGAGGTGGCTGGTGCATCTGATGCCTCCTGGACGCCTCCCTGGTGAGCTGTTCCCGGGAGGAGACCCTGGGGACGACCCAGGACATACTGGAGAGACTACGTCTTTCGGCTGGCCTGGGAACGCCTCAGGATCGCCCCCGGAAGAGATGGATGAAGTCGCTGGGGAGAGGGAAGTCTGGGTGTCCCTGCTAAAGCTATGGATGGAAGCTCTGGACTCGTTGCTGTAGGTCAGGGTTCACCAACACGGTGCACCTGGTAGCCCCCAAGATCCCATGAGTTACCCGCATGGGTGTTCTAAAATTACCTCATCAGTGATCGGACATTGTGATTTCCTAGTCTTCACATACTTCAGATGAATATCATTAATTATTCATAATAACATAATTAATATGAGTATTCATATTTTGAACACATTTGTTAATTTAGCAGTGTGCATCAAACTGATAACCCTTTGCATTTGCAGTTTCAAAAAGGTTGGTGACGACTGCTGTAGGCAATAAAAGGATTGTGCAAAAAAACATGAGATCTAAAATTAAACGGATGTGAAACCAACAAGGCCATCAGAGAAACTTATTTGGGTAATCATCTGCTGCAAAAGACAGACCAGTCATGATTTCTTGTCACACCAAAGACAGAAATGACAGGAATACTCATTCTAGATTCATCGCTGACACTGTTTGAAAATGACAAGGTATTTATTCACTCTTGCCTCAAAGTATGGCAGAACTGATCTCACTTCTTATATGCAAAGCCATTTACCACAATCTTATTCCTATTTAAGTTAATCTAAAGTTATCCCACTGCTCAAGATCTTATCTATGGGTTATTGTGATTATTTGTGTCAGCATGGACAGCTTTCTGATCACTAAAAACAGATGGAGCCAGACATGTAACAATATGCCACAAATCATTTTCCACAAAGTCACACACACCTAGTAATTCTTCTCCTGAGATGAGGCAGTTAATTGCATGTTTTATTAATGCTTACACTTTATAAGACAAGCAATAAAGAATATAGAAAGGCTGTGTAACTTATGTATGCTTTGATTACCTTTGTTAAAATCACAACACTCATCATCACCAACATGACTGATTCATTTGTGTGTACTGAATGTATTGTCAGAATAAAGACTTTCTTTTGTATTTCTTTGTTTCTTTCTCCTTTATTGTATATTAGCCTCCCAGGTTAATTTTTTTTTAGTCCAAGATGTATTGTCGGGGAATATCGACACTATCTGACTTTTTTTCCCCTGTTTACGATGATTCACCTATTGTACTACAATGAAGAGCTACTACCTTTTTGCCTTTAACATGGAGCTGGCCGACATACGTTCAACAAAGAATGCATCTAAAGTGAAGAAAGTGAAAGAAATGCCTGAATAAGAGGAAGCGTTTCCTTCCATTGATTATTATGGGGAATGTGAAGTTACAGTGAACCCTCATTTATTGCGGGGATTATGTTCCAGAAAGTTCATGCAATAAATGAAATTGGCGAAGTAGCGACCAATTAGTTATCGTATTGATATATAAATTTACAAGTTTCATATATGTAATTCAATGCCAATAGGTGAAGCTTTAAAGGGATGCAGGTATTTAAGTTGTCCACTTGAGGTCACCATTAGGCAGGGTTACTACACAAGTATGGAAAGTAAGGAATTTGATTTAATAAATTCCCAGGTCTGGAAAAGTATGGAAACTGTTGTATGAGACACATCTCAATATTTCCAAGTCTGTTGCAACAGCTCTATTTTCTAAAACTAAAAATTATGAATATCTAAAAAAATATATAAATCGATAAAAAAAAATTTAAGGCGCTTGGAAGCACAGCTTTTGTGTGAGAGCACAGAGTAACCATGGACTTGGTGAATACTCGATTCTCATAAAATTCCATCGACTTGAGACGAAGGATGTACATTATCAGCTGATAGTCATGTCAAATACATGCACAGCACCCTTAGCCATTAGAATATACCAGCAAACATAGCAACTTGACACAGTCAGGTTTTCTGTTAAGTAAATGAAGTACTCTGAGGACAAAAACATTGCACATTTAAAACATTAATGAGTGATTTAATCATTTAGTTTTTTGGTGATTTCAACACAGTCACTGATGGTGTTGTGGTGCACTCGCCTGACTTTGGTGCAGGCAGCGTGGGATCAGTTCCCACTCAGTGACGGTGCGAATGGTTGTCCGTGTCTATATGTGCCCTGTGACTGACTGGCGACCAGTTCAAGGTGTAGTCCGCCTTTCGCCCGAAGTCAGCTGGGATAGGCTCCAGCGCCCCGCGACCCTAACCAGGATAAGCGGTGTTGACAATGGATGGATGGATGGATGGTGATTTCAACACATTTGGTGACTGGGATCCTGCTGAGTAATTGAGGGGGAAATTAAGAGACCAAATTGACACAAAGAGTTAACTCATAAGATTTAAATCAACTCGAAAACAAGAAGGATGAAATCAACGTGAAGAAAACATCTACTTGTTTGCACAAAACCTACACTGTTTAAAGTTAACAGTCCATCCATCCCAGTTGACCATTCCCTAGTTTCCCCTCCCCCTGAGGTTAAGAGTCATCCTCGACAGAACACTTTCTTTCCATTCTCATATCAATAACAGAACCCGGTCAGCTTACTTCCACCTATGCAACATCAACCAAGTCCGCCCCTCCCTGACCCCTGGTCTACAGTCTAGTCACCTGGCGTCTCCATCCATCCATCCATTTTCTGAGCCGTTTCTCCTCACTAGGGTCGGGCAGGAGGCGGGGTACACCCTGAACTGGTTGCCAGCCAATCGCAGGGCACATAGAAACAAACAACCATTCGCACTCACAGTCATGCCTACGGGCAATTTAGAGTCTCCAATTAATGCATGTTTTTGGGATGTGGTAGGAAACCGGAGTGCCTGGAGAAAACCCACGCAGGCACGGGGAGAACATGCAAACTCCACACAGGCGGGGGCGGGGATTGAACCCGGGTCCTCAGAACTGTGAGGGTGACGCTCTAACCAGTCGGCCACCGTGCCGCTTAAATTAGTTCATGAAGTCCCAAAATGAGATGTATGAAATAAAATAGTATAGAATTAAAAAAATAACTTGAATTGTCATTATTTTGTGCATACAGTATATAGAAATCTAACTAAACATTAAAGCCAAGCCAAATGAAAGCCCAGTTCAGCTCTGCTAAAAGGCTTATGTGTACAAAAATGCAAATGCAATGAAAATTAAAATGAATAAATTGTGTAAAGTCCTCATCGTGCAGTAATGAAGAGTATTTGGGATGGAAAGGGAGATCATATTGGTTCAGCAGTCGAACATCTTCCCGAAAGAAGCCATTCCTCAGCCTAGTGGTGCTACACCAGATGCTCCGCGGCTTTCTGCCTGAGGGGGTGGAGTGCTTAATGATGCAGAGAGCCCGCTTTCTGCATCTGCTGGTGAATATGTCTGCCGTGGTGGGAATCTTGCTCTCCATGATCGTTTGAGCAGCATTCACTACGCTCGGCAGTGCCTTCCTGCTGTGCTACACCGTGATGCTGGTGCTGAGGGGCACTATCCACCACACATCTGTCGAAGCTCCTCAGAGCGAGACTCCCTCGTCTGGCTCGCCACAGTTTCCTGAGGTAGTAAAGATACTGGTGTGCCTTCTTGAGCAGAAAGGAAGTGCCGCGACTCCACGTGAGGATCAAGGTTGTTATTGACCGGGGAACTTGGTGGTTTGATTCCATGCTCTCGGGGCATGGAATGTCACCTCTCTGGCAGGGAGGGAACCTGAGCTGGTGTGCAAGGTTGTTCCGACTAGATACAGTGGGTACGGAAAGTTTTCAGATCCCCTTAAAATTGTCACTCTTCGTTATATTGCAGCCATTTGTTAAAATCATTCAAGTTCATTTTTCCTCATTAATGTACACACAGCACCAGATATTGTCAGAAAAAAAATGTAATTGTTGAAATTTTTGCTGATTTCTTAAAAAAGAAAAACTGAAATATCACACAGGCATAAGAATTCCTCCACCAGTCGGGGCTTTATGGCTGAGTGGCCCGATGGAAGCCTCTCCTCAGTGCAAGACACATGAAAGCCCGCCTGGAGTTTGCTAAAAAAAACACCTGAAGGACTCCAAGATGGTGAGAAATAAGATTATCTGGTCTGATGAGACCAAGAGAGAAATTGTTGGCCTTAATTCTAAGTGGTATGGGTGGAGAAAACTAAGCACTGCTCACCACCTGTCCAATACAGTCCCAACAGTGAAGCATGGTGGTGGGAGCATCATGCTTTGGGTGTGTTTTTCAGCTGCAGGGACAGGGAGACTGGTTGCATCATTCCCAAACAGACTCATGGCTGTATTAGCTCAAAAGGGTGCTTCTCTTAAATTCTGAACAAAGGGTCTGAATACTTATGGCCGTATGATATTTCTGTTTTTCTTTTTTAATAAATCTGCAAAAATTTCAACAATTACGTTTTTTTTTTGTTAATATGGGGTGCTGTGTGTGCATTAATGAGGGGAAAAAATAACTTAAATGATTTTAACAAATGGCTGCAATATAACAAAGTGAAAAATTTAAGGGGGTCTGAAAACTTTCCCTACCCACTGTATAGTTGGACCCACCTCGACACAAAGCTCGGACTCTGGTACTAATCCTGTTGAGAGGGGTTGGACTCTATTCCACTCTAAAATTTCCCAGGTGATAGGCATGGACTGCACTTATATATTGCTTCATCTACACTATTGCAACTTTACAAAGCTTCACAGTCACCCATTTACACACATTTATACACTAATGGGCTGCTACCATTCAAAGCGCATAGGGCTAAAGACTGTTATGGCCACACACCCTCGGGAAGCTAGTGAAAAGCCCTCCTACAAACGACAAAGGCAGAAGACTCTTGATGCTATTGAGTTTGGATGTGAACAAGAAATTCCTGGAGTTGCAGCCTTGAATAAGAGCCAGATGGAGAAGATACTGTCGCTGACAAGACACTCTGTCAAAAAGGTTTACAATGTACCTGTACAACTGTACTAGTTGGCCAGAAACCATCTGACAAAGGAAATTAACATCGCCAAAAGAAGCTATGCAGATAGGCTGGAAAAACTGTTTTCTGCTAACGACTCTGCGCCAGTGTGGCAAGGCCTGAAAGCCTTCACCAATTACAAGACACCACAAGTTGTGTCTCTGTCTGAGAATTATGTTCGACTGCAGATTTGAAAAGGACACTTTTACACCCTACAACCACCCAACCAGTAATGAAGACATTCATTACCAACATTCATCCTACCTTTTACTCCTGATCCTGCTTTAACAATTCACAAACAGGACGTTAGACGGCTCTTCAAGCAACAAATGATCATGAAAGTCTGGATGCCGTGTCTCCCTCTTGCCTGAAAGTCTGCGCTGATCAGCTGGCTCCAGTATTCACTGAAATCGTCACTAGATCTTTGGAACTGCCTGAAGTCCCATCCTGCTTCAAAAGTTCCTCTATCATCCCAGTCCCCAACAAATCTGCAACTTTGGTACTGAATGACTACAGGCCTGTCACTCTAACATCTGTGGTCATGAGGTCCTTTGCATGTCTCTTATTGGACCACCTAAAGAGCATCACAGGACCCCTGCTGGACCCCCCGAAGTTTGCCTACCAAGCAAATAGGTCAATGGAGGATGCAATCAACATGGGGCTGCACTTCATCCTGAAACACCTCGATGGCGCAGGGACCTACGCCAGTGGTTCCCAACCTTTTTTGTCTTGTGTATATTCCCTGAACAATTTTGGCATAGCATGAGTACCTCCTTCATTCATATGTGTTGATGATTCTCCAAAAGTAGAACTTAACACACCTGATTATTGAATGAAAATCATTTTTCATTATCTCCGTAATTTGAACATTTCATTCACAACTGTCTTCTTTTTAACACAAACTAAACATAAAAATAAGAGCTGTTGCCTTGAAAGTATGTAAATAAATAAGAAATATGAAATTAAATAGAGTGAGTGAGTGAGTTTAAACTGAGAGCTACTTCATGAATACTGATTGATGCGAAGGGATACCGGTTTGATACACACATCTGAAAAGATATACAGTATATGGTGTCATTATTAATGATTTAATCTATGTGAAGACTCTGATCATTGTATTATTTCTCATAATATTTATCAACAATGATTATCAGTAATGGTATGAAACAGATAATTATCAACATGCAATACTTTATTTCTAGAAAAAAACACTTCTACAATATACCCATGAAATCACATCCCATCACTGGTGAGCTCTTTTTGAAACAGGCCCACGAGCTACTCATGCAGTCTTTGGGGGCCTCCGGTGCCCCCTGTTCTAAACGTAGAACTGCACTACAACACACCCAATTGTAAAACTAATGAGGTTTGCAGACCACACCACCCTGGTCAACACCTTTTCCAGCTCCCTTCGCACTCGTATTACAGCCTCCTACCACACCAGCACAAGGCATTTGTTCATGAGGTTCATCAGGTCCCAGGCTGGTAAGTCTTGTTGCTCTCCATCAAAAGGATTGCACAACTGGGAACTTGGTCCTTGCAACCCACCACGCGTCCAGACTGCTCCAATTCCAGTGGTAGACAGGAGGGCTGCTGCAGTGTCCCTCGTGCTGCGTCACTGCGTATGCTTCCTCATTCAGAAAACAAACCCTCAGATTGTAACAATCACTATTACAGCGTGATTGGTCGGTGCGCGTGCCAGCATGAGTGTCACATGACCGGGATGATGCATCGATGCACAGGTATTCTAAATATATATAAAAGGATACATTCTATCAATACAGTGGCACGTCAATAGAACGGACTAATAGAGGTGCGGGGTCGTCCGATATAGCCGATTGTTACAGTGAAGCACTTCATTTTCTTCGGCCATATGTACCCAAATTACTGTGCAATACAAAATTATTACATTATATGTTTTTTTTTCATGGCCTAAAACACCCAGTACAGTTCAAAGTTATTGTAAATCCATCCATCCATCCATCCATTTTCTTCCACTTATCCGAGGTCAGGTTGCGGGAGCAGCAGCTCAAGCAGGAAAGACCAGACTTCACTCACCCCAGCCACTTCGTCCAGGTCTTCTAGGGGGATCCCGAGATGTTCCAAGCCGGCCGGGAGACAAGGTCTCTCCAGCATGTCCACGGTCCTCCTCCTGGTGGGACGTGCCTGGAACACTTCACCAGGGAGGCGTCCGGGCGCCATCCTAACCAGATGCCTGACTCACCTCATCTGGGGCCTCTCGATGCGGAGGAGCAGCGCCTCAACACTGAACACCTACTGGATGACTGAGCTTGTCACCCTATCTCTAAGGGAGAGCCCGGACACCCTGTGGAGGAAACTAATTTTGGATTTCCCGTATCCGCGATCTTGTTCTTTCGGTCATGACTCACAGCTTGTGACCATAGGTGAGGGTAGGAACGTAGATCGACCGGTAAAGAGAGAGCTTTTCCTTTTGACTCAGCTCTTTCTTCACCATGACAGACCGATAGAGAGTCTGCATCACTGCAGACGCTGCACTGATCTGCCTGTCGATTTCCTACTCCATTCTTTCCTCATTCGTGAACAAGACCCCGAGATATTTGAACTCTTCCGTTTGGGGAAGAAAGAAGAAGAGAAGAATCCCCTTTTATTGTCATGAACATGCATGCATGCACACAAAATTTGTTCTCTGCATTTAACCCATCACAGTGAACACATACACATGTTAGTGGAACACACTGGAGCAGGGGGCAGCTGAAGCGCCCGGGGAGCATTTCGGGGTATCAGTGTCTTGCTCAAGGACACCACAGCCGTGAGTCCGGGGGGATGTTGGCAGATGGTCCAGTCGGGGTCTTGAACCTAGGTCCCCCACGGTGGCGGGCAATGATCTTAACCATTGGGCCACGGGTGACCTCTCTTTCCCAACCCGGAGAGGGCATTCCACCCTTTTCCGACTGAGGACCATGGCCTCAGATTTGGAGGCGCTGATTTTAATTTGCTCCAACGAGAGTTGAAGGTCACAGCTTGATGAAGCCACCAGAACCACATCATCTGCAAAAAGCAGAGATGCAATGCTGAGGCCATCAAACCGGACCCCCTCAACACCCTGGCTGAGCCTAGAAATTCTGTCCATAAAGGTAATGAACCGAATTGGTGACAAAGGGCAGCCTTGGCAGGAGTCCAACTCTCGCTAGAAAGGTATTTGACTTATTGCTGGTAATGTGGAGTCCAAGTCCACAAAACACATGTAGACTGGTTGGGCGAACTCCCATGCACTCACGAGGACACTTATGAGGGTGTAGAGCTGGTCCACTGTTACACTGCCAGGACAAAAACCACAAGGCTCCTCCTGAATCTGATAATCGACCTCCAGATGGACCCTGCTCTCCAAAACCCCTGAATATAGACCTTACCGGGGAGGCTGAGGAGTGTGATCCCCTGCAGTTGGAACATATCCTTCAGTCCCCCTTCATGAAAAGGGGGACCACCACGTTGGTCTGCAAATCCAGAGGCACTGTCCCCGATGTCCTCGCGATGTTACAGAGGTGAGTCAGCCAGGACAGCACTACAACATCCAGAGCCTTTAGAAACTCCGGGCGAATCTCATCCACCCCCGGGGCCTTGCTTTCATTCTGAGTGAATGAGTTTCATTCTTTCCACTTTTGTTTAGATAAACAAAACAAAAAAATGGAATCATGTATGCCACCAGCATGAATTCTCACTCCTATCTGTACATACAAGTTGCTGAAAACTCTTTTTGCGCACTACAAACAACCACTACACACCATATTATCCCCTTGTCACTAATGTTTGCTTTCTATGTTCAGTGTTTGTTCATTACCCTTCTATTTACCCTGGCTTTGTTCTACTTAAATATAGCATCTCTATCACTATCTCTAAATAACATTCATCAACACAATACCAAAAAATCTCCTGAAAACTGTCAACAAAGAATATATAGTAACCAATCTATTTAAAATTATTATACATGCACCCATTATATGTCACACTTAACTTTTGTGTCATGGAATGTCAATGGCATTCAATCACAGGCAAAAATAATTAAGATTATGGATTATATCACTACATTTAAAAAAGACCTCCTCCTATTACAAGAAACGCACTTTAATGAGTCAGAAGAAAAATGCCTCATTGACTGTAATTTCACTGAGGCTATCTCGGCCTTTTGTAACAGTAGACAGAGGAGATTTGAATGCACCACCCCACTCGGGGTGGGGGGCACTGATACACGGTGTAGGGTCAAAGACTGCCAGTCGGGGACCTGGCAGTCATAGTACCAGGGGGGAGGTGGGTTCTCACTTAGCTTCATGGGGGTGCTCCTGAGGCCGGGCGCCCCCGGGCTGGATGACTGCTTGGCATTGGCGCTCCCCTCTCATGAACTGCGGCTGCTCCCGGTGTGGGACGTGTCCCGTCTGCCGGGCTGCTCTCGGGTGGACTCCTGGGCCTGATCCCACCTCTCGATTTATTGGCTGGGATCCTCAGCCACCGCGGTGCAGGCACAGCAATTACAGAACACTTTTGTCGGTCATTGTGCACTTTTGTCGGTCATTGTGCATGCGAACCATCCCTTGTTGTTTGAGCCAAAGTGGACTTCATGGGAGATGACCAGTGTTGAAAATAAATGATAAAAAAGTGAGATTGAAATTTACCAAACTGCTTGTTGACAAGCCACAAAGCTTGAGAGAGAATGTCCTATGGACAGATGAGACAAAACTGGAATTGTTTGGCCAGGCAGGTCAACTCTATGTTCATAGATGCAAAAAATCAAGCATACCAAGAAAAGAAAAAACCTGTCCCTACTGTGAAACATGGAGGAGGCTCTGTTATGTTCTGGGGCTGCTTTGCTGCGTCTGGCACAGGTTGTTTTGAATCTGTGCAAGATACAATAAAATCTCAAGACGATTAAGGTATTCAAGAGAGAAATGTGCATCTGGAAAGCACCTTTCAAATCTGAGACAACTGGAGCAAAGTGGACAAAAATACCTGCTGAGGGGTGCTAAAGTGTCATTGAACTTTACAAAATTGTTTGATTTCAGTGATTGGCGCAAAAGGTTGTGCAACAAAATATTAAGGGTTCCATCATTTTTGTTGAGGCCTGTTTCATGAGTTTGTTTTTTAAAATAATTATCTTGAACCACAATTCAAAAGCAATGTCTGATTTTCATTGGTTAGCTTTCATGAAATGTTTATTTATTATTACTTTTGTCAGATTCAAGTTATTTCTGTGACCACTGTGGGGTTTTGTTCATCAAAAAGGGGGTACTAACATTTTTATCCATGTGTGTAGGAATAAGGATCCATATATATTATTCATTCATTCATTAATTTTCCATACCGCTTATCCTCACTAGGGTAGCGGGGGTGCTGGAGCCTATCCCAGCTGACTTTGGGCGAGAGGCGGGGAACCCCCTGAACTGGTCGCCAGTCAATCGCAGGGCACATTTCAGCAAACAACCATTCACACAAATGGGCAATTTTAGAGTTTTTTAAATTAACCTACCACGCATGTTTTGGGGATGTTTGCGGAAACCGGAGAACCTGGAGAAAACCCACGCAGGCACGGGAAGAACATGCAAACTACACACGAGGTCGGATTTGAACCCAGGTCCTTCACAACTGTGAGGCAGATGTCCATACAAATCCTCCACCGTGCCGCCTACTAAAGTCAATTAATAGTTGTCACTCAACAATTAATAGTTATAATTCAAGAAAACCAAAGATTGACAAGAAAAGAATGGCAGTATTAGAATAAATGAGTGGTAACCTGAGTTCACACTTGAACAGTTTATGGACAATTTTGCAATTTTCAATAAAATGATACAATGACAATATACCACAATAGTGACTATTGTAAGCAGAATCTGCAGCATTATTCATATTTAACAATTAAACCATAAAAGTGCTAATCCTTTGGAAATGACAACCCAAAAAAGTGCTATGCATTAACGATGATAATACACTACAGACTGTGAAAATAAACCTGAATTATTTATACTACAACAGAAAAAAGGGTTATTGTTCATGTTACCACACATAATACACTTTTAGTTAATGCCAGTGCTAGTCCTCGTTTGATGAGAAAAAAAAATATGACATCAATACTTCTCGTCAATACTGTCTTCAGCTATTTTGGATGAAAGGGGTCACATTCATCCCTAACTTTGTAGGCGTTTTGATCTTCACGGCCAGTGACAGTCTACAGCTGACTGATTCACCAACACTACAAGCATATCACATGATCACAAGAATAGCATTCCCACATACATCAGTTTCTTTCCCGTTGTTTTGTCATCGACACATTACGAAATTCAAGGTGCGCACATGAGTTAACTGGACAATATCATAACATTACTTAATGACTCACTTGTGCTGTACAATCTCATCAAACAAAAATCCTTTCAAGGCATAAAATGTGCTGTATTAAAATGTACCAAAATAAAACTTATATTATACATCCAAAATTGAGCACAGCATCTGCCATTTATCTTTGTCAAATAGGGTTAAAGGCATCTCATTTATTTAACTTGAAAGATCCACCATGTCGCTACATGGTACATTCGTTTTAAGGTTATTTGACCTCTCTGTTTGAAATGTTCTTGTTTGTGGCAAAAACAGCAACAAATGAAAACTGAAGCACATATATTTGACTTTTGTTGTGTATGTATTTGTATTTGCTTTTATTTTGCTTTGTTTTACTCTGATGTCAGCTGTCCATCCATCATCAATCCAATCTCTGTACTGTTTATCCTCACTCGGGTCACAGAGCCTATACTTGCTTACTTTGGGTAGGAGGTGGGTTACACCCTGAACTGCTCGCCAGCCAATTGCAGTGCACAAATAGAAAAATAACCATTAACACCTACAGACAATTTAAGAGTCTTCAATTAACCAACCATGCATGTTTTGGGAATATGGGAGGAAACCAGAGTCCCCGGAGAAAACCCAAATGTGAGGCGAATGTGCAAACCAATTGACCAACGTGCCACCCTTACCTGGATAACTAAATATTGAATAAATAAATAACGCTGAAATCTTTTGAGCAGCACGGTGGACAACTGGTTAGCACATCTATCTCAAAGTTCTAAGGACCAGGGTTCAAATCCGGCCTTGCCTGTGTGGAGTTTGCAAGTTCTCCCTGTGCCTGCGTGGGTTTTCTCCGGGTACTCCAGTTTCCTGCCACATCCCAAAAACATGCATGGTAGGTTATTTGAAGACTCTAAATTGCCCGTAGCTGTGAATCTGAGTGCGACTGGTTGTCTGCATATATGTGCCCTGCGATTGGCTGTCGACCAGTTCATGGTGTACCCCGCCTCTCACCCAAAGATAGCTGGGATAGGCTCCAGCACCGTAGTGAGGATATGCATTACGGAAAAACAATGGATGAACTATTTTGCCCTCTTAATACCCTAAAATAGATGTAAGGAAAACATCAGTAAAAACATTCTTAAGATACGTTAACCAAAAAAACCAAAAAATTTATCTCTCCAAAAGGTTTACCTTATATTTATGTGCTAACTTTGCTGTGCTATTTTTCTTCTCCAAACTACATTTTATAGATAGGACTGTGGGTAATTTTCATGTGACTGTTTGGCAATTATTTAAAACCTTAATGGACCCTTTTGAAAAATTCCCTTACTTGTTTTCTTGGTGGGTCCACAATCGAGTGACTGTAAAATCCATACATCCAGTATGAAAATCCAGTAACTTACATCATCAAATCATTGACCCACTCTCTTCTAAATTAAAACAAATCTGAATTTCTTCTGTTCGTTTTGCAGATTGCATAAGTGGGTTGTGACTGACAACATATAAAAGAAAAATGCACAAAAAGCAGAGCATCTACTCAAATTATACAACTCATACAAACTGAACACATGTGAAGTACTTTTAAACATGTTCAATTCATGCCCCAGCAGAGAAAAACACATAAGTCCTTTTGTATGAATATGCCATGAAACTGCTATGACACAGTGATTGAGTGGAGGCCAATCTTTCAATATTTATATACTGTACATAAACAAACAAAATCATAAATTGTTTTTCTTCTGTACTGATTTATACATTTACTACACTCTAATGTAAAATACAATTTGGATGCATTAAGTAATAGGACTTGCCTGAGAATTCATGATGTACTATGTGTTGTTCACTGCTTATCATGAAGAGTGTCTTATTCTATTTTGCATATACTGTAACTGTAAAAATACAGTCAGATTAAACTCAACAATCCATTTCCCTTTTATCACATACTTAAAAAAAGATCAACTGTATTGTACACATAAACATTACACATTGATAATCAAAATGTGCACTCCGATATTGGCAAGAAACAGTCAACCATCAACAGTTACATTTATTATTTTCTTTTTCCTTTTCACATACAAAATTATGGGGGATACACAAACTCAGGACTTTTAACAGCATATATTAGTATGCACGATTCCGATTTTTCCCTTCATTGGATTGATGCTGCTTTTCATAGAGAGAACAGACTCTAGGTTAAAATAAGAAAATACATTGAGAAAACTCAGAACAAAGGGTTAACCACTGGCACCTCTTGATTTTTATTCGTTTTACAAGGCAAAGAGTCTGTTCTTGTTGAATGTAGAGAGAAGCTTGCAGGTTGTGCCATTGCAACATCAGAACTTCAGCACCAGGTAGAGCAAGGTCATCATCAGCAAGGAGCATAAGGAGAAGTGGGACAAAACAGCTGCCCCATTGACGTCATGCATTGCGCCTGGTCCTGAGGGGGGAAAAGTGCAAAATGTCTATCATTGGGCTTAGCTCACTACACAATACTCAGATCATAACTTAGTGCTTAATAATCTTTGAATAAAATATACATCTCATTTGATAGTCAGTATGTCATAAAGAGTGTTGCCGGTAACGTGTTACTTTGTTTTACTTTGTGTTACACATTTTTGGTGCCTTTATAAAAAGAAGAAGAAGAAGAATCATCTTTTATTGTCATGAACATGCATGCATGCACACGAAATGTGTTCTCTGCATTTAACCCATCACAGTGAACACATACACATGTTAGTGGAACACACTGGCGCAGGGAGCAGCTGAAGCGCCCAGGGAGCATTCCAGGGTATCAGTGTCTTGCTCAAGGACACCACAGCCGAGAGTCCGGGGGATATTGGCGGATGGTCCAGTTGGGGCCTTGAACCTAGATCCCCCACGGTGGTAAGTGATGATTTTAACCATTGGGCCACAGCTGCCCAAAACTGGGTTAGGGTTATCACATCCCGAGCCAAGTAATAGATTACTCTTCAAACCATAGTAATCAGATTACAGTTACTCTTAAATTCTACTGGGTGTGACAGATCTGCATCAGTGATGTGACACATTTCAACCGAAATTTAACAGAAATAGACTATTGCTACTCGGTTGCAGCAGAGAGTAACATGAGGCATCCAAAAGAACAAGACATCTTTCACTGACAGTGCATGTAATATGTTTAGATAGACCTTCATTGAGCCTTTTGTTTTGTTTTTTTAGAAAAAAAACCCACAATTGTTAACTATTCCTAACTAAAAGGCACACAAGGAAAAACTACATTATGAAACAAAGGAGGGCGGCACGGTGAATGACTGGTTAGAGCGTCTGCCTCACAGTTCTGAGGACTGGGGTTCAATCCCTGGCCCCGCCTGTGTGGAGTTTGCATGTTCTCCCCGTGCCTGCGTGGGTTTTCTCCGGGCACTCCGGTTTCCTCCCACATCCAAAAACATGCATGCTAGGTTAATTGACGACTCTAAATTGCCTGTAGGTTTGAATATGTGCGCGGATGGTTGTTTGTGTGTATGTGCCCTGTGATTGGCTGGCAACCAGTTCAGGGTGTACCCCGCCTCCTGCCCGATGTTAGCTGGAATAGGCTCCAGCACGCCCGCGACCCTAGTGAGGAGAAGCGGCTCAGAAAATGGATGGATGGATGAAACAAAGGCACATTAGATAGAAACCATGAATGCCTCATGGAACCATGAGGCATTCTGGGAGGTCACGTTTTGCTGCATGTGAGAGTAACGAGTGACGTCAAGTATGTGTATCTCTCATGTATACAAGCAGTCAGTCAATAATGGAGAAAGGGGAGAGGCTCGCATTTTCAAGGAATCACTAGTTTGAGTTTCCATCCATCCATCTATTTTCTGAACCGCTTATCCTCACTAGGGTTCTGGGTGTGCTGGTAAAGATGAAATTATTGAGGTTCATTGTACACTCTGCTGTCGACAAAGTATTTTATAGCTTCAAAAACATTACGTCAGTTGCGAAGAAACGTTTTAAGTCGCACATTTACATTCAAGCTTACAGAGAAAGTCGCACCTGTAGTTATGAACAAAAGGTAGGTATGACATGCCCCTTGCTGCATGACTACGCCTCCACTTGCTTGTGGAGTCAGCGCATTTCATGTTTGTGGACGGCAGGAAAACCAAAATAACAAGAATGCATGCACATTGCATACTGTACAATGATCAAAACGAGGAACTAGTAGTAACCTTTTAAAGGTAAGCTATACTGTATATGTACCGTAAATCTCATGTATAATACGCTCTCAAGTATAATACTCCCATCCCAAAATTAAATCATTCAATGTACGTACCGCTTATCCTCACTAGGGTCGCGGGAGTGCTGGAGCCTATCCCAGCTATCTTCGGACGAGAGGCGGGGTACACCCTGAACTGGTCGGCAGCCAATCGTAGGGCACATATAAACAAACAACCATTCACACTCACAGTCATACCTACGGACAATTTAAAGTCCTCAAATAACCTACCATGCATGTTTTTGAGATATGGGAGGAAACTAGAGTACCCGGAGAAAACTGCAACAGGCGGGGCTGGGATTTGAACCCCAGTCCTCAGAAGTGTGAGGCAGATGTGCTAACCAGTCGCCCACTGTGCCGTCCCCCCAAAATAGAAATCAGGAACACCTTACTTCCTATGTATAATGCGCACCCATGACTTTCTATCCATTGATATATTTTTATACAATAAATGTTAGTGGTGATTCCCTCCGAATTTGTCTTTCTAACTAAGTCTGATCAGGTCATGTGCCCAAAAAAGACAGCCAAAATCTGCAGCGGGTGGATAAACATGCATAAATTCTATTAACATTCACATTATTTCAACTATTTATGATATTGGCGGCTAACTTACTCAAAAGAGCATTTTTACAACTATACAATGGCGCGAGGCACGCTGGGAAATCTTCTGATAGCGACGTCACTGTTGAGTCACTCTTGACGTCATCGTGGCAGCTTTACTATACCTATGTATGATGGTGCACTATTGACTTTAGAAGATTTTTTGGGGAAAGAAATTATCAGTGAGAAATTACGGTAGCAGCAGGGTAGAAAACAAGGTACTGATGGAGTGCTACTATCTTAGTAACCCCAGTGAAAGGGGATATATGCAGAGAATGTGGGAGGATTGGACTCCTTGGAACCCCACATCCACAATGAGTAGGAAACAACTATGGTGGCTCAGTTTTTTAATATCAGCGAAGGGGAACTTACTATCACAGTTAGAGATAGATGAGGTTCAATGTACCTCATCTGTGGTACAAAGATAGGTACTGCAAGGGGGAGCCAGGACAAAAGGTCATTGTGTCGAGATTGGTTTCCAAGCACCACAAACAGAACAGGTCAATACAAGAGCAATTGCCCTGAGAGAGAAGATCATGAAGTCCTGGGGGAACTCAGCTACCTCCTGCTTGCCAAGGCTAAAGAAAGAAGTACTATTCCTCCTGTTGTCCCTACTGAATGACATCAATTCAGCACTGCTAAGCATCCTGACCAAGAACATCACCGAGACCAATCGGCTAATATATGCAGCGGTATAAGTTATCCCAGAGATGGCAGGAGCAAGGACAACCTCCATGGAAGAGGTTTGAGGCAAAAATAAGGGCGACCGGGAGAGACGTTAGCCTCCTAACAGAGCAAAGCAGAAGGTGTGAAACTTAAGATAGAACTGCCCAGACTGACAAGCAGAGCACAGCAACCTCCCGGAAGAAGAAGCAGTAGCCATAACACTGGCAGATATCCAAGCAACAGTGTCTAAGATGAAAAGTTGGACAGCACCAGGGCCAAACATGATTCACACCTACTGGCTAAAGAAGCTAACTGCTCTCCATGAATGCCTGGCAGTACAAATGTACAAGCTCCTAACATCGGTGAGCCACCCAGAATGGCTAACCCAAGTTTGGACAGTCCTCATCATGAAGGACCCCCAGAAGGGAACAACACTATTAAGCTACCAGCCTATAACCTGGCTCAGCACCAAATGGAAGCTCATATCAGGCATCATAGCGGCTAAAATGAGGAGGCATATGGATCTGTACATGCAGAGCACAGAAAGGCTGACACCAGGGGAGCCAAACATCTGCTACTGGTCGACAGGGCAATTGCCCAAGACTGTAAAACCAGAAGTACCAACCTGTGAACTGCCTGGATTGACCACAAGAAAGCCTACGACTCGATGCCACATACATGGATACTGGAGATCAACAGCATTCTAAGAACATTAATCAATAACTACATGAGGAAGGCAACTAAAAAAGCAACTAAAAGCCATTGCACAGGTGAACATCAAATGTAGCATTTTCCAAGAAGATGCTCTGGTCCACACTGCTGTTCTAGATAGGGCTGAGCCCCCTAGGTAAAATCATAACCAAGAGTGGTTTCGGGTATCAGTTCAGAAGTGGAACAACGATCAGCCACGAATGAGCGTGACATCGACTCCCTGATCTACCTCACAAGAATATACAGCAATGACACTGGAATTTCATTCACACTTGATAAGTCTTTCACAGGCAATGGCAACCATGAGGAGGTAACTCGAAGAACAGCCATAGCCAAATACCTAAAAGCGGGTGAGTTGGATCCTGACTGAATGGCAAGAATTAGATCCAGGCTATTAATACTGTGCACTAATCAGATACCCCGCTGGCATAATACCCTGGCCACTGGAAGAGATGCAAGGCAATGACATCAAGACAATAAAGCTCCTTACAATGCACTGAGGGTTCCACCCCATATTCAGCATCCTGAGGCTGTGCACAAATCAGAAAGAGGGGGGCAAGGGTTAGCGAGCATCACAGGCATTATCCAAGAGAAAACAACAGGTCTCAAAGAATGAAGAAGAAGATGGCCCCCATGGACGAACGACTAAAATAATTCTTCAGGCAACAGAATCCCAGTACAGAGAAGAAGCCAGAGGGGCTGTCATGGGAAGACAAGCCCCTGCATGGCATTTACCACCGACAAATTGAAGAAGTGGCTGCGATAGAGAAAATGTACCAGTGGCTGGAAAAGACTGGACTGAAACACATCACAGAGGCTCTAATCATGGCGGCATAAGAACAAGCCTGAAACACAAGATCAATAGAGGCCGAGGTCTACCACATCAGACAGGACCCCAGATTCAGGCTGTGCAAAGACTCCCCAGAGACAGTGTACCACATCAGAACAGGGTGTAAGATGCTGGCAGGCAAGGTACCAAGATCTGTACCAAATATGGACTGGAAGTCCCAGAATCAAGATGGCAGACACCACCCAAGGTTGTTGAGAACAAACAGGCTAAGATCCTGTGGGACTTCAAGATCCAGACTGACAAACTAGTGGTGGCCAACCAGCCTGACATATAGTGGTAGCGGATAAACATCAGCAGACTGCAGTCGTGATAGATGTAGCAATCCCGAGTGATAGCAACATCCAGAAAAAGGAATACAAAAACCGGTAGAAATATCAAGAACTGATTGAAGAACTTGAGAAAATTGGAATGGTGAAGGCCAGGGAGGATGGCTTCAAAATCCAAAAATCCGGTCAGTCTGTGGAGAGTTTTAATGTTCTCCTAGTGCCTGCTGTGGGTTTTCCATGGGTCCTCCGGTTTCCTCCCACATTCCAAAAACATGCATGGTAAGTTAATTGAAGTTTCTAAATTGCCCATGGATGTAAATGTGAGTGTGAACGATTGTTTGTCTATATGTGCCCTTTATCTGGCCAGTTCAGTGTGTACCCCGCCTCTCGCCCAGAGTTAGCTGAGATAGGCACCAGCACGCCCGCGACCCTAGTGAGGATAAACGAGATGGAAAATGGATGCATGGATGAAAAACTTTATTCTTCACATTTTTGTGAAAAATACACTTCAAATAAAGTATTGGCAAAACCGGTGGCCATTTTCACGTTGAGGCAGAGTTGTCGCCATTTGCTGAATGTAATTTATAAAGTTACTTGTTATCTAACTTAGTTACTTTTAAAATCAAGTAATCAGTTGAGTAAATAAATTACTTTTAAATCCAAGTAATCAGTGAAGTCATTAAGTCAGTTCATGTTAACTGTGGCATCACTGGTCATACACGACATAAATTCCTTCAACCTGTATAATGTTAAACATCCATCCATCCATGCATTTTCTGTACCACTTATCCACATTACGGTTGTGGGTGTGCTGGAGCCTATCCCAGCTCTTCGGGCGAGAGGGGGGTACACCCTGAACTGGTCGCCAGCCAATCGCAGGGCACATATAAACAAACAACCATTCACACTCACATTCACACCTACGGGCAATTTAGAGTCGCCAATTAACCTGGCAGGAATGTTTTTTTGGGGGGATATGGGAGGAAACAGGAGTACCTGGAGAAAACCCAAGCAGGCACGGGGACAACATGCAAACTACACACAGGTGAGGCCGGATTTGAACCCCGGTTCGCAGAACTGTGAGGCAGATGTGCTAACTAGTTGTCCACCATGCCGCCATTATTAGACATGTTAAATTAATTATACTGTGGAACAAAGCTAAGGTATCAGTAGATAACCACCAAAGCATAAGGAAACCTTATAATTGAGATTTATTTTTCAAATATTAAATTCATCCAAGGGATCCAAGAAGCAAGCAATTCAATTCGTGAGACATTTCAACCAGGTTTTTCAGCATGACACGTACACATTTCAGTATAACACAACAGATAGTCCCCTCCTTGAGCCCTCACCCAATAATGGTGGAGGTGTTTGGGTGTCCCAATGATCCTAGGAGCTAAGTTGTCTGGGGCTTTATGGCCCTGGCAGGGTCACCCATGACAAAGAGGTCCTAGGTGAGGGACCAGACAAAGTACGGCTCAAAGACCCCTGATGATGACGACAATAATTAGATCTTGCCCGGACTCGGGTAACCGGGGCCCCCCTGTGGAGCCAGGACTGGAGGTGGGGCTCGAAGGCGAGCGCCTGGTGGCCGGGCCTGCACCCATGGGGCTCGGCTGGGCACAGCCCGAAAGGGTAACGTGGGTCCCCCTTCCCATGGGCTCACCACCTGTGGGAGGGGCCATAGGGGTCGGGTGCAATGTGAGCTGAGCGGTGGCCGGAGGCAAGGACCTTGGCGATCCGATCCCCGGCTACAGAAGCTGGCTCTAGGGAGATGGAATGTCACCTCTCTGGCAGGGAAGGACCCTAAGCTGATCTGTGAGGTCGAAAAGGTCTGACGAGATATAGTCGGGCTCACCTCCACACATGGCTTGGGCTCTGATACCAGTCCTCTTGAGAGGGGTTGGAGTCCCTTCCACTCTGGAGTTGCCCACGGTGAGAGGCGCCTATCAGGTGTGGGTATACTTATTGCCCCCCAGCTTGGCACCTGTACATTGGGGTTTACCCCAGTGGACTGGAGAGGAGCCTCCCTTCGCCTTCGTGTGGGGGTACAGGTGCTGACTGTTGTTTGTGTGTATGCACCAAACAGCAGTTCAGAGTACCCACCTTTTTTGGAGTCTTTGGAGGGGGTGCTGGAGAGCGCTCCCGCTGGAAAGTCCATCGTTCTGCTGGGGGACTTCAATGCTCACGTGGGCAATGACAGTGGGACCTGGAAAGGTGTGATTGGAAGGAACGGCCCCTCCCGATCAGAACCCGAATGATGTTCTGTTATTGGACTTCTGTGCTCATCACGGATTGTCCATAACGAACATGTTCAAGCATAAGGATGTCCATATGTGCATTTGGCACCAGGACACCCAAGGCCGCAGTTCGATGATCGACTTTGTGGTCGTGTCGTAGGACTTGCGGCCGGATGTCTTGGATACTCTGGTGAAGAGAGGGGCGGAGCTGTCAACTGATCACCACCTGGTGGTGAGTCGGCTCCGATGGTGGTGGAAGATGCCGGTCCGACCTGGCAGACCCAAACGTATTGTGAGGGTCTGCTAGGAACGTCAGGCAGAGTCCCCTGTCAGAAGGACTTTCAACTTGCACCTGCGGCAGAACTAGAAAAGGTCATGTTCTCCAGCAATAATTTTTTCTTGACTTTTTTTGTTATGGAGGATTTTAGAGTGCTCATTCCATATTTTTTAGAAAATGTCACAAAGATGGCGGCCACTTGCCATGTTGCTATACTAAGTCATGGATGGCAGTGAATTTCCTCCAGCTCAACAACTAAAACAAAGGTTTTAGTTGTTGGTCCTGAAGCCAAGAGAGAGAAACTGTTACCGAAACCACAAGATTCCAAACCACCATAATGTGCAAAGAACCTGGGCGTCATTTTATTCTCTGATCTTAGTTTTATTCCACACATCTACAATGTAACTAAGATTGATTTTTACCATCCTTTTCTCTTTTTTCTTTTATTGCCTGTCGTTTAGATTATTGCAATGCCGTGCTCTTGGGTCTTGCCAAAATGACCATCTCTAATCGACAACTGCAGAACTCACCTGCTCGCACTAAAAATCTGCAATATAGCGGGATTGCAAAACCAGAACCGTGATATTGCGTAGGATTACTGTATCTGTATTCCGTGATGGTAAATTGCAGGGACTCATCATTGTTCCTGGGTTGGGACTCATTGTTTCCATGAAATGTGCATTCCGGGACTCAGTCTCAAGTGTGAAATAATCTATGCAAGGTATAAATTAACCAGCTAAACTCACCATAAAGAATTATGCTGGCATTAGTGATCCCCATGGTGTTCACGGCAACACATGTGTAGTTCCCATAGTCTTCCTCGGAAACATTGAAGAAGATGAGCATTGACTGTTTGCCTTGATTCTCTATCCTTATCCCATTTATTCCATTGAAAAGCCTGAAAGAGAGGGGCAACACAACGAAGTCTTTTGTTAACAAAGAAAAATTAAGTGTTTTCTCTAACTGACTCACTTTAGAGCTTTGAACAAAGCAGGTAATCTACTTTAAATTCATGTAATGTCTATATTTTTTTATAAAAAAAACATTCCCATAGAAATTAAATCAGAATAGGCATATGACAAAGATAGTCTTGGTTGAAACTGCCGTACAAGCTTAACAGTTTCTCATTAAAATTGTATTACATTCATGTATAATTGCTTATTGGATATTAATCTGACAAATTTGCAGTATTAGCCTAATGTCCAATCCTGTTAAATACACTACTCATGAAAGTTAGTAATATTGGGATTTTGGGTGAAAATTCGTAAAAAGCACTATGATCTTCACAGGTGAACTTAACTTGACCATCTCTATAATTTTTTTCAATGAAAGTTCAGCTGTTCAATACCTCAGTGCATCTTTAACAAGGAGCTGAACGGCAACATTCACTATTCATGGATCAAATACCTGTTGAGAATTTTTAATCTGAGGAAAATGCATTTTAATTTTAAACAGGATACAAAGTGTGTTTAAGTAGAGTCACAAGCTCATACACTCGGAATTGATGTGTTTGTGCATCAATGTACAGTATTCCATAGAGTTTCAAGGAGAAACTTGCCTACGATCCTCTTTGTACCATTCAAAATCTGCTCGAGGGACAGCAGAGGCTTCACATTGAAGGACTCCTTTTTGTCCAACTGCAGTACCTGTACCCCTTGCCTTCGAAATTAAGGGAGGATCTAAAAATGAATGAAAAAAATGTTAAGAAGAAGAATCACCTTTTATTGTCATGAACTACAGTACAGAATAGTTTTTTGTCGCTCCACCATATTTCAGATATCAGATTTATGCAGTGCAGTTAAAGATATTTAACAATAACTATTTATTACATTCTAGACATACTGTATATAAACATTAAAATATACAAGTTATGTTTTTCTGTGTAGAAAGGGTAGGCGGTCCGACACCCTGACAATCCTAACCCAATGTTAAACCACGCAGTGATACTGATGAGTGGTTCAGTGGCAGTTGCTGTGCAGTGCCAATCACCGCTGGATAGATAAACCCTTTTTTCATTCAAATCAAATGTAAAATAACGTAAATGTAAATTTAAAAATTTGGCATGATGACCTTTTTTTTATTTGTCTGGTGGTGGTGGACAATGAACAAGGATACATGTCAATGTGATTCAAAGAGGTCCTCATGATTACAAAACCCCTATAATATTGTATATCGATGAAGCTGACCCAACAAATTTCAAAGTATGTACTAATTGTACATGAGAAGAGAAAATCTGTAAGGCACAAAGAATTCATGCACCTTTTGTATGTCACTACCACCCACCACCCTAATTGTTGTTGGATAAAGTGATTGTTTAATCCTTACAGTTGACTGCGACCTGCATTGTCCTGACATCAGGGGCTGATATGCCATTTGAAGCAATGCACTCATATGATCCGGACTGATCTTTGGTGATGGCAACCAGTTCCAGATGCTCTCCCTCTGTGACAAATGTATGAAAGCCTGTAAAAAGGAAAGGAAGAAGGATATTTGCATTAGAAAATTGACTTTTACTGATATGGTCTATGAAATTTAGTTTCACATGAAAAAGACCAGTGTCTCCAGACCAGCCATAGAGAAATGTATCAATTACTTTATCATGCTTTCATTCATCCATACATGCTATTTTTATCCATGTCCATGTCCTTGTTATGCAGTAATTGTTAATTCAGGGGCACGGTGGCCGACTGCTTAGAGCATCTGCCTCACAGTTCTGAGGACCGGGGTTGAATCCCAGGCCCCGCCTGTGTGGAGTTTGCATGTTCTCCCTGTGCCTGCGTGGGTTTTCTCCGGGCACTCCAGTTTCCTCCCACATCCCAAAAACATGCATGAATTGGAGACTCTAAATTGCCCGTAGGTGTGAATGTGACTGCGAATGGTTGTTTGTTTGTGCCCTGCGACAGCCTATGACGTCAGCAATGGCGACCCCCCCCCCTCCCCCCACCAAGGAAAAACTCATCGGATCTAGAGGATTCACGTAAATGGCCTATATTGAGTTCAAAACGTTGAATTTCGCCGAAAGGCAACTGATTTGCATGTATCTTATAAAGATTCCACTCCCCTCCATCACAACCGTGTATGAGAAGTGGAAATTGATGGAGATACAGATATCAGATTTCTACCTGTTTGTGAGCATGCGGTAATGGACATTCTATCCCCAATATTTCCTGAGTTGTGGTGTCCTTGAGCAAACACTGATACCCAGAACTGCTCCCCAGACAGTTAAGTAGCCCTCTGCTCCAGTGTGTGTTTGCTGTGTCAACAACTGTGATGGATTGAATGCAGAGGGAACATTTTGTGTGCATGTGTTCACGACAATAAAATCGTCTTCTTTTTCTTTAACAATGATCATGGTAATGATTTCTCACAGTATTTATTAACAATGATTTAGGAATCAGATAAATATCAATAGTCAACACTTTTTCTCTGCAAGTGTAGGAAATCACAATGTCACATTTTCATCGCCACTAGCAAGTTGTTTACGAGTCATGAACTACATTGCACCATCCATCCATCCATTTTCTTTACCGCTTATCGTCACTAGGGTCGCGGGCGTGCTGGAGCCTATCCCAGCTATCTTCGGGTGGGAGGCGGGGTACAGCCCTGAACCAGTCGCCAGCCAATCGCAGGGCATATAGAAACAAACAACCATTCGCACTCACATTCACACCTACGGGTAATTTAGAGTCTTCAATCAACCTACCACGCATGTTTTGGGATATGGGAGGAAACCGGAGTGCCCGGAGAAAACCTACCCAAACACGGGAAGAACTTCACACAGGTGGGGCCGGGATTTGAACCCCAGTCCCCAGAACTGTGAGGCAGATGACATATTTTGTACAAATGTTTTTAAAATTAGGTAACGTACAAAGATCTTCTTTCACATTTTTAAGTCATCAGTGTTTTTAACTCTCAAATCTGAAGCAATTTTAACAATTTTTCAATATTTGAATGGAATTTTGCCATGGCACAGTCATGCTGCCACTGAGAACATCTCTGTTTCTTTGTCTGTTATTGGGAAGCGTGGCATTGCATGTTGGCTACCAGTGTGGTGTAACTTGACACTGCAACTCTGAGTGACTTCTGCAGGTATCCATCAGTGAGGTGTGTTCTGTGTTTGTTTTTGACGAAGTTCATGATTCAGATTCGTACAGATCGGTTGAGCCAAACAAGCTTGTAACCTTCACAGCTGCTGTACATACATCCCTGCACTTTTCTGCGTCTACAAGACGCCAAAGGATTGGTGCAGGCGGATAGGCTTTGAGGTTCAGATCATTTTGCAATGTTACAATTTCAATCTCCACCTGTCCAGCATCCAAGCTGAACATTGCACTTAGTTGCTCAGCAATGTACAGCATGTTGTGTCCATGTTTATGAAAGGGTTGGAAATGAACAACACACAAGGCTCAAGCTGACAAAGGTCACAAAACCAGTTATCAAACTCTTGCCGCAGTCTGTTTATGATTTGAGAGTACTTTTCTACAACTTTTTCAAGTCTCAGATGCAAAAGCATTGTCTTTCAGCACCATCTGCATAGAAGGAAAGTGCAGCACCTTTTTTCTCTGTAAAACCCCAGAGAAAATGTCCATCTGAGCTTTACATGCATTTAGAGCACTTATCATATCAGTCTTACCTTTGCCTTGCAGTTCACAGTTCAAATGGTTCAGTTTCACAGTAATGTCTGTTAAAAATGCAAGGTCAAATGTCCACTCAGTGTCCTCCAGTAGCAATATGTCTTTGCTTTTGGATTGTATGAACTCTGATTTCTCTCAAAAGTGAAAAAAATAATAATAATTCGTCCCCTGCTGAGCCATCGGATTTCTGTGTGTAGTCATGTGCTCAAAAACGATCACTTTTGCACGTAACATCTGCATGTCAATGATGCAGTGGTAATGGAGAAACTTTGGGAACTGTGTGTCACCTTTACATGACTGTAAAGCAACGGATCCTGTACGTTGGCTGATCATACCAGCTGCCCCGTCTGTAGTCACCGATAAAATATTTTTCAACGGTACCTTTTTCTCCCGAAAAATTCCTTCACTGCGTTACAGATGTCAACTCCCTTCATCGTTGTCTTTAAGGGCAGTAGTGTCAAAAGTTCTTCTTTTGTGGAAAAATCATAAAACACTATTCGGATGAACACCATTAGCTGCACTTGTACTGCTGCTGTCCACGGGCTCGTCACACTAAATGAAAGAACTTGTCCGCCCATTGACTGTGGAAGTTATATGTTTTCGTTCTTTTGGCTAACATTTTTTTGGGGGGGTTAAATCATCTCAATGTTGTTGTGCCTGCTTGCTTCTCTCCACAAATGCTACAGTTTGGTCACACGCTTGAATACGAACTTAGAACACAACTGTTTTTTTAAATATATATTGTAATTTCCAAAGTTACACCAATTTAAAAATAGCAACAAAAAATGCTAGATGCAGCACTGTTAAGTGGCACTTTTTCAAACTTTTTAATTGTTTTTTTTTTTTTAGAATAGTGACACAGCGGCACGGTGTACGACTGTTTAGCACACCTGCCTCACAGTTTGGGATCGAGGTTCAATCCCCGTCCCCGCCTGTGTGGAGTTTGCGTGTTCTCCGTGCCTGCGTGGGTTTTCTCCGGGCACTCCGGTTTCCTCCCACATCCCAAAAACATGCATGGTAGGTTGATTGGAAACTCTAAATTGCCCTTAGGTGTGAATGTGAGTGCGAATGGTTGTTTGTTTCCATGTGTCCTGCGATTGGCTGGCGAGCAGTTCAGGGTGTACCCCACCTCTCGCCCGAAGATAGCTGGGATAGGCTCCAGCAGCCCGTGACCCTAGTGAGGATAAGCGCTAAAAGAAAATGGATGGAGAATAGTGACAGAAAAAAGTTAAGAAGCATCACACTGGTGAACTATTTTTAGAACAGGTTTGCGGGCGACTCATTGGGTGCTGCGTTGGTTAGCTTTGGTCTTTAGTCTTTCATACTGTATCTTTGTCCTTAGTCTAAATCATACTGTGCGCTTAGCCATAATCTAAATAATACCGTACATTTGTCCATAATCTATAAATATCATATTTTTTCATAATTTATATCTCTAACATACTGTCAATTTTTCCATTGCCAGATCTACTGTACATATGTCCCTCTGCAATATGTCCTTCAATAGTACTTAATAGCAATCATATTTTTGCCCTTTGAAAGCTGTTGGTGCTGCTGACAGTTGTTTTAGGGTTTGTCTTTACACCTCTCAAAATGTTCCTGAAGTCAACTGCTGTTGTTTCCTTGGTCGAACCGTTTGACATCTGTTTCTTGCTGTATATACCAACGGTTTCTTACTTCATTCATTTCTTCATTATTGTCTATGTTTCTGCAATGGTTGTACAACCCCAATTCCAATGAAGTTGGAACGTTGTGTTAAACATAAATAAAAACAGAATACAATAATTTGCAAATCATGTTCAACCTATATTTAATTGAATACACTACAAAGACAAGATATTTAATGTTCAAACTGATAAAGTTATTGTTTTTAGCTAATAATCATTATATTGGAATTTTATGGCTACAACACGTTCCAAAACATCTGGGACAGGGTCATGTTTAACACTGTGTTACATCACCTTTTCTTTTAACAACATTCAATAAACATTTGGGAACTGAGGAGACGAATTGTTGAAGCTTTGTTAGTGGAATTCTTTCCCATTCTTGCTTGATGTACAGCTTCAGTTGTTCAACAGTCCGGGGTCTCCGTTGTCGTATTTTACGCTTCATAATGCGCCACACATTTTCAATGGGAGACAGGTCTGGACTGCAGGCAGGTCAGTCGAGTACACGCACTATTTTACTATGAAGCCACGCTGTTGTAACACGTGCAGAATGTGGTTTGGCATTGTCTTGCTGAAATAAGCGGGCGCGTCCATGAAAAAGATGTTTCTTGGATGGCAGCATATGTTTTTCCAAAACCTGTATGTACCTTTCAGCATTAATGGTACCTTCACAGATAAGTAAGTTACCCATGCCATTGGCACTAATACAGCACCATACAATCACAGATGCTGGCTTTTGAACTTTGCGTCCATAACAGTCCGGATGGTTCTTTTTCACTTTGGCCCGGAGGACACGACGTCCACAATTTCCAAAAACAATTTGAAGTGTGGACTCGTCGGACCACAGAACACTTATCCACTTTTCATTAGTCCATCCATGAGCTCGGGCCCAGAGAAGCCGGTGCCGTTTCTGGTTGTTGCTTATAAATGGCTTTTGCTTTGCATAGTAGAGTTTCAAGTTGGATTTACGATGTAGCGCCGAACTGTATTTACTGACATTGGTTTTCTGAAGTGTTCCTGAGCCCATGTGGTGATATCCTTTACACATTGATGTCGGTTTTTGATGCAGTGCTGAGGGATCGAAGGTCACGGGCAGTCACTGTTGGTTTTCGGCCTCGCCGCTTACATGCAGTAATTTCTCCAGATTCTCTGAACCTTTTGATGATATTATGGACCATAGATGATGAAATCCCTAAATTCCTTGCAATTGTACGTTGAGGAACGTTGTCTTTTTTTCTCATGCACTTGTTCACAAAGAGGTGAACCTCACCCCATCTTTGCTTGTGAATGACTGAGCAATTCAGGGAAGCTCCTTTTATACCCAATCATGGCACCCAATTAGCCTGTTCACCTGTGGGATGTTCCAAACAGGTGTTTGCATTCCTCAACTTTCTCAGCCTTTTTTGCCACCTGTCCCTGCTTTTTTGGAACGTGTTGCACCATAAAATTCTAAGTTATGATTATTTGCTAAAAACAATAAAGTTTATCAGTTTGAACATTAAATATCTTGTCTTTGTAGTGTATTCAATTTAATATAGGTTGAACATGATTTGCAAATCATTGTATTCAGTCTTTATTTATGTTTAACATAATGTTCCAACTTCATTGGAATTGGGGTTGTAATTGATTTCCACCTTCTCTCATTTTCACAATTGCTTGATACCCACCCATATACAGGCAGCTCTCTGGGTTTGATGTTGGTTACGTCTGTAAATGTAAATTAAGTCTCCACAGACAAGAGCCAAATTCAAAACTGAGGTTAGACATTGTTTTGCTATTTGTTTTAAATAATCAAGATAACAGGACACACATGGACAGCAAAGCACACTTGTCATTTGCATGTTCCAACAGTTTTGCTCATTCAAGGGGAGTTGTTTACCGTCATTATCCAGGAAAATAAAATTTATCTAAGAAGCATTGTCTTGTACCAGATGAAACCCTTCTAATTGTTATATTGTTTTTCAGATAGGAAGATTTGTATACAGTATTGAACAAATTTCTGACAAATTTGCATGACATATCGTTGGGAGTGCTGCAAGATGATATAAAGTTCTGCTTTGGTAGGGAAAGAGCTGTAATGCTTTGTCTTTTGCTCCCAGAATGATGTCAAAAGAAGGACAGCTAATAACAACTCTGAACCACAAGTGTTTTTTTCCTTAAGCTGAAAGTGATTTTGTTGCTAGGTTACTGTAAGTCTTTTTACTGTTACCATGGTGTCCTAAATGCTGAATAGAATAGGTGACTGCGAAGGCCAACTACTGTCTAAAAAGAAAACCTGTCCAAATGAAGGCTAAAAACAACACACTTTGAAAGTACTATTGCGCTCATTTTTAGTTTACCCAATGAGGCCTGTTTTACTGTAACAATTTGTTGGATTTCATCATAACACAGTACAGATCCAGTTAAACTTTCGGAGACTTTCATGGAATTCAAAAGTATGTCTAAATGACTGATACTCTATTACCTTGCCTTGTTATCCATCCATCCATTTTCTGAGCCGCTTCTCCTCACTAGGGTCGCGGGCGTGCTGGAGCCTATCCCAGCTGTCATCGGGCAGGAGGCGGGGTACACCCTGAACTGGTTGCCAGCCAATCGCAGGGCACATAGAAACAAACAACATTTCGCACTCACAGTCATGCCTACGGGCAATTTAGAGTCTCCAATTAATGCATGTTTTTGGGATGTGGGAGGAAACCGGAGTGCCCGGAGAAAACCCACGCAGGCACGGGGAGAACATGCAAACTCCACACAGGCGGGGACGGGGATTGAACCTCACACCTCAGAACTGTGAGGCTGACGCTCTAACCACTGTGAGTGCGAATGGTAGTCTGTTTCAATGATGTGCCCTGCGATTGGCTGGCAATCAGTTCAGGGTGTACCCCGCCTCCTGCCCGATGACAGCTGGGATAGGCTCCAGCACGCCCGCGACCCTAGTGAGGAGAAGCGGCTCAGAAAATGGATGGATGGATGGATGGACTTCTGATTGGACTCTCTCAAAGAGCATTGAAGATCATGCAGCTCATTCAGAATGCTGCAGCTCGGGTTCTGACCACAACAAAGAGGTCAGAACATATTACTCCAATTCTAAAGTCTCTATACTCGCTCCCAGTCATCTTTAGAATCAGTTTTAAAGTTCTGCTACTGGTCTATAAATGACTAAATAGTTTAGGTCCTGAATACATGAAAGAAATGCTATTGGAATATAAACCCAGTAGGGCTCTGAGATCTACAGACTCAGGTCAAACAGTGGAGCACAGAGTCCAAAAGAAACATGGGGAAGCAGCATTTAGCTGTTATGCTGCACACAAATGGAATAAGTTGCCAACAGAAGTGTCGTCAACCCCAAGTGTGAATGTTTTTTAACTCCACGTTAAAAAACTATTTTTTCTCATGCTTTTTAGAGCATTTCCACATTTAAATATTTCTTGCACTGTACTTTTTTTTCTTTGTTTTTAAATTCTTTTAATCATGTAAAGCACATTGAGTTACCTTGTGTATGAAATGTGCTATATAAATGAATTTGCTTTGCTTTTGTTGTATACTGTTTTGCTCTATGGCACATATTATTTTTATATTTTCTTATTATAAGTGCTGTCAATAGAAAAAATCACTAATTAATCAAACGATTGTCTGCAATTAATCTCGATTAATCGGAATTTATTCCCCATTCATTTGCAACATCCACCAAATGGTAAGCGCATGCCTCAATGTAGTGTCGTTCCTCTGTTTTACGTACAGTAAGTGCAAATAACTACAGATTGTCTGTAATTAATCTCGATTAATCGGAATTTATTCGCCATTCATTTGCAACATCCACCAAATGGTAAGCGCATGCCTCAATGTAGTGTCGTTCCTCTGTTTTACGTACAGTAAGTGCAAATAACTACAGAGTCCATTCTTTGTCAAAAAAGTACGCTGTGACCCACAAGTAGTTATCATTGTTCACAGAAGTGGTCACCCGTGAGAGTGATGTTCTTCCTCAAGCACGTTCCTCCGCCAAGCCTTCTTGTCATCATACAAAGTGAGTATTCTTGACACTAGGTCTGCAGCCAGCTAATATTTTAGTATTTGAGTATCCTACTAAATTTTTATCGAATAATCGAGTATTCGGATGAATTATATTTTTGCTTGGTTAAAATTATGAATAGACAAGAAAAAAAATCATTTCACTAACAAATGAACGACCAATTGTTTTTTTCATCCATAATTAACATTTCTTTCCCAAATTCACATTCCGCAGTTAAGTGTATTTTTTGTATATAATTTTTTTCAGTGAGGCAATTTCAAACACAAATAAAAAAATATATATACAACACACATATATATAGATTTCAGTTGAAACTTAGCATTTTTTCTTCTTAGCGTTCTTAGCATTTCTTATAAGTATAAAAAACTACTACAAGGCATTAAATAAAAGGCATAAGGAGCCTGTTGTGCAACTAGCTAGCATTTTCAATAATAACAACAGTAGGTTCGTGGCTGTGCGTTTATGAGATTAGACCAGACTAACTAACTTAAAATGAAGATGAAAAATTAAAACACCTCTATAGGAAACACAAATATTACTTGAATAATTTTTTTGACAAACTTTGCCACTTGCTATTTTTTTTCAACCAACAGTACTTTGACTCAAAATGTAGCCACTTCCAGATACGATGCAAATACACTGGCCATATGTCTCACAGTGTTTAAATCACTGAGCAAAACTGTCCCTTGACGAATATGACGAGTACCCTGAATGAAGTGATATTATAGTTGCACACATACTCCACTTGTCACCATCGTAATAAAGTGGCCACAATTTCAACAGTAGTCATAATGAATAGAACCTTAGCCTTCCCAAGGGCTAACGTTATGCTAGTAAGTTGCATTAACGTTAAACTCACTGATTTGTGTGATGTTAAACTTGGGTCTTCCACCGCATTGACTTCCTGGTACGGGCCTAGCTGACTGGCTTCTATCAGGAGTCCAACCGTCTGTTATCTGCTGATTGGCTGCTGTGAGGAGACAACAATTTCAAATCCTGCTGCTGTCAGTTGGTCGGAAGCCCTGTTGGACAGCTGTCACGTCGATCCTCGTTGCCCCAGTTCATGGGTTTTTTGTTACTGAAAAGCCTCGCTAGTAAGATAGTTTTGTTTGTTTGTTAAGTTAATATTGCAGTATTTCATCCCATTGTTGGTGAGCGTTTTGTGTTTATTCCTGAATTGAGAGATTTTGTTAACCACCCATACATACACACAAAGCCATAAGAGTAAGCTGCCATTTTCTTTGGAACTGTTTTCTCCTGTTTTTGATTGTAGGAAGTTAAGTTTAATAAATGTACAGTATGTTGGTTTCATTTTATTTCATGTAGAGTTTAGAAAGTGAATTGGTTCAAGTTAGACATGCTTTGTTTGTTACTTTGGCCTTGGCTTACCCCGAAGGAACGCTTCATTTTTCCCGTGTAAATATTATATATATATATATATATATATATATATATATATATATATATATATATATATAAAGTCCAGCGTGCAGTCTACTGAAGTACAGATTGGTGCATATTTGGGTTTAAATGAACGGTAACAGGAACTCTCACCTCTATGCATTGTTTACCGTACATCCTCAGTCCAGCTCGCACCCAGCCTCCTTTACCAATGTTTGTCTGTCCGTTGTTCTGTAGTTAGACCCCTCTGTATTGTTTCTTGTAGATTCCTCTGTTAGATTTCATTAAATTTTCTATAAAAACCCACTGCTTGTATGGGTCGTGTGTTTGGATTCGAATGTGCTTCCTATTTCCAAATCTGTTGTCGAAGATGAATGGCTTGCCAAAAAAAAATAAAAAATAAGCTACTGTACCAAAAATAGCATGTTCCAGACTCCAGAGACTTGTGTGTTGTATTCCTCTGAAAGTTAACACTGCCACCATGCTGCTCTCTCTCTGCGGAAACCTCTATGTGAGAACTCCTGCCGTAATGGCCGCCACGTCTTTATTTATTTTTCTTTTTTTTTTAACCTGTCCTGTTCAGCTGCATGACCTTGCAGAATGGTGGCTTTGTATGCCTTTTGTGCTGGAAATGTTTTGCTGTGCAACAGGGAAGTTTGAAATACTCCCTCTGCTTATTTATTTATTCATATTATTCTGATGATTATTGAAAATGCATCCGGACAGAAAGGAGCTTTAGTGGACAGAGGGACAGAGTGGACACAGGGAATATGGGCGCAGAACCCAGCAGAACAGTAGTTAGGCAGTCTAGACATTTAAGCACAAGTAACGTTACACCAGTCAAATCGTTCTTATTTGTGGATAGGGGGACACCCAGTGAGAACATCCAATACTAACCAAGAGAACAAGATGAGTGGACAGAAAGGGGCAGGACAGGACAGGATGAGGAAAATGAGCAGGGCAGCGCTACTGACGAGTGGTGTGGTGGGATTCTTTTGAGTGTCTAAACACCTGTAAGAACCTGTGAGTTGATATGTTAGTATAACCTGTGTTGGTATTTATTAGTGGTCCCACAATTAGAGCCGATGGCGTGTCTATCAAAATTATTAGCTGAATGAACACCATATAACATGCATGTTAGTCAACTGGTGTACAGAGTCGCTAAGCCGGCACAATGAGGAAGCATGGGCCTGGCCCCCTCCACCCACAAGGGGGGACCAAACCAGTGAGCCCGTCCAGTGGGGGACCCAACAAGGGGGATGCCATGACGGTCCCCAGCCCCACCGAAGCACCCCAACCAGTCCCAAAGGGAGGGATACGGGCCCCCCACGCCCAATAACCCCACCCCAGCGCGCCCCACCGCCGCCCCCACCACCCCTGGAGAGCATGGGGGCCCCAGCTACCAACAGGGCCCAACGCAGGAGCCAGCCGCAACCTGAAAACAGTCACAGCTCGCCAAAACCGAGCCCATGTTAAGCCCCGTCGTGAGCAAGGACGAGTGAAGCCACCAAGAGAGGGGAGAGGAAGGCGGACCGCCACTTCAATGCATGGCCTGGAAGTGTGCTATAATAAATATGGCCAGCAAATGTCAGCCTTTGATTGAATGTCGCCACATTCAACATCACCACCACGTAGGCACAGGAGGCACGTCCAATGGTTGGAGCTAGTCATGTTGTATATCTGTGATCCGGAAATACGTGTGTCCCATTCTCCGCCTACATTGCGCTACAGCACCAATAAACAACAGGAACTAGCAGACTTTGCCAATGCCAATTTAGTGACAATGCTAAACGATTTTGGAACACATGTTCAGTCGAGATGGTCCGTTACTTCCAATATCTGTTAACTCGGGGTCCAGTAAATCGAGGTTCCACTGTTTTATTCCCTGTATTAATACTTTAAACCCTAAATACCATATACCATGCACTATGATCCCAAAACCGTTTATTATAATTCATAACTCTTCTTGCAACATTACCCTTAAAAGTAAATGGCTTACAGATTAATTGATTTTGAACAAAACTGCACTGGAATTGAGAGGACATTTCTTTTTAAATGAATATATTTTAAACAAATCTTTATCTTCTGTGGAGTCCACACCTACCTTACGTTCAGTGAGCAGTTCCCAGTTGATCAGCTGTTGACTTCCACTTCCTATACTGATCTGGACCTTCCTTTGCAACAACTTGAGAAGTGGACCACCCTTTTTTTTCTGGTATCAACCCCACAAGGAGCCTCACCTCTCTGTTGGACCTCCACTGGAATCAAGCTGCTTTTCGCGCTCAAGCCCATCGGCTATCGGCTCTGGAGTAGGGCATTTTGTTGGCATCTTGTGGCGTTACAGAAATGTGAATCGGGGACTTTTTCAGTGAATGGCATTACACATTACATATTAGCAGATTACATATGCTGTAGAAGCAAAGTACTGCAAAATGTTTTTCATGGTTAAAAGAAATGATGTCAATGGAAGTTTGTTGAACAAGCCAAATCTATCCATCCATCTATCCATTTCCTGAGACGCTTATCCTCACAAGGGTCGTGGGAGGGCCGGAGTCTATCCCAGCTGTCATCGGGCAGGAGGCGGAGTACACCCTGAACTGTTTGCCAGCCAATCGCAGGGCACATTTAAACAAACAACCATTCACATTCACACCTACGGGCAATTTAGAGTCTTCAATTAACCTACCATGCATTTTTTGGGGGGGATGTGGGAGGAAACCGGAGTGCCCGGAGAAAACCCACGTAGGCACGGGGAGAACATGCAAACTCCACACAGGCGTGGCCGGGAATTGAACCCCTGTCCTCAGAACTGTTAGGCAGACGCTCTAACTCAGAGGTGTCAAACTGGTGGCCCGGGGGCCAGCTCCGGCCTGACACATCATTTTATGTGGCCCGCAAAAGCAAATCAAAATTCCTAATGTGTTCTGGTGTAATGCCATTGAGATATTTGCAAGCATTTTTTTGTTACCAATCTCCCTTTGAAAAGAAATGTAATAGTTGAAAAACATGTATTCATAGGGTTCTGATTTCAAAACTGGCTATTCATCAATGTGTTGTGTATACTGTATGTAATTACAGTATATGAGATAATCTTTCATTTATATGGGTTCACAGTTGTAGCGGCCCTCCGAGGGAAGTCATAACTACGATGTGGGCCGTGACAAAAATTAATTTGACACCCGTGCTCTAACCAGTCGGCCACCGTGCCGCCCACAAGCCAAATCTACAATAGTATAATAGTAGAAATATCAAAAGAAATCTGGAAAAAAAACTTGAACTGGACCATTTCAGCTAGTCAAGTATGTGAAGGGTATTTTGCACGATGCTTCTTTTTTTACAGGCTACTTTAGATATATATTTTTTTAAATATAGTTTTCCTATATACTCATTAACATAAAGCAAATACTTCCCATGACAGTAGGAGTGCAATTAGCTGGCTTGTCTTGCTTCAGCCTGATAATTCTACTTGATGATAATTAATAACGATCCACTAGTGACGCGTTCATGCATGCCATCTCATGGCACCCTTGTCACATTTGATAAAGCCTGCGTGAAGACACTCGATACACATGTGACATGAAAGGTGACATGATGTGAACTGGGAATAGACATTGTATTCAAGCTTCACCAATTGTGCGGATGCCTTCATAATATGTAAAAATAAACTGAATGTGCAAGAATTGCAAACGGTGACTGTGTAATGATCTGACATCGGATTTAGTTGGGAGGATTTTAGGCAGTGTTCAAAAGACATCACCAACTATTATCTGTTGGCCTGACTAAAGGAAGTGGGCGCCACTGCCATGCACTGCCCCTCATGAGAACCGGAGGAGGTGCGATAGGCGTAGGGCCAAGCAGGATCACCATCCCTATATTGCAATATACTTTAGTTTATTCCACACAGTGCATTTTGTTTTTTCTTTGAGCACACACACATACATACCGGGTGATTGAAAAGTAACTCCCTATTTTTACTTGTAATTTATTTCTGAACTATAATTCTGACAAGAAATGAACATGAGATGAACGTGTATTGCATGGAGTTTTATTTTAAATTCGATATGGGCGCCAGCATTAGCCACCAGTTTAACTGATTTCACAAGGAACTCTTGTGGGATGGAAGACATAACTTCTCGTATTTGCCCTTCAAGTTCTTGCAAAGTCGTTGCTTTGATAGAATAGACTTGCTCCTTTAATCATGGAACATACACAAAAAAATTTAGAAAAATATTACAACATATGAATAAATTATAAGTATTTTAAAATAGGGAGTTACTTTTCAAACACCCTGTGTCTATAATTCAAAGTTCAGTTCACCATTCGGAAAATGAAGTAGTTCAGTTTATACTTCATAATTCAAAATTTTGAACTAAGTTCATCATTCCAAAAATGAACTAGTTCATACCCCCTCAAAATACTGGCATCTCCCTATTATTACAAACCATTCAGTCAACTATAATCGTCTCAAAAACATGACAAAAACCTAGTTGCTTGAATGTTTATTTTTTTTTAATGATTTTTAATTTTTATTTTATTAAGGTAAAAAAACAAAACAAAAACAGGGACTGTTGTCCTTATTGTGCAAACACAAACAGAGGTAGGAACCAGGCTGAGGTTGGAAACTAAGGATGTACCTCAAAGTGCAATATTTATAATAAACATTTCAACAATATCTTTTCATAAAGACACTTTCTATCTTTTTGGCAAATGTTTTTTTCCTGATTTTTTTTTGCCCAAAGAAAAAGCAAACATCTGGAACTTGGGTCAACTTTGCACAATATAATCTTTTTCCAAGTGTTGCACTGAGGTGACTGGTCATTTGTTTTAACAAAGTTAAGACTTTTGCTCGCCGCCGCCGTTGGGCACAAGCACGTCTTCGTGCGTGTTCTTCTTTGTTGGTTTTTGCCACTTTCTTCTTCTGGGTCGGCGGACTTTAGGGATTTTGAAATTTGAAATCTCGATGCCCAACCCGACTCCCTGGTGGATCTGCTGTTTCTTCCTTCCTGTAAAAAATATATATACTGTATTTTTATGCAGTTGACATTTGCACACTAATATACTGATCTCCATTGGCAATAGACTGCACCTCTATAGCCTAATAACAGCAATATACCTTAAATCTTTTTGTTGGCGTTAAAGAACAGCTGCTTCTCAAAGTTGGCATCTCACAGCCGGTTTCTCCACGGCCTGAAAGAGATGGAACAAGAAATGTTAACATCATGAATATTATGGAACAAATTGTAACAGGAATACAGTATTACAGTATTACAGTAACAGTATTACAGGAATTGTGTACTCAAATCACTATAATTTGTGTAATTTGACCCAATTTTTATATTGAAGACCAAAATTACTATTAGCTGCATAACGATTAGGATAATATCACCAAGACAGAACAATGACTGAGGCTGGGTATTTACTGTAATTATTAACTAATTATATTAACTATGGAATATAATCACAGTTCATCCCTACCTGAATATTTGACCACTGATGCTGAAGAGCCTCGCAACTGGAGCGCTTGAGGGCACTGCAGTGTTGTATTATATGAGCAGCCTTCTGAGCTTTGAAAGATGCATGTATTCATCAAACCCATCTGTGGTTGAGGCATCCAAATAGGTGTCCACCAGCTTTTTGAAGAACTTGAGGTTTTGTATTAAATCTGAGGAATGAAACTGCTGGATCTCTTCTTGTCACTTTCGCCACCGGGTTGGGCTTGACTTGAGTGTTTGGCGGCTGAGCCATCAGAGTTGAGGGTTTGAAATGGTCTTTTCAGCATATATCTGTACTGGACATGTTTCTCCTCATCTTGAACCCAGTCTAACTTGAATTTTGGAAACAGCACAGTGGAGAGTATGTGCTCCCTCTTCTCCAGAAGACCTGCCAGCCTTGTGCTCAGTGAGTGCAAGATGGTCTCTACGAGGGGGCGGCATGCAATGAAACCCACTGCAGCAGTGTGCTTCATGCTCTCATCCAACAGGTCTTTCATAAGACATTGCAATTGGACAATGGTTGGAGTCAGGTAGCCAATAAAGATGTTTTTCTCTGATTTGAGGACGTTTACTGCAAATGCTAAACGCCTCATGACATCCACAAACTTGTGTATGAAGTTTACAGCATGTGGAGAGAATCAACCAAAGCCAGCCTCATCACTCACAGTGTGCAGAATCAGCTCGTCGTGTAGGGGAGAGGCATCAATTGCAGCTGTGACCTCATCCACATTAATTTCCGCCTTGGAAGTTAGTGTTGCTCTGCGAGACAGCTGCTCCATGGCAAGAAATAAAGAGTTCCATCTTGTGTCATTTGGCCCAACAAAGCCAATCCCACAGTATTTTCCTTGACAGTATTAGAAGCCTTTGGACTTCGCTTAACCTGGTTCCACAGAGCAGGTGCTTTTGAAAAAACAGCTCTCGACATTGCTTTGTAGCATGGATCTGTTATTTTTTTTTAGGTCTTTGGCCATAAGGTTCAAGGTACGAGTGGCACACCTTCTATGAGGGGGGAAAGAGGGATGATCCAGACCTTAAAGAGACTCAAGCTCCATCTGGTCATCTTCATCTGAGCTGTCAAAAGCTGACTTTAGTTCATTTTCATCTTCACTTTAGTTTCATCAAAATGGACAACTATCGCGTTAGTATCAACTGCAACATTGATCCCAAAACAGTTGAACGTCTTGACAAAATTTGCAGTATTGTCAGCGTTCTACAACCCCAATTCCAAACAAAGTTGGGACGTTGTCCATCCATCCATTTTCTGAGCCGCTTCTCCTCACTAGGGTCGCGGGCGTGCTGGAGCCTATCCCAGCTGTCATCGGGCAGGAGGCGGGGTACATCCTGAACTGGTTGCCAGCCAATCGCAGGGCACATAGAAACAAACAACCATCCGCACTCACATTCACACCTACGGGCAATTTAGAGTCTACAATTAATGCTTGTTTTTGGGATATGGGAGGAAACTGGAGTGCTCGGAGAAAACCCACGCAGGCACGGGGAGAACATGCAAACTCCACACAGGCGGGGCCGGGGATTGAACCCGGGTCCTCAGAACTGTGAGGCTGACGCTCTAACCAGTCGCCCACCGTGCCGCCGTTGTGACTTGTGTTAAACATAAATAAAAACAGAATACAATGGTTTGCAAATCATGTTCCAGCTGTATTTAATTGAATACACTACAAAAACAAGATATTTAATGTTCAAACTGATAAACTTTATTGTTTTTACCAAATAATCATTAACTTGGAATTTTATGGCTGCAACACGTTCCAAAAACGCTGGGACAGGGTCATGTTTACCACTGTGTTACATCACCTTTTCTTTTAACAACATTCAATAAAGGTTTGGGAACTGAGGACACTGTTGAAGCTTTGTAGGTGGAATTCTTTCTAATTCTTGCTTGATGTACGGCTTCAGGTGTTCAACAGTCCGGGGTCTCCGTTGTTGTATTTTACGCTTCATAATGCGCCACAAATTTTCAATGGTAGATATGTCTGGACTGCAGGCAGACCAGTCTAGTACCCGTACTCGTTTAGTTCGAAGCCATGCTGTTGTCACACGTGCAGAATGTGGTTTGGCATTGTCTTGCTGAAATAAGCAGGGGCGTCCATGAAAAAGACTTTGTTTAGATGGCAGCATATGTTTCTCCAAAACCTGTATGTACCTTTCAGCATTAATGGTTACCCATGCCATTGGCACTAACACAGCCCCATACCATCACAAAAATGCTGGGTTTTGAACTTTGCGTCCATAACAGTCCGGATGGTTCTTTTGCTCTTTGGCCCGGAGGACACGACGTCCACAATTTCCAAAAACAATTTTAAATGTGGACTCGTCGGACCACAGATCACTTTTCCACTTTGCATCAGTCCATCTTAGATGAGCTCTGGCCCAGAGAAGCGGGCGTCGTTTCTGGGTGTTGTTGATAAATGGCTTTTGCTATGCATAGTAGAGTTTCAAGTTGCACGTATGGATATAGCGCCGAACTGTATTTACTAACATTGGTTTTCTGAAGGAAAGGGTTCCTGAGCCCATGTGGTGATATCCTTAACACATTGATGTCGGTTTTTGATGCAGGTCACGGGCATTCAATGTTGGTTTGGCCTTGTTGCTTACATGCAGTTATCTCTCCAGATTCTCTGAACCTTTTTGATGATATTATGGACCGTAGATGATGAAATCCCTAAATTCCTTGCAATAGTACGTTGAGGAACATTGTCCTTAAAATGTTCGACTATTTTCTCACGCACTTGTTCACAAAGAGGTGAACCTTGCCCCATCTTAGCTTGTGAATGACTGAGCAATTCAGGGAAGCTCCTTTTATACCCAATCATGGCACCCACCTGTTCCCAATTAGCCTGTTCACCTGTGGGATGTTCCAAACAGGTGTTTGATGAGTAATCCTCAACTTTCTCAGTCTTTTTTGCCACCTGTCCGAGCTTTTTTGGAACGTATTGCAGCCATAAAATTCTTAAGTTCATGATTATTTGCTGAAAGCAATAAAGTTGATCAGTTTGAACATTAAATATCTTGTCTTTGTAGTGTATTCAATTAAATATAGGTTGAACATGATTTGCAAGTCATTGTATTCTGTTTTTATTTATTTTTAACACAATGTCCCAACTTCATTGGAATTGGGGTTGTATTTAGAAGCAAGTTTATACGTTTTGGGGGACTTTCCCTGATCCGTTGCTGTTATGTGGACGCACAAGCGACACAAAATCAAGTGAGGCAGCGACTTATTGGATGAGTCGACTCCGTACTAGCGAGCTCACTGCCTCGTTAGCTTGCTAGCCATTTTGCTTGTTAGCGTACAAGCTAGCACACAGGCCCCAGTGTGCCGGACCGCGGCCAGCTAACTAGCCGCTGGCGGGCTGGCACAGGGCAGGAAGATGCACTTCAGGGAAGATGTATTTTATTGGGTTGTAGGCATAGCTTGATAGCCAATTGCACTCTGTAGTGGTAGAAAAATGGTCCAAGTTGTTATCAATAAGGAAATAGCATTTGCACAGAAAAGCCTCTGCATCGAATAAGGGCACTAGGTACTTGCAGAGTGGGAATTGGGGTTGTATTACTGAACATGCAACCTTGTTTATTTTGAATTCTTTGTTAACACCTGATAAAAATTTTGCCAACACATCATTTGCATGTGCTCCTTTAATCCACCAACATACCAGAACTTCATAGTGTCTTTTAGAAACATCTGTTTTTTGTTTAGCCAGTGGATAGTGATGCCCTTTGTTCACAGCTGACCAGCAATCTGCTGTTGTGCATACAGCATCGGCATCAGAGAGTTCAGTCTTAGGTTCGCATACAGTGGGTACGGAAAGTTTTCAGACCCCCTTAAATCTGTCACTCTTTGTTATATTGCACCCATTTATTAAAATAATTGAAGTTCATTTTTTCCTCATTAATGTACACACAGAAACCCATATTGACAAAAAAAAAACGCAGCAGTTTTTGCTGAGTTATTAAAAAAGAAAAACAGAAATATCACACAGCCATAAGTATTCAGACCCTTTGCTCAGTATTTAGTAGAAGCACCCTTTTGCGCTAATACAGCCATGAGTCTTTTTGGGAAGGATTTACAAGTTTTTCACACCTGGATTTGGAGCTCATATGCCATTCCTCCATGTAGATCCTCTCCAGTTCTGTCAGGTTGGATGGTGAACGTTGGTGGGCAGCCATTTTCAGGTCTTTCCAGAGATGCTCAACAAAGTTGTTCTGAAGTCACTCCTTCGGTATTTTAGCTGTGTGCTTAGGGTCATTGTCTTTTTTGAAGGTGAACCTTCGGCCCAGTCTGAGGTTCTGAGCACTCTGGAGAAGGTTTTTGTCCAGGATAACCCTGTACTTGGCCACATTCATCTTTTCTTCGATTGTAACCAGACTGGTTGCTGTCCCTGCAGCTGAAAAACACACCCACAGCATGATGCTGCCACCACCATGCTTCACTGTTGGGACTGTATTGGACAGGTGATGAGCAGTGCCTGGTTTTCTCCACACGTCACTTAGAATTAAGGCCAACAATTTCTATCTTGGTCTCATCAGACCAGAGGATCTTATTTCTCACCATCTTGGAGTCCTTCAGGTGTTTTTTTTTTTTTGTCTTGCACTGAGGAGAGGCTTCAGTCGGACCACTCTGCCATAAAGCCCCGCGTGGTGGAGGGCTGCAGTGATGGTTGACTTTCTAGATGGTTGACTTTCTCCCATCTCCCGACTGCATCTCTGGAGCTCAGCCACAGTGATCTTTGGGCTCTTCTTTACCTCTCTCACCAAGGCTCTTCTCCCCCGATTGCTCAGTTTGGCCGGACGGCCAGCTCAAGGAGGGGTTCTGGTCGTCCCAAACGTCTTCCATTTAAGGATTATGGTGGTCACTGTGGTTTTAGGAACCTTAAATGCAGCAGAAATATTTTTTGTAATCTTGGCCAGATCTGTGCCTTGCCACAAATCTGTCTCTGAGCTCTTCAGGCAGTTCCTTTGACCTCATGATTCTCATTTGCTCTGACATGTACTTTGAGCTGGAAGGTCTCATATAGACAGGAGTGTGGCTTTCCTAATCAAGTCCAATGAGTATAATCTAACACAGCTGGACTCCAATGAAGGTGTAGAACCATCTCAAGGATGATCAGAAGAAATGGACGGCACCCGAGTTAAATACATGAGTCTGGGTCTGAATACTTATTGCTGTGTGATATTTCAGTTTTTACTTTTTAATAAAATAATTACGTTTTTTTCTGTCAATATGGGGTGCTGTGTATATATTAATGAGGAAAAAGATTAACTTAAATTATTTTAACAAATTTCTGCAATATAACAAAGAGTGAAAAATTTAAGGGGGTCTTAAAACTTTCCGTACCCACTGTATGCTGTCTTCAAATTTCTTGTTTAGCTGTGTCTGTACTTTCTTGAGGGCACTTTTTTGGATGGTTTCAACCCTTTAATAAATTTTATGAAAGCTCGGGTGTCCACTTTCCTCAAAGGCTGCAGGTCTCCAACAATATACTGCAAAACCAGGTTGTCCAGCTGCAGCTGGGAGATGACAACGGAGCCACTATTGTACGCTGTTAATGTTTTTTGAGCTTTGCAGGGAACTTTCTTGTGCACCACAGACTCGCAGCTGAGCGCAACTAAACTGAGGAAGGAAAGAATCAATTCATGCAGTGCTTCTTTTCAGTAGGTTCACTCAATAGATTGGATTGTTTGAACGAGTTGTTCATGAATGACAACATGATACTCGAGCCACGTCTACTGCTGCGCTCTGCCCCCAAAAAGAAAATGCTGTGTGGTGCACAAAAATGCACTGATACAATCAAATTGGGTGCGCATTTAATAGTTTTAGTGCACACCACTAATGTGACTCCTGTTTATATAGTAGGAATAACTGTCAGAGGATCTGCAAGAAATGGTTCAGCTTGCATTGTAATAAATTGTGTGTGGCAATTTTCTGATTCATGTTTTTCATGTACACTTTTATGTACATAACTCAAGCAGTGAGTATTGTATCTAAGTTCAACACATATCACTGATGAATGATTAGGGGTAGAATTTGCTGAGGAACTTGCGGTACGATATTACTGGAAAATAATATTATTATTATACTATTGTGATAACCTCGAAATTATCTCTACCCGTTTACGTGTTCGATTTTATTTACTGTTCATACTGTTCTCTCATCCCCATCTGGTGTATATTTCTCATCTGTCTCTTTCCTCTTTTCTTTCCTATTTTGCATCTGCTTCCAAAGGTGTGGCTAACAAAAGCAACACCATTACATTTGCTATTATTATTTTAGTAGTGGTAATACCATTACTTATGTTAAAGTTGTACCTCTATCATTACTGCTAATTACCATAATATTATTATTGTTCCTATAGTTACCGTTATACACATACATTTGTCATCCCTCTAACCTCTCTCTCCCTCTTCTGTTTCTCTCTCTGCACTCTGTCCCGCTCCTCTGTCGCTCCATACCAACCCAAATAATTGAGGCTGCCTCACACAGAGTCTTAGTCATGTTGTCCTCATGTTTTCAAGGAGTGAGTTTGCTTGCCTTATAGTGCTTGCTCATGTGGAGTTAAGTTAGTTTTCTTTAATTTGCAAGGAGCGTGGCTCATTGAGATAATGTCAGTTGGGAAGTGGCACGATATAATTTACGTGACTTGACCAGAGATCTCGGTTGATGTGCATCCTGCCTCTGAGATGCACAAAAAATTATCAGGGATAAAGCATGGTGAATCTGCATCCAGAGACGCACAGCATTTCTTATCTACATATGTGTATGTGTGTTGCTAAAGTGCTTCAGCGAATCATTATCCACTATAAGTAGAGTTCTGTTTTGGTGCTAGTCAATCAGAGGAAGAGTAGGGTGGTTTAGCGTTCCATAAATACAATGGACACAAGCCTTTTTTTCCAGACTCGATAAATTTTCATTGTTGTGATTAACACCCGGCACCCTGCTCACGATGCAGCGAGCTGGCTTTGGCTCCGTAGATGCAAACAATTGGGAACATTTTAGGGAAAGCTAACAATTTATTATGTTCGTTAGTCCATGATGTAACTAGCTAGTATGGTAAGGAGCTAAATACCTTGCTCTGGCTTGCTCGATTGTGGCGACATGGTTTAAAACAGAGGTCACTCACTGGCGGACCGTGGTCCCCGTCTGGACCCAAAAGCAGTCCCAAACGGACCCACACTATAGCCAAAGAAGAAAGGCTTTGATTCAAGACATATGGGGTGCTTCTATCTTAAGCGGCACAACATTCAGGATTACAGGGTTTACGGTAGTGATGAACCATACCGACCAAGGATAAGTTCCGCCACCCTTCCAGCGTGGTGTAGCGGTCACGCCATGAAAAGATGCCACCCAGCACCCCAGCCTCGTACTACCGCCGGTCCCCGCCGAGACAGACAACCATGGAGGGGCAAGTTTCAACTTCGCATAAAGACGCTAAGTGAATCACTAGCCATAATCATCAAAAGCAAGACACAGACATTTGCTTTGCCATGCTGACGCTAAGTGAATTACGGGCACCCTGAGCTTCAAAGCGGAGACCAAAGGTGCCGAGTTCGCCCAAGGATGCTAATTAACTTCAAGCCAGCCCGGAGGATTGCAACCCCGCTTCGTAACGCGCCACTTGGCCAGTCAAGCCCGACAATAGACAGTGTGCGCGCGACACCCACAGTTGACGAAACGCCACAACAGACGCAGGTTCATGAACCACAGTGAAAACCGGACCTGGCTGGAGTTATTAGTTTAAGAACTTAGTTATAGTGACTCTATTGCTGCAAACTTGAATGTCTAATGTCGAATCTGTTGTCAACTGAACCAGATGAAATGTTTCACTCCACACCATGCAAATGCCACATTGAAAACATTAGTGTTCTCAACAATTACATAACATTTGAAACATTCGTGACAGGGATTAAAGAGGATGGGTGTGTAACAATGCAAGGTGATGCACTCGTCTTGTTATCTTAAATCCATCCATCCATCCATCCATTTTCTGAGCCGCTTATCCTCACAAGGGTCACGGGCATGCTGGAGCCTATCCCAGCTATCATCGGACAGGAGGCGGGGTACACCCTGAACTGGTTGATCTTAAATCCAATAATTAATATTTTATTCCACTGGTTTTAAACCACAGAATAATACCAAAATGGGAAATTAACACTCAGAGGAGGTCCAGCTCCCCTTTTGGTCCCGAAGGTGGTTGGTAAGGAAGGTGGGAGGGGGTAAAGCACCCCCCTCCTGGCTTGCTTCGGTCATAAAAAGGCCGGAGCTATGCTCTCTGAGCAGCTTTTGTCTCACTCGACCAATTTGCCGACGACTGGCCTAGGCAGGACACCCACCTCACCACGAGGTGACGAGGACACATCGGAGCATCCCCGACTTCAGAGCATCCTGCAATGCTCTGAAGTCGCTCCAAGCTACCCTGTTTGGGGGCCTGAACTCCCTCCGAGGGGACGGAAGCGGACACAACGCGCCCGCTCTGAACGTCTGGCGAGCAGAGAAACCCGAGAGACGTCCTGCCTGGGAACTTTTTGGTCCCTCTTTTTCCTTTTTCTTCTTCCTTTCCATCAAATCCACCTGCTCCCGGTGCGGGCCGGGCCGGCCGAACACTCGGAAGCTTGACCCGCCTGCCTCAAATGTGTTCAAGACACGCCACATTCAACATTGCGGTCTACTAAAAGTACAGATTAGTGTATGTTTGGGTTTAAATGAATGAGAACAGGAATCCCCAGCTGTATGCATTCACTACACGCTCATTCTGCCAATCTCGCATCACAACTCAGTTTCTTTTGCCAATGTTCGTCTGTACTTTGTTTGCTTTGTGTTTTTCTCTGTTCTTTCCCCATGTTAAATAATTAAATTTTCCATAAAATTCACTACCTGCATTGTTGCATGTGTTTGGGTTTGGAAAAAAACCTCTGGAACGTCGAGAACTCTTATCAAAGTTGTAGCAACCTTCAGATTATGAGACTGATAAAAAGGTTTCTCATCACTTCTCTTAAATTTTATCCACATAAAAACCGACGTGGTGCCCCTCTTATATATCAAATAGCTTGATTTATAACGCTGTAATTTAAAATTACGATATACCGGAAGTTACGCAGGCGTCGCTTCCAGCTCATTCTTTCCCCTGAAATGAATTACATTTTTATTTAACCTATATACGCAACAGTGGCCTGGGTGGTTCCTGGGGTCTCCCAGTGGGACGTTCCCGTAACACCTCACCAGGGAGGCGTGCAGGAGGCATCCTAAACAGACTACTCTCAGCCCCCTCCCAGATGACCAAGCTTCTCACCCGATCTCTAAAGGAGAGCCCGAACACCCTGCGGAGGATACTCATTTCGTACGGTTGTATACGGGATCTTGTTCTTTCAGTCACAACCCACAGCTTGTGACCATAGGTGAGGCTAGGAACGTAGATCGACCGGTAAATAGAGAGCTTCGCCTTTTGGCCTTGCTCCTTCATCACCACAACGGACCAATACAAAGTCTGCATCACTGCAGACACTGCACTGACACGCCTGTCGATCTCCTGTTCCATTCTTCCCTCACTCGTGAAAAAGAACCCAAGATATTTGAACTCCGCCACTTGGGGCAGAATCTCATCCCCCTCCCGGAGAGGGCACTCCACCCTTTTCCGGCTGAGGACCATGGTCTCAGATTTGGAGGTGCTGATTCTCATCCCAGCCGCTTCACACTCAGCTGCGAACGCTCCAGTGAGAGTTGTAGATCACGGCTTGATGAAGCCAACAGAACCACATCATCTGCAAAAAGCAGATGACAATCGGTGACAAAGGGCAGCCTTGGTGGAGTCCAACCCTCACCGGAAACGAGTCTGACTTACTGCCGTCAATGCGGCCCAAACTCTGACACTGGTCGTACAGGGACCGAACAGCCCATATCACTGGGTTCGGCACCCCATACTCCCGAAGCTCCCCTCACAGGACTCCAGAGGAACACAGTCGAACGCCTTCTCCAAGTCCACAAAACACATGTAGACTGGCGAGGCGAACTCCCATGCACCATCGAGGACCCTGCCCAGGGTGTAGAGCTGGTCCACTGTTCCACGGCCAAGACGAAAACCACACTGCTCCTCTTGAATCCGAGATTTGACTTCCCGATGGACCCTCCTCTCCAGCACCCTTGAATAGACCTTACCAGGGAGGCTAGAAGTGTGATCCTCCTGTAGTTGGAACACACCCTCTCGGTGGGGACCGGAGGGTGTGTCTTTTTAAAAAGGGGGACCACCATCCCAGTCTTGGGCCTGCAATGTCGGACTGGCATCTCCCCCCACCATCGGAGCCAACTCACCACGGGGGTGATCAGTTGACAGCTCCGTCCCCTCTCTTCACCCAAGTGTCCAAGTCTGATGACACGATCACAAAGTCGATCATCGAACTGCAACCTAAGGTGTACTGGTGCCAAGTGCACATGTGGACAGCCTTATGCTTGAATATGGTGTTCGTTATGGACAGTCCGTGGTGAGCACAGAAGTCCAATAACAGAACACCACTCAGGTTCTGATTGGTGGGACCGTTCCTCCCAATCACGCCCCTCCAGGTCTCACTGCCATTGGCCACGTGAGCATTGAAGTCCCCCAGCAGAATAATGGAGTCCCCAGCGGGAGGAATCCAAAAACGGTGGGTACTCTGAACTGCTGCTTGGTGAATAGGCACAAACATCAGTCAGGACCCGTCCCCCCACCCGAAGGCAGAGGGAGGCTACCATCTCGTCCACATGGGTGAACCCCAATGTACAGGCACAATAAGTATAACCACACCTGCTTGGCGCCTCTCACCGTGGGCAACTCCAGAGTGGAAGAGAGTCCAAACTCTCTCAAGAAGACTGGTACCAGAGCACAAACTGTGTGTGGAGGCGAGCTCGGCTATATCTAGTCGGAACTTCTCGACCTCGCACACCAGCTCGGGCTCCTTCCCTGCCAGAGAGATGAAGTTCCACGTCCCTAGAGCCACCTTCTTTAGCCGGGATCAGATCGCCAAGGTCCCTGCCTTCAGTCACCGCCCAGCTCACAATGCACCCGACCCCTATGGCCCCTCCCACAGGTGGTGGGCCCATGGGAAGGAGGACCCATGTTACCCCATGGGTGCAGGCCCGGCCACCAGGCGCTCGCCTTCGAGCCCCACTTCCAGAGGGGGAACCTCGGTGATCCACAAGGGAAAACGCGATACAATAATTGTTCTCATCATAGGGGTCTTTGGAGCCGTGCTTTGTCTGGTCCCGCACCTAGGACCTGTTTGTCATAGGTGACCCTGCCAGGGGCATAAAGCCACAGACAACTAGGATCATTGGGACACACAAACCCCTCCACCACAATAAGGTGACAGCTCAAGGAGGGGTCAGTTAAGAGTTGTTTACTTAAAATATGTAAAATCATACATAGTTTGCTTTTCAGATGCTGTTTTGCTGTCACAATGACTTGTATGCAGTTACAATTAGATAACAAGTACATATGGCTTCTGTTTACTTGTCCAAATCAAAGAGACAAAAATGTCTTTGGTCAAATCTCAGGCTCACATTTGCTTGTGACCTCAATTTATCCCAAGGAAAAAAGAGAAAACGACTATTCACCGCCAACAATGTACCCCCCACTTTCTTGGCCCAATGTGTAATATTATGACAGAATGGGGAGAGTACAAATTGGTATATGGTGATAGCAAAATTTGCTTTCTCAGCACAGCATAACAATCATCATAATGATTACACTTAGTATCACAATCCCCTAAGATGAATGGCGTACTGTGAACTGTTATAAATAAACTATTGTCTTGAATAAACCAATTTTGGTTATTTAAAAATTGACATAGAGTATAATAAAGTGGATAAATACGTTGTGGCTGCTCATTACTCATCCTACCCAACAAAATACAGTCACATGTGCAGAATGACTGCGATATAATTGCATCCATGGCTCTTATTGAAATGTCTTACCATTCGTCTATGATTTGAGTGACATCAGGCAGCCTCATGAATGCTTCTATTATCATATTTATAAGTGACCACATTATGTCTTAATAAAATATAGAATGCTCGAGCAACCTTAAAATAAGCACACAGTCGTTATATTAATTTGTACAAAAGGTCAAGAGCTTTCCATTGCAATATTGAGTCGACCCTTTCATATACAGTAAAGTATACCCACTATTCCTGACTTTGAAATGACACTAAGCAGGCCCAAAAAATGGCAAAAAATAAATTTGACACACCACAGAGAAGAGTAATGTTAACAAACCTGCCAAATTTGAATGAATGAAAAATATTGCTAAGTATATTAAATCAGGTTTCAATACTTGAATAATAAGGGCCACCTCTGAGCTCTCAGATGCTGTGGGCGTGTCTAATGGATGTGCCAAAAAGAATCAAACATACTGAGGGGGTGATAGCTTATACAATGTAAAATCACTTTAGGAGGCTCAACTTCAAAATCGAATGGTTATTGTGGACCATAATAATAAAAATACACACACAAGTCAACATACCCTCGTTGTTGGGGACATAATGTCAGAGCCGAACACAGCACCTGGCGACAGCGGAACGGTAGGAGGAAACCAAGGTAGTTAGACATTCACTAGTATGAAGTTACCCACAAAGCCATGTTGTCTCTGGTGAAAGTTTACAAAACTATCTGTCGTAAAATGTGCACAGCATAGTCGGCTGGTGGTAGTGTTGATGATCAGCTTGCCATCTGCATGTCTTCAAAAACTCAGTCCATCACTTTTTTTATTCACTCGTGTCAAGTTACCCACAAAGCCATCTTGTCTCTGGTGAAAGTTTACAAAACGATCCTTCGTAAAATGCGCACTTGCAAAGTCGCGTTGATAATCAGCTTGCAATCCGCGTGTCTTTAAAAAGTCAATCCATTGGTTCTTTATTTCCTCACTTTTCTGGAGCTCAAGAAAAGATCACAGAGGCATCCAGCAAAGAGGCATTTTCAGGGTGTAGCCATCGTTAGCTTGCTAACTGCATGCTGAAGTGGTAAATGGGGCTTGTTATGGAAGCTCAGCAGAGCTGCTAAAGGAAATGACATCACTTTGTCCTTATAAAGCGCAGGAGGGAACATGCATGAAACAGTATACTGTATTTTCACGACCATAAGGCTCACTTAAAAGTCTTAAATTTTCTCCAAAATGGACGGGGCGCCTTATAATGCAGCGTTTACTATTGAACTTGGTTGCCATGGTAATGGACAGAAACTGCTACATATGGTGATTTTTAAGAGGAAGACGCTGCCTAAAGAAAAGCCTCCAGCCGAAGTCATCGTTAAGGCCAATCAAAAGGGCTGGATGGACCAGGAGAAAATGAGAGAGTGGCTGAGTGAGGTGTACGTTTAGAGACCGGATGTTGTTTTTCACACGTCACCGTCCCTGTTGATCTGTGACTCCATGCACGCCCATCTCACAGCCGCTGTGAAAAACCAAGTGCAACTAAGACTGGGAGGCAACGCCAAGCGAGTTATGCCACCATATGTGAATGCATTGTGGATGCTTGGGCTAAGGTATCTGCTTTGACTGTTGTCCGAGCTTTCGCGAAAGCCGGCATTATTGCTGAACAGCCCCCGGCAACGAGACTGACTCTGACAATGACGAGAGGGAACCCGCCGTGTTTGTTGGAGAACTTGTCCAGCTGTTCATTTCGGATACAGAAGATGAGGACTTTGATGGATTTGTGGGTGAGGATTAATCAAAAAATGTGAGTACATTGTTAAATGCTTCAATAGAGTACAACCGAACTCAGTTTTGCTCCTGCTGCTTTTTTAAAAACATTGTTTTAGCGTGCCTGCATGCTACCGTATGTTTTAAGCTAGCGTATGTTTTACCATGCCTGCGCCCAATAATACGGTGCGCCTTATGTGTGTGTTAAATACCGAAATAGACCCTGTAACTGAGACTGCGCCTTTTAATACGGTGCGCCCTATGGTCGTGAAAATCCGGTATGCCCCAGTCACGGGGCTGTGTTTTAGCCCTGCCCACAAAATCAGGAAAATTCAAACAGTGAAAAAGATGCTTAAGGTATATCTCAGCAATTCAGGACTATATTGTTATAAGTCTTTGCATATGTTTTCAGCACTTCAAACATATTTAATGTATATTGAAACAAAACACAAATATTTGCTTAGAGCCCCTTTGACTTACCAACACATTCAATAATTTGGTTTGAACCTCTAAAAGTGTTGCATGGGTGAAATGCACTTAAAGTCCCTCTAAAGTGAAAATAGAAATGCCTGTAAATTTGATACACTACAGAGAAGTGATTTGCATTATTTAAAATAATTTACAAGTATATAAAATGAGACTTCAAAATCGTGAAAAATCAAACCTTTATATCTGTTAAACACATGCACATGACGCAATAGCTAGCTTCTCTCATTCCAATTCAAACAGAGGACTGTGTTTCCGAGCTAGAAAATACTGCAGTCAACTCCTATCTAACAAAATAAACAGTGAACTACGTCACACAGTGTTAGTATTGAGTGGTATATGTCAGTGGTCCCCAACCACCGGTCCGCAGACCGGTACCAGGCCGTGAGGTATTTGTTACCGGGCCGCAGAGAAAGAATGACCAATTTATATAATTTCTGTTGTATTGCAATTTGCCTGTCAATGTCTTTTATTTAGAAAATTGACAGGATCTTCTCCGCTGCAACAGCTGCGCGTCTGAATTGACACATAGAGACTGCACAGAACGCTTCCGTTTCCAGTTCCAGTCAGCTCGAACGCTTCTGTTTCCGGTCCAAGCAGGCTGGCGAACGGTGGCAGAGCTTAAAGAACAAAATAATTTCATAAACTAATTCAGTTCATTATGTTTACTGAAAAAATGTGTTCTTTTGAAAAAAACGTTCGCGTACGAAACAACACTATATCAGGAGTCCTACTTAAAATATGGGTTTATCGCAACAGTTAACTCTCATGCATCAAGTCAGCTCTGATAGAGATATAGTCGTAGGTTGCTGCTTGACATAGGCAGAACTACTTTTATGGAGTTAAAAGTCTACTCTCATTGACGAGCTATGGAACTGCACTCTGGTCTGGCTGCCTACAACAACTCCGACTCCCACTCCTCCATCGTGCCCACAGTGGACGTGCAACGAACAGCGAAGGAGGAAGCAGAAGCGAGGCAAGCATGTGTATGTGTGTATATATATGTATGTATATACACGGTCCATGAGAAAAATGCCTACACTAAACCGGTCTGCGGTGCAAAGAAGGTTGGGAAACACTGGTATAGGTGAATAAATGTTCCACATAACCTGGTTTAAGACAGGGACTTACTTGTACAACATAACTGTATCTCATAACTCATAACTGTAACTGAAAACACTGAACGTTATTGTCAGAGGAACAATGAAAATCAGTTAGGTATCTCACCGTTTGCAGCATTGAGGTAAAAAAGAAATATAAGCAGGGGCGGTTCTTGGTTCTGACCTTTGGGGTGGCTCAGCCCACAGGAAGCCACAGGGATATAATGATGCTGTGGTGGTGGTGGGGCATTGGCATGGACTGAATTTTGTGGATATGATTTCCTACATTCTGCTGCATTTTAGGGCGACCTGGTGGAGATTCTAAAATGATTACGGTGGGGATCTAAGTAGATTATAATAATAATAATAATTCTATTATAAATGTATTTATCTATCTATCCATTACGTTGTACACTTTTAACAGTCAAGCTTATTGTCAGAATAGCACAAACCTTTTGTAGCAGTTTAACCTCAGTTACACTCATAATTAGGGCCCATACGATTTTTTTGTGGCGATATTTGGCAGGAAAAAATTACGATAACTGATTAATTGGACGATTGATTGAAAAAATGAAAGGGGGCCTCGTAGAAGACAGGGAGGCACGCTCTGACACCTTGAGAAACAGCGAGATTTCCCAGACGAAATTTGGCGGCAACGCTGCAAAACCAGATTAGCAACTCTGAGATTTAATTTCCTCCTCCACTTTTTTTTCTCCTTTTGTGGGGCTGATTATTATTGATTACTTTATTCCAATCCCTGCTGACGCCAACATACCACTTGAGAGCCACTTGAAAATTTCATCGAAGGATCTTTCGAACACTTCGTCAAGCAAGCTAGTGCCTCCCACTATGACGACTGAAGTAACCCGGGGAAAAAAATGGAAGACTAATTCATCCATTACCACAGAAGATCGACTACCCTGCTCACCCGACGGCCATATTCAAGTCTTCTCCTCCATTGACAAGAAGCTATCACTTCTAATCTTTTTTTTTTTGCACCAGGAGACGAAGTAGCTCAAAACCAGCTTGGACTTCACGCACCAGCAAGTCTAAGAGCAAAAAGAAGACAATGCCGAACTACATTCAGCCATGAAAGCGATGACAACTGACTTCTCAAGAAAGAAAACAAAAAAAAAATCAAAGAAGTGCTGGACTTACTGTCAAGAAGCATGCAGGATAACCTCATCTTTTCCAGCATTTTACGAGAGTGCGTTTGATAATCAAGAGGCTCAAGGAAAAATCTTAATATCGACAGCACTGAAAATGCCAAAGGAGACACTCACCAACATTACCTTCCACCGAGTACACAGACGAGGAGGACCACAACAGGGAATCAATCTTGTCTAATCATAGCAAAATTCGAACATTTCCAGCAGAAAGTCTTCGTAAAGTCGAAAGGACAAGAGCTGAAGGCTACACAGTTCGGGATGAATGACCAGTTCTCATGCAAAATCAACGAGCGATGCAAAGTCCTGTACCCTCTAATGAAGAAGTACCGGCAACAAGGAAAACGCGCCTCACTGGTTGCGGACAAATTATATGTAGATGGTCAACTGTTTCACAATTTCAAAGTCACCCCTTGGCCCTTCTAATCGATGAGTCAGGCTTCCAAGTTTGCTGTAATATTTGGTATGTAGTGTATGAAATATTTGTTAATGGAAAAAAAGGGAATCACGTACGTCCGATTCCACCCTCCACTCACTGAAATCGGATATTACCCTTGTTGTCTTTTTACTTATCTTTCTCGATGGGACTTCCTTTTCCCTTCTTTATGGCGCCCCCCACACACACTTATGTATTTGCATTCTGCTTGTGTTTGTATGTACTACTCATGATATATAGCCTTACATGTATGTGTTTTGGCTCTGCTGAACTCATATACAGTACATTCAATCTCTCATAAAATACTTCTAAACACAACCTCATATTACCAGTTACACAGTCAGAATATAATATATGCATGATTTTGGACTCACCGACATATAGAGAATTTAAAAAAAAAACAATCATGCAAAAAGCGCCCTCCTTGAGCCGTCACCTTATCGTGATGGAGGGTTTTTTTGTGTCCCAATGATCCCATGAGCTAAATTGTCTGGGGTTTTATGTCCCTGAAAGGATCACCCATGAAAACAGGTCCTAGGTGAGGGACCAGATAAAGCACGGCTCAAAGACCCCTTATGATGACGACAAGCAATGAACTCAGTTTTCCCTTGCCCGGACACGGGTTACCAGGACCCCCTATAGAGCCAAGCGTGGAGGTAGGGCTCGAAGGCCAGCGCCCGGTGGTTGGGCCTGCACTCATGGGGCCCGGCCAGCCACAGCCCGAAAGGGTAACGTGAGTCCCTCTTCCCATGGGCTCACCACCTGTGACAGCGGCCATAGGGGTTGGGTGCAGTGTAAGCTGGGCGGTGGCCGAAGACAGGGATCTTGGCTATCCTATCCCCAGCTACAGAGGAGGTGCTGGATAGCGCTCCCGCTGGGGAATCAATGTTCTGCTGGGGGACTTCAATGCTCACATGGGCAATGACAGTGAGACCTGTAAGGGAATGACTGGGAGGAACTTCACACATTCCAGGACTTGCAGGGAACATTGAGTCCGAGTGGACCATGTTCCACGCTTCCACTGTTGAGGCCGCCGACCAGAGCTGTGGCTGTAAGGGGATCGGTGCCTTTCGTGGCGACAACCCCCGAACCCATTGGTGGAGACCAGCGGTGAGGGATTCGGTCAAGCTGAAGGAGTCCTTTCGGGCCTTTTTGGCCTGTGGAAACTCCTGAGGCAGCTGATGGTTACCGGCTGGCCAAGTGGAATGCAGCTTTGGGGGTCGCTGAGGCAAAATCTTGAGCGTGGGAGGAGTTCGAGGAGGCCATGGAGAACTACTTCCTGATGGCTTCGAGGAAATTATGGCGTCTCAGGAGGGGGAAGCGGTGCACCGTCAACACTTTGTATAGTCGGGATGGGGCGCTGCTGACCTCGACTCGAGGACTTCGAAGACCTCAATTGCACAAGCACGATTCTGCCCCAAGTGGCGGAGTTCAAATATCTTGGGTTCTTTTTCACGAGTGAGGGAAGAATGGATCACTGCATCACTGCAGTGTCTGCAGTGATGCAGACTTTGTATTGGTCCGTTGTGGTGATGAAGGAGTGTTAAATATATTGTAGAAGTTATCATTTATTTGCTTAGCTTGCATTAGTATTATGGACGATTTTGAGAAAGGAAGATGGCTTGCCTTCAAGAAGATGACTGAGCAGGAATCATCCGATAGAAGGGCGCCTTGATCAAGGACGTGGCCGGGGACGTGGCCGGTGTTGGTCTCATGTCTTCACCTTGAAGACCTCACCCTCCCCTTAGTATGTTGTGTCTTGTAACTTAGAAACCTCCCGATTTCAAATAAATACAGGAGCGACGGCAGAGATTGTTTAGAGCGTGATGAGAGGCTGTAATCTGAACAACCTCCCATACGTCCTCCTCATGAGCAAAAGAAACCAGCGTCTTCATTCCTTTTGTGTCTATTTTTATAGGTGTTGGGTGAGATAGATCCAACAAGGAGCTAAGCCAAAAGGCGAAGTTCTTGATTTACCGATCGATCTACATTCTTACACTCACCTATGGTCAAGATCTCGCATACAAGTGGCCTAAATGAGTTGCCTCCGCAGGGTGTCCGGCCTCTCCCTTAGAGATAGGGTGAGAAGCTCGGTCATCCGGGAGGGGCTCAGAGTAGAGCCGCATTGAGAGGAGCCAGATGAGGCGGTTTGGGCATGTGATTAGAATGCCTCCTCGGCGCCTCCCTGGTGAGGTGTTCCGGGCATGTTTCAGTGGCAGGAGCCCAGTCCATGCTGGAGAGACTGTGTCTCCGGGTTTGCCTGGGAATGCCTCGGGATACCCCCGGAAGAGCTGGATGAAGTTGCTGGGGAGAGGGAAGTCTGGGCTTCCCTGCTAAAGCTACGGCCCCTGCGACCCGACCTCGGATAAGTGGAAGAAAATGGATGGATGGATGGTTGGCACTTATACAGTAAGAACACCAATTGTTGTTGCGTTGTTCTCACCCAAATAAGAACACCGAAAACCCTCTTCTGTCCAGCTGCAGTTTCAATAAATATCAGAATAGCGAATGGTTGATTGAAGACTCTAAATTGCCTGTACGTGTGAATGTGAGTGCAAATTGTTGTTTGTTTATATGTGCCCTGCGATTGGCTGGCGACCACCAGCGTCGACCCCGCCTCTCACCCGAAGATAGCTGGGGTAGGCTCCAGCACGCCCGCGACCCTAGTGAGGACAAGTGGTTCGGAGAATGGATGGATGGATGTTAAAGACTTCATCTACCAAAGTAAATCTCAAATTCTAATTTTTTAGTTCAAGATAAACATGATTTCTTTAAGATTTGGTGGATAATATAAGTAGACAAGATAATTGTAACAAACCTCAAAAGTGGGAAAAAGTGGTCTTACTTACAGCTCACCTTTTTTTCACATTAAACTAAAGTACAATACTTCAGTTAATGTGGATGTGGAAGGGGGGGGCTTCCTTGGGCTCCCAAATGACTAGCTACGGCCCTGGACCGAGCCAGCAATGCTGCTGCTCGACATGAATCCCAAGCTGTGATTAGTGGCTCGTTCATTGATTGAATTGTGAATTGCAGGACACACTGACTATCGACACTTCAAATGTACTGTACCAAGGTGCCAAGCTCCAGCACTGGGTATTGTCTTGCCCGATGCACCGCTCCCCGCAGCTCGGAAAGCCCAGGTGCCCGTCTGCTTAGCCAGCAGCAGCTAAATGGCGTATTGAAGCATTTTATGAAGCGGGGAAATTAACTAAACTACTAACACCGTTCACACAGGTTAGAATGAGCGCGCTTGTCTCAACTTTTATCAGGTAGGGCTTTGGACACAGGCTATTTTGATTCGCCAGCGGGACTACTGGTAATATATGCATCTCCAAATCCTGTTTCACATAGCCATTGGCCAGGTGGTGAATAGGCAGCGCAAAGACTGGAAGACCAAACCAGACTGTCTGGAACAGGTCACCCAGACAGCGACGGCCGGCCTGCTGTGAAACTTTTTCCGGTGATTGGTCATGCAGCAACACTATCTGCTAATGTGAATATGTGCACCAGCTTGTGACTCACGTTCTATCTCGTGATCAACATAGTATTGTATCTTGTTATCTTGCTGCTCTGTTCATAGAACGAACACAAAAATAGAAGCATTTAAAATCTCAGTAAAAATGAGTCAATATAGTGTGATCAGAATCAGAATCAGAATCAGATCAGAATCAGAATCAGAATCATCTTTATTTGCCAAGTATGTCCAAAACACACAAGGAATTTGTCTCCGGTAGTTGGAGCTGCTCTAGTACAACAGACAGTCAATTTACAGAACACTTTGGACACATAAAGACATTGACAAAAAACAATTGTGCAAAAAGATGCAGAGTCCTCTAGCACTTAGAGCAGTGCGAATGACTAATATTGCAATAGTCCGGTGCAATGACCATTGTGCAAAGGGCGCTGCGACTTCAAGGAGTGTATGCGGTTTAAAGTGACGAGTAGTGCGATAATCTGGGACAATGTTGGTTGTGCAAATGTTACAGATACTCCTCAATCAGTTTGCAAATGGATCAGATGCTACTCTGGCATGAGTGGCCAGTATATGCAAATAGTGCAGCATGGCGAGACAACCACAGTGAGTTCACGAGTAATACATAATTGGCCTCACAGAAATGTAACAACGAACTCAAGTAAAAAAATTGCCAGCTTGTTGTAATGGAATTATAGGTTAGCTGTTTAAGAAGTTGATTGCAAGAGGGAAGAATCTGTTGGAATGTCTACTAGTTCTAGTTTGCATTGATCGGTAGGGCCTACCTGAGGGAAAGAGCTGGAAGAGCTGGTGACCGGGGTGTGGAGGGTCCGAGATGATTTTGCATGCCCTTGTCTTAGTTCTGGCAGCGTGCAAGTCCTCAAGGGTGGGTAGGGGGTTACCGACAATCCTTTCAGCCGTTTTTGATTATCCTTTGCAGTCGGAGTTTGTCCTTTTTTGTAGCAGCACCAAACCAGACCGTGATGGAAGAACACAGGACTGATTCGATGACCACTGTGTAGAACTGTCTCAGCAGCTCCGGTGGCAGGCTGTGCTTTCTCAGAAGCCGCAGGAAGTACATCCTCTGCTGGGGCTTTTTGAGGACGGAGTTGATGTTGGTCGCCCACTTCAGGTCCTGAGAGATTGTAATTCCCAGGAACTTGAAGGTCTCGACGGTTGACACAAGGCAGCTGGACAACGTGAGGGGCAGCTGTGGCGAAGGATGCCTCCTGAAGTCCACGATCATCTCTACAGTCTTGAGCGTGTTCAGCTCCAGGTTGTGTCGGCCGCACCACAGCTCCAGCCGCTCCGCTTCCTGTCGATATGCAGACTCGTCACCGTCCTTGATGAGGCCGATGACAGTGGTGTCATCTGCAAACTTCAGGAGTTTGACAGTCGGGTTCGCTGAGGTGCAGTCGTTCGTGTAGAGAGAGAAGAGCAGCGGAGAGAGGACACAACCTTGCTGCGTGTGGATGAGGTGGCCTCCCCCAGCCTGACCTGCTGTGTCCTGCCCTTCAGAAAGCTGTAAATCCACTGGCCAGATGGCAGGTGAGACGCTGAGCTGGAGAAGCTTGGATGAAAGGAGTTCAGGGATGAAGTGTTGAACGCTGACCTGAAGTCCACAAACAGGATCCTTGCGTAGGTCCCTGCAATGTCGAGGTGTTCCAGGATGAAGTGCAGTCCCATGTTGACTGCATCATCCGCAGACCTGTTCGCTTGGTAGGCAAACTGCAGGGGGTCCAGCAGGGGACTTGTGACACTCTTGAGGTGGTCCAGCACGAGACGTTCAAAGGACTTCATGACCACAAATGTCAAAGCGACAGGCCTGTCGTCATTCAGACCCGAGATTGCAGGTTTCTTGGGGACTGGAATGATCGTGGAGCGTTTGAAACAGGATAGAACTTCGCACATTTCCAGAGATCTATTGAAGAGCTGAGTGAAGACTGGAGCGAGCTGGTCCACGTAGACTTTGAGGCAGGATGGGGACACATGGTCCGGGCCTGCCGCTTTGTTAATCTTTTGTTGTTTGAAGATGCATCTCACATCCTGTTCATGGATGGTTAACACAGAAGTCAGAGGTGTGATTGTGGTCGCGGGTGCAGCTTAAGCTGCTTAAGTTTAGCAGTGAACCACGGCTTGTTGAATGTGCAAAATTATTTTGTTGGTACACAAACCTCTTCACAGAAACTGATATAGGATGTGACAGTGTCCGTATATTCATCCAGGCTGCCAGCTGAATTTTCAAAGACACTCCAGTCTGTGCAGTCTAAACAGCTTTGAAGTTCCATCTTTGCTTCATTGGTCCACTTTTTCACTGTTTTCACTGTAGTCTTCGCGCATTTAAGTTCTTGCCTGTATGTCGGTATTTAGTGAATTAAGCAGTGATCAGACGAGCCCAGGGCTGCACGAGGTATAGCACGGTATGCAGTTTTTTTACCGTACTGTAGCAGTGGTCTAAAGTATTATTTTCCCTGGTAGGACAGTCGATGTGCTGCTTGTATTTAGGGAGTTCGTGGTTGAGTTTAGCATTTTTAAAGTCCCCGAGAATAATGAGGGGTGAGTCCGGGTGTTTTTTTTTCAATTTCGTTGACTTGTTCGGCGAGCGTTAGCAGTGCGGCATTCGTGTTAGCTTGAGGCGGTATGTAGACTCCAGCCAGTATGAACGATGTGAACTCACGTGGCGAGTAGAATGGTTTACAGTTTAAAAATAGCGACTCCAAATGCGGGCTGCAGTGTGTGCTGAGCTCCGTGACGTCCGTACACCATTTTTCGTTGATATAGAGGCATATCCCGCCGCCCTTTGTTTTCCCCGATGATTCCATGTTGCGGTCCGCTCGATGAATGAGGAAGCCGGGAAGCATGACGCCGCCATTGGGTACAGCCTCACAAAGCCAGGTCTCCGTGAAGCACATGGCCGCGGAACATCCGAAGTCTTTACTGGTCTTTAACAGAAGATGAAGCTCGTCCATTTTGTTTGCGTAGGGAGCGTATATTCGCGAGGTGGATCGACGGGAACGCCAATGTGTGTCCTCTCTTGCGGAGTTTCACCTGAATGCCGGCCTGTTTCCCTCTGTGGTGCCGCTTCCGTCTCCATGCGGCGAAAACCGTGGACGCCGCTCCGGTGAGTAACTCGGGGAAAAAACTGAGCGGATATTCGAAAGTTGGTGACAGAAAGTCCGGAGTAGCCTCCTAGATGGTTAGCAGGTCTCCCCTTGTGTAAGTGAGTCGTGTAAGGTCTCCAAAGACGGACGAAAAACACAAAAACAATACTAGAGAGCGCGTTACCGAGGCGACCACACTGGTAGGCGCCATCTTGGTTTGAGTATATATATCACTGTGTGCTGTAGCAGGGACTAAGCGATGTGCCTATGCGGCAGCCAAGCTTGCATGAGCCACATTCCCATCAAAGACAATGCATCTACAGAACGTTGAAAAGTCATAACGTGCTCATTTCTCAACTGATTTTCATAAAGTTTACTTCTTTGACAACACCAACGCAAGTGCTATCAATACAGAACATACATCCTTGATATTTTAGTTTTTGTGGCATCCACAAAAATGGAATGCGCCGACACCTATGCTAGCTGTAACGTCGACATAGGCATGCAGATCAAAATGGCGAGTCCTGTCTACCTATTGTTCATATCTATGGTAATGATGGTACATCCACACATTTCCCAGAATGCATTCCAAGGCAAAATGCATTGAATTATTGGATTATAAAGACGTTACAGGATTATAAAGACATTATCCCTTGTTGTATATGTGTGTTTATATCAAAGTACAACCAAACGAGAAAAAATTTTCTAAAATTTCCAAAGCACAGAGAATAATAGTCTTGTTAAGAAGCTGGACAATGAATGAATAAAAAAATTGCTATATGAAATCAGGCTTCATAATAGTGAAAAATAAGAGCCACCTCTCAGGTCTCAAACACTGTGGGCGTGTCGCTGAGAGCTCTAAAAATCTCGCCTCTCCTCTCAATCAATCACATGTACCTTCTTCTCATCCTTTCCAGCGACTGAGATATCACATGCTTTCACGGACTGCCGAAAAGCAGCCTCTGAGGAATGAATGGTAAATGGACTGCACGTATTTAGTGCTTTATCTAAAACATCACAGTCCCCAAAGCCTCACATTCACTCATTCACACACACATGATGGACTTTTCCACCAACCAGCCCAGGAACTTTGAAACTGGAGTTCCTGGAGAAAACCCACGCAGGCACGGGGAGAACATACAAACTCCACACAGACAGGGCCGGGATCTGAACCCACTGTGAGGCAGATGTGCGAACCAGTTTCTCACCGTGCTGCCTGTGAAGTATTTAGTATCTGTAAATGTGTTTGCATAAAAAACAGACTGTACATTGCAGTTAAAAATGTTTTTTTAGATTTCCCCACCAATGACTGGATTGGACCATAAGAGCGTCCTCGCTGGCCAGCCTCACGCTTATGTGTGTCTCCTTTGCCCGGGAAAGCCGCACACACCCGCTTGGGCTTGGACATCCGCTCCTTAGCGGGACCGTTTCGGCCTTGCTGCTGGGGTGGCGGCAGATCTTGCCGCTGACCTAATGCCGGCGACGGACCTCGCGCCGATGGACTCTGTGATTCGAGACATCCTTGACAAAAATCTGCTGCCATCTACGAGGATGATGACAATGAAACGGGGGTGGACAGCAGGCTAATGATCCAAAACAGCAGGCTAATGATCCAAAACATACGAGGTAACACTGTATTCCGATACAATTTCTAGTTTCCTGTTGAGAAATGTCAGCAAGTTAAATCAAGTAACATAATATTAATGAAACTTGATGACTTTCTATTACTTTTGGATTATTCCAACCCCAAATATTATAATAACGGCAAAATAAAATTAAATTCATATGTATTTGTCTGGTCTTTTCTGTCATATTATGTTTAATTAAACCATGGAGCCAACAAGATGCGTTCAGGCTCTTTTCCCTCACGAAAAGCTTTTAATTTAGGTTCTTCTGTAGCCCTTTATTCTACCTTAACTTTGCAAATATTAAAGGGGTACTAAACCCAAACATTTTGCTACTCTGGCATGGGTGGCCAGTTTTGGTTAATAATAGATATGCAAATAGTGCAGCGTGAGTGAGTGCACGAGTAATATATAATTGGCCCCACAGAAATGTGACAACGAACTCAAGTCAAAACATTGCCTGCATGTTGTAATGGAATTGTAGGTTAGGTGTTTAAGAAGTTGATTGCAATTTCTTCAGCATTGCATGAGCCAAATGCCACTGCTATGCTATTGTCACGGTTTTGTTATGTGGGCTGGCCGTCACTGGTTGGGCAGAGTGGCAGTAGGTAGACATTTGGGCGCCAGGCAAACCCAGTCACGGGGCCCTCCACATTCACATTAACATAAGTATTGCACTTTATATCAATTTTGACAAAAGCTATGTCATATTTGTCCATTGTCCTCCTTTTTAAATCTGTTACAATTATCTGACAGCTAAAGTTACTAATTACTACACACAACTATTTTTATATAGCAGCATTTCGCTGACATGCTACACCCAATGGATGGAATAAGTTGCCAACAGAAGTGACGTCAGCCCCAAGTGTGAATGTTTTTAATTCCAGGTTAAAAACTTATTTTTTCATGCTTTTTAGAGCATTTCCACTTTTAAATGATCTTTCTTGCATTGTACGCTGTTTCAATTGTATTTTTATTATATTATTTATATTTTTTCTCTTTGTTTTACATTTTTAAATGCTGTTTTTTTCCTGTTTTTAAATGCTTTTAATCATGTAAAGAACACTGAGTTACCTTGTGTGTGAAATGCGCTATATAAATAAATTTGCTTTGCTTTGCTATATGCTCCTCCTGTCCAGTGAATAATATTTACCACCAAAGATTTAGAATATTAATGTTTATTAGCAATTAAAAAGTGTGAATTTGAGAAATTTATTCAATTTCCTGAACTAGATAAGGTCCTTAAAGTCCTTCTTGGGGATTATTATCTAAGAAGTGAATCATCTAAAGGCTTTTTGTTATGATCTGTGCCCTGCAATTCCTCTGTAAGGCGTGGGTAACACCTTGTGCCTCTTTTTTCTGTCTCTCTCTCCACCACTAATCACCTCCTCACCTGCGCACCTGGTTCCAATCCGCACTCATCACAGCCTGCACTTAAGCCTACCTGTTCCTGTGTTCCAGCGCCAGAGTATTCTTGCTCCTACGCGGTACACTGGCCGACTCTTTGCTCACGGTCGTAAGAATAGATTCCCTGATATCCGTGCCTGAACTTAGTCCCTGTTTTTCCTCCTCCTCCAGTATCCTCCTATGCCTCCAGTCATGACGCTCGCTCCAACCACACTGCTAAATTCACTCAACCTGCTCACGCTCCAGTCTCCCGCACACTCCCTGCCCCTACGGACCACCATCACAATTTTTGCGCTGCACCCTAATAAACCCCTTCCAACTGCTTCCTCAGTCTCAGTCTGATTTTGGTCCAGTCCAATACCGTTTGGTACGAACTGTGACAGAATACTTTGGCCACGATGGAACCAGCAACTCCGGAAGGATTGAGGGAAGCGCTCATCCACCAAGCCGCCCACATCGGCATTGACAGGATAAGATTCTTCAGCAAATCATGGACTATATTAACACCCTCACACAGTAAGTATCCCTCACTGCTACTCAGATGCACTCCGGCCTCCCCCGCTTCACCGGGGGGCTCCCGTGAGTATTCCTTCCGAGCCCACTGCATCCAACCAACCCCCCTCCCTTACAAGGAGCCTCACGTTCCCCCTCCCAAACTGTTCTCTGGGATTTAGGTTTAGGTTCCTGTGGCCAGTTTTTATTGAACTGCTCGCTAGTGTCCGACCTGCAGCCTCTGAGTTACCCCACTGATAAAGCTAAAATTACTTTTGTCATGAATCTCCTACGCGGAAGAGCTGCTTGGTGAGTTACTGCTTTGTGGCATAATAATAATGTGTTAGTCTCCTTCAAATTATTCTCCGCCGACTGGACCCAGCTGTCAATCACTGTTTGGAGCCAATTTTGCCACTCTCACTGTCTTCACTCAGCAGTCCCGACCTCCAGTGAACCTCAGCCACTAGCATCACCACTCGATCTCTCCTTAGTTCTCCCCAGTCTTCCACAAGGATTTGGCCATATCCCCCCCCCCCCCCCAGATCCCCACCCTTATGACTGCACCATCAACCGCCTTCCTGCCTTATGACTGCGCCATCGGCCGCCTTCCTGTCGCCTCTTCAACCTTTCCCGCCCTGAAAAGATTGCCATGGAGAACTACATCCATGACTACCTAGCCTCTGGACTCATCCGGCCCTCCTCTTCTCCCCTGGGGGCAGGTTTCTTCTTTGTCGATAAGAAAGATTCCACTCTCCGCCCCTGCATTGACTTCCATGGACTCAACGAAATCCCTACCAAGAATGAATCCCCGCTGCCCCTCATCGACCCCTCATTTGAACCCTTCTGTGACGCTCAGATCTTCAACAAGTTAGCCCTGCGCAATGCCAAGCACGTCATCCGCATTAAGGAGGGGAAGGAGTGAAAAACAGCATTCAATAACCCCCTTGGACATTTCGAATATCTGGTCATGCCCTTTGGATTAGCCAATGCCCCCACCTTTTTCAAACATTCATCAATGACGTCCTGCGAGATATGCTTAACCAGTACATCTTCGTCTACTTAGACGACATCCTCATTGTATGGCCCTTGGAGGAATGGAGGCAGTGGTTGAGGGGTCCGGAACTCCCTTCCTTATCTGGACAGACCGCAAGAACCTTGCCTACAAGATTTATTTTTTTGTGTTTAGTGAGTAATGCTGAAGATAACAAACTTCCCCCCCAAAAAATTGCACGCCAAATCACACACACCACACACACACACACACACACACAATCATAATTAGGTTATTGTCTTTATTAACTGTATGATATTCTTAGTAAATAAGGCAGGCAGGAATGGGCTGATACATGTCATATTTTCGCAACTTCGCACTCTCACGGAAGTGAAAAGATCTAAAAATGGCGGCTCCCATAAGCGCTTAGATGCGATGTTCTAAAAATATTAAGTAATATTGAGTAAACACTTAATAGATTTTATTAAACAGCAATAAAGAAGATATGGACTTTTAAAATATAACAGAAAGTTTTGATAGCTTGGGTTTAATTACTTTTTAATTATTTGTCTGCTGAAAACTTTTGCTTTCAGTGTTTTTATGAGAAGCCTTATTCTGTAATTGCCGAATTTACTGCATTTACTCTGTTACATTATAAGACCAATAAACTAATAATTTTAGCCAACTCATCATCAAATCTGTGCTGTTTAGCTCGGGTCATCTGTTTTGATCTGAGGGAATAACAGTAGATTCATCAGTTGTTGTTTAGGGATGAGACACACCAGGATCAGTAAACAGTGAGCTGGCTTGTCCTCTCTCCTCTACCTGTACTGTAGGATCGACAGTTCTGGGGCCTAAGTTATCAAGAGCGCCTACAATTCTTAGTAAAAGTGTACGTATGCACGAAAGCTGAGAATGGCGTACAACAACACAAAATAAATAATCAGACCTATCACACCATACATACGTACAATTTTCCCTGGATAAGTCACAATTCCATTGAAAAAAGTTCACACGGGGATCCCGCCCTCCACATGCCATATTCAACCACATATGGTCAAATGCAAAGCACCACATGAATATAAAGGAGCCATGCTTGGTCAGTGCTTTGTGAAGGGTAAATCATGACAACAAGCGAAACAAAAATGTTTTTTTTTTTCCGAGACTGAAATAAAACTGCTTATTAATGTGGTTGAAGCAAGGAAGGCAACATTGTTTGGTGACCTTGGCAGTGTGCAAAAAAAACAACAACAAACGACAGGAAAAAAACAAAAAAAGTGGTAAGACTTTAAAGTAGATTAGCCCCCCAGTCCAAAAAAAAACAATGTGTGACGACAGTGTTGCTGCTACCATAGTGGGGGCAGACGCACAACTGGGCTGCCACAGAGCGAAACACAAATATCTTATCGTCCATCATCAGGAATGCAAATATTGCTGCACTGAAAAACACATCTGCCTCACAGTTCTGAGGACCGGGGTTCAAATCAGGGCCCCACCTGTGTGGAGTTTGCATCTTCTCCCCGTGCCTGCGTGGGTTTTCGCCGGGCACTCCGGTTTCCTCCCACATCCCAAAAACATGCGCGGTAGGTTGATTGAAGACTCTAAATTGCCCATAGGTGTAAATGAGAATGCGAATGGTTGTTTTTTTCTATGTGCCCTGCGATTGGCTGGCGACCGGTTCAGGGTGTACACCGCCTCCCGCCCGAAGATAGCTGGGATAGGCTCCAGCAGCCTGTGACCCTAGTGAGGCGAAGCGGTAAAGAATATGGTTGCATGTGATTAAAATGTGGTAAACTGATGTAATTATTTTTTACAAAAAGAGGGGAATATTACGCCTGGATGAACTGATGTACACGATCAAGGATTTTTTCAGTGTGGCATAATTTCGCAAATGGAGACATCGACATGGCTGCAAAGACGAAACCGGAACAGCACTGTTCAATCTTTTACTGCAAACAAAATATAACACGTGAAAGCCAATGATAAAAGAAAATAAATGATTGAATGTGTTCTTTGTTTAGTTCCGTGGAGTTGGGAGCAGTAAATCGAGGAGTTACGATATGCAAATGATCAACATGTTTTTTCTTATTTTTAATTTTGCTTTTGATTTGCAGCGCTTGATGCGGCTGTCCTGTAGACTGAAGACGGTGGTTTTGATGGTCTGCTTCTATGAGCCTCAATCTGTTGTTATACCTTAGTGCCCTTCAGTTACTCAAAATATTTTTTCACTCCATCTTCTATGGGCTTCTCCTCCTTTTATTAATCCTCGTCTGGACATTTTTTCTGCGATGCACTTGTTTCGCACAACCTCCTACACTTGGTGTGGGTGGTATGGCAAAACAGAAAGGTTTGAGTAAACCTTTCTAAAGACACTAAGTGAACCTCCCAAAACACACATACAGTACAGCTGAACTTCCACACAAAACACACAAGTGTATTACATTTGCCATTTGTTAGCAAAGCAAAGCAAATTTATTGATATAGCGCATTTCATACACAAGGTAACTCAATGTCCTTTACATGATTAAAAGCATATAGAAACAGAGAAAAAAACAGCTTATAAACATTTAAAACAAAGAGAACAAAACATTTAAGTACAATTAAAACAGCATACATTCCAAAAATATCATTTAAAAGTGGAAATGCTTGAAAAAGCATGGGAAAAAAGAAGACTGTTTAACCTGGACTTAAAAACATGCACACTTCTGTTGGCAACTTATTCTATTTGTGTGCAGCACAATAGCTAAATGCTGCTTCACCATGTTTGCTTTGGACTCCGTGCTCTACTATTTGACCAGAATCTGTCGATCTCAGAGCCCTACTGGGTTTATATACCATAAGCATTTCTTTCCTGTATTTGGGACCTAAACCGTTTAGTGATTCATAGACCAGTAGCAGAACTTTAAAATCTATTCTAAAGCCGACTGGAAGCAAGTGTAAATACTTTAGAATTGGAGTAATGTGATCTGACCTCTTTGTACTGGTCAGAACCCGAGCCGCAGCATTCTGAATAAGCTGCAGCTGTTGAATGCTCTTTTTAGGGAGTCCAGTCAAAAGACCATTACAATAGTCAAGTCTACTTGAGATAAAAGCATGGATGAGGTTCTCCTGGTCTGCTTGACACATGCAAGCCTTCACTCTGGATATGTTCTTCAGATGGTAGAAGGCAGTTTTAGCAATTGATTGGATATGACTGTTGAAAGTCAGGTCGGAATCTATCAGAACACCAATGTTTCGGACTTGGTCTTTGGTTTTTAAAGAGAGTGGCTCCAGGTATTTAATAACAGCAATTCTCTTTTCTTTATTGCCAAAAACAATTATCACAGTTTTGTTGTGGTTTAATTTAAGAAAAGTTTGGCTAATCCAGATATTTTGGTTTTAGACAGTGACACAACACCTCAATTGAACTGTAGTCATCTGGAGACACTGCTAGATTTAACTGTGTGTCGTCTGCATAGCTATGATAGTCAAGATTAAAGTTCTGAAGAATTTGACTCAAGGGTAGCATATACAGGCTGAACAGGAGGAGTCCAAGAACTGACCCTTGAGGGACCCCATAGGTCATTGCCATTCGATGAGATTGAGCACTTCCAATGATTACAAAATAACTCCTGTCCTCCAGGTAGGACCTGAACGATTTAAGGACTGTTCCATTTAGTCCTACCCACGTTTCCAACCTGTTCAGCAGTATATTATGATCTACCGTATCAAAAGTCGCACTGAAGTCCAACAGGACCAGAATTGTCACCTTTCCCGAGTCAATATTCAACCTTATATCATTGAGCACTTTGACAAGAGCAGATTCTGTACTGTGATGAGTTCGTAACCCTGATTGAAATTTGTCAAAAAGTCCATTTAAGTTCAAGAAATTGCTGAGTTGATTAAAAATATCTTTTTCAACAATCTTAGAAAGGAAAAACTCCGGTTTCCTCCCACATCCCAAAAACATGCCTGGTAGGTTAATTGAAGACTCTAAATTGCCGGTAAGTGTGGATGTGAGTGCGAAAAGTTGTTTGTTTGTATGTGCCCTGCGATTGGCTGGCAACCGGTTCAGGGTGTACCCTGCCTCCTGCCCAATGATAGCTGGGTTAGGCTGTAGCACGCCCGCGACCCGAGTGAGGCGAAGCGGCTCAGAAAAAGGATGAATGAATATGTGGGAGTTCTCACACATCTGCCGCCATCTTAATTTTTAAGTGCCCAGAAACCAACAACAAATGCATTGGGCCTACAGAAACATTATTTGCTTTATTCGTTTAAATGACTGAATGAAGAAGCTGTTTGCTTGACCAGGCTTGTTTTTTTCAACCTGCTGTTTTTTTCAGCTGCATGGCCTTGCAGAATGGTGGCTCTGTATGCCTTTGTGCTATAACAGTTTTGCTGTGCAACAGGAAAGTTTGAAAGTCTGCTTTTTTAAAAAAAAAATATTATTATGATCTTTATTGAAAATGCAGCCGGACAGAAAATGGTTTTCGGGGACAGACAGAGGGACAGAGTGGACAAGGGGACTTGGGGTGAGAACCACAGCAGAACGATAGTGAGACAGTATAGATATTTGAACATAAGTAAAATTGCAACAGTCAAATCGTGTTATTATTTGTTGATGAGGGGGGAGACACCGGGTGAGGACATGCAATAACTAACCAAGAGAACAAGAGAAAAGAGGTCACAAAAGGGCAGGACAGGATGTGGGAAAATTAGCAAGGCAATGCTCCTGACGAGTGGTGCAGTGAGATTATTTTTTACTATCTAAACACCTGTAAGAACCTGTGAGTTGATATGTTAGTCTAACCTGTGTTATTATTAGTGGACATGCAACAACTAACCAATAGAAAAAGATGAGAAAGGACAGAAAAGGGGAGGACAGGACAGGATGTGGGAAATGAGCAAGGCAGTGCTACTGATAAGTAGACTTTACACCGATTTTATAGGCCTTATCGGTATCGGCTGTTAATTAGCATTTTATGCTGATCGGCTGATCGGCTTTAATGTCATAATTCGCCGATCCAATCAATGTCGTCATTGATTGGCTACGCAAAATACATTTACTCCGTGTCGCCATCGTGCACAGTATATTTGAATCCAAAAGCTAGTTTATTTTTAGCCTTGTCGCGTGTCTTTTGGCGTAGTCCTGTAAATATCTGACGGTCAATTTTTTTTTAAAAAAAACAAAAACATGTCGGCGGTGTGGAACAGACAACAGGTCTGAGACAGACAACATGTAATGCCTGGATCAGACAAATCTGTCTATTATGTGTCAGACTATGTCAGACAACTGCAATAAAATCTTGTATTCCGATACCACCGCATCCCGTTTTTTACGATCATTGGGCTTTATCTTGTCAACTCAAATGGGAACGGATACACTCGTTACTGTGGCGACGACAACAAGTGTGGTTCGCACCAACTATATTATGAGGACAAAATGGGGAAAAAACGTATGTTGGTGGTGCACCGGTGCTCAGGACAGGAGAGGACGTTCGTTTTAAGGCTTGCTTGAGGTAATAATAATAATAATTATTATTATTATTATTCCAAAATCTAGTATTCTTATTTTAATCAAAAATAAAATAATTTAAAAACATAAAACCATTTGGTTACATGAAAACACTTTTGTAGCATTTCCCAGTACCGTATTTTCACTTAAAAGTCTTAAATTTTCTCCAAAATGGATGGGGCGCCTTATAATGCGGCACAATTGCCATCATTCCTGGGAGGCTTGAGGAACCGCTGGACATCCGTGTAAACAGGGCGTTCAAAGTGAAGTTGCAAGCGGCGTGGGAGCCATGGATGACAGATGGCCGAACACAGATTTACTAAGACTAGGAGGCAGCGACGGGCGAGTTACGCCACAATTTGTGAATGGCTTGTGGATGCTTGTTTGAGCTTTCGCACGGCAACGAGACTGACTTGAACCTGGCGTGTTTGATTGGGAATTTGCCCATCTGTTCATTTCAGATACAGAACATGAGGACTTTGATGGATTTGTGGAAGAGGATTGATCAAAAAATTACGTGAGTACATTGTTAAATACTTCAATAAAGTACAACCGAACTCAGTTTTGCTCCCGCTGCCGTTTTAAAAACATTCTTTTACCGTGCATGCATGCTACCCTATGTTTTAAGATAGCATATGTTTTACCATGCTTGCACCCAATAATACGGTGCGCCTTATGTATGTGTTAAATACAGAAATAGACCCCGTAACTGAGACTGCACCTTTTAATATGGTGCGCCCTATGGCCGTGAAAATACGATAATTTTAAGCTTGTTTTCTGATGAAATATTTGATTTTCAGCCAGATTTTGGCCCAGCCACAATTTGGACACGTCAGCCAGTTACAGCCCGATGTGTCAATTGACATTTCCTCATTGAACTGCGACGTTTTCAACTAATTTGTGCCTATATCGAAAGTCTTGATGCTTTTTTTTTAGACAATAACAAATGGAATTAGTGATAACGAAACATTTTAATTGCCTTTTTTCTTTTCACAAATCAGTCGTTGAAATGCCTCATTAAGGAAAGAAGTCACACATGAGGTAAGTGCTTGCAGATTAATTTCCTCATATATAACCGCTCAATGTTTTATCGATTCCATCACAAATGCCTCTAAGATGTTTGAAATGAGTTCCTATGGATGACAAAGGCGTTTCTGTAGGGTGCATGGTGGCATTGTGTGACAGATGCGGACTTTGATGGGCACTGTGGCTGTCGTTATGGCGGACAACTGATGAGGGTCTCCCGGCGAAAAGCTTTGTGGTGCTTAATGTCCCAAAACAGTGATTGTCACTAAAATTTATGTGGACTCTATTAATACCCACTTACACGTCTGAAAATATCAGAACAATCGGCTGGATATCTTTTATTTTATGGACGCTACGCGATTTCCTTTCCATAGACGATAACGAGAAAAAAGAAGGGGGCATAAGTAGAGATGTTCACATACATTTTGGGTGATGATTGATGATAGTTTTCTAACATTAAGCCACATTGAGCTTTTTCTGTATTGTGAGCTCATATGGGGAGGAAAATGCTTATAACATCCATAAAATCCAAAATATTGGGCCGATCATTGTAATATTTTCAGAGGTTGAAGCTGCCATGACTAGAGAAGTCAACGTAAATTTGTGTGATGATTGGTGACAGTTTTGCGACATTAAGCCAAGTATATGATTGCTTGGGTTCATTAGGCTTGCAAAGGTGTGGCTGTGTTAGTAGCATTTCAATCGATGACATCCTTATAAATTAGTCATTTTTCAGCACGATTGAACATAATTTTAGGGTGCTAGCTGTTGTTCATGTGAGATAGCTGTTGTTCATATGTTAGTGCCAGGATAAACTGTATGACAGCAATATAAGTTGTAACACCAACTTGAACAAAGCGGTGTTTTGAAACTCAACCAAGCTGTATTTTTTTTCCTGAAAAGTTGTCATTTCGGAGGTAAGCGGATTTCACCCGACAGCCACGAGAAATAAAATATGAGTTAATGCTGCCACTTTATAGTATTATATAGTATTATTATATATAGTATTAAGCTTCTCACTTTATCTCTCAGGGGGAGCCCGGACACCCTTTGGAGGAAACTCATTTCAGCCGCTTGTATCCGGGATCTTGTTCTTTCGGTCACGACCCACAGCTCATGACCATAGGTGAGGGTGGGAACGTAGATCGACCGGTAAATAGAGAGCTTCGCCTTTCGGCTTAGCTCCTTCTTCACCACAACAGACCGATACAAAGTCCGCATCACTGCAGACGCTCCACCGATCCAGCTGTCGATCTCCCGTTCCATTCTTCCCTCACTCGTGAAAAAGACCCCAAGATATTTTAACTCCTCCACTTGGGGAAGGATCTCATCCCCGACCTGGAGAGGGCACTCCACCCTTTTCCGACAAAGGACCATGGTCTCAGGTTTAGAGGTGCCAATTCTCATCCCAGCCACTTCACACTCGGCTGCGAACCGCTGCAGTGAGAGTTGGAGATCACAGCTTGATGAAGCCAACAGAACCACATCATCTGCAAAAAGCAGAGATGCAATACTGAGGCCACCAAACCGGAACCCCTCGACACCTCGGCTGCGCCTAGAGATTCAGTCCATAAATGTAAAGAACAGAATCGGTGACAAAGGGCAGCCTTGGCGGAGTCCAACCCTCACTGGAAACGAGACCGACTTACTGCCGGCAATGCGTACCAAACTCTGGCACTGGTCGTACAGGGACCGAACAGCCCGTATCAGGTGGTTCGGTACCATACTCCCGAAGCACCACCTACAGGATTCCACGAGGGAAACGGTCGAACACATGTAGACTGGTTGGGCGAACTCCCACGCAACCTAAAGGACCCTGCCGAGGGTGAAGAGCTGGTCCACTGTTCCACGGCCAGGACGAAAACCACATTGCTCCTCCTGAATCTGAGATTCTCCCCACCGATTCACAACATCCCGAGTCGAGGTCAGCAGTGCCTCATCCCCACTATGCACAGTGTTGATGGTGCACTACTCCCCCCTCCTGAGACGCCGGATGGTGGACCAGATTTTCCTCGAAGCCGTCCGGAAGTCTTTCTCCATGGCCTCACCGAACTCCTCCCACGCCCGAGTTTTTGCCTCAGCGACCACCAAAGCCGCATTCCGCTTGGCCAGCCGGTACCCATCAGCTGCCTCAGGAGTCCCAGAGTCCAAAAAGGCCTGGTAGGACTCCTTCTTCAGCTTGATGGAATCCCTTAGCGCTGGTGTCTACCAACGGGTTCAGGGATTTCCGCCACAACAGGCACCGACGACATTACGGCCAACAGCTCCAGTCAGCCGCCTTGGCAATTGAGGCGCGGAACATGGTCCACTCGGACTCAATGTCCCCCGTGAAGGGGGACCCACGTTACCCTTTCATGCTGTGCCCGGCTGGGCCCCATGGGTGCAGGCCCGGCCACCAGGCGCTCGCCTTCGAGCCCCCCCTCCAGGCCTGGCTCCAGAGGGGGGCCCGGTGACCTGCGTCCGGGCAAGGGAAACATATCCATTTATTTTTTTCATCGTAGGGGTTTTTGGAGTGCCTTTGGTTCCCAAAATTTAATTTCATTTTTTGTTTTTATGCTCATTGCAGTCCCTCAAGGGAAAATTCAACTCACACTGATGCATAGTATGTGTTTCACACCACACATAGAAAGATATCAAAAGGAGAGATTCAGAGTGCAAGAGGTGAACATGATTGAAGTCTCCAACAACCATTGAGCTTACATGACATCACTTACGTTTGCTTCAGAATTTTTCAAACAGCCGATAGTTTGTTCGTTGGCAACTAACAGAAGACACAGAATAATAGATTAAATTATTTTTTCTCATTTAGTCCTCTCTCTCGATTCACTTTATTTTAACACCAACTCTCGTCCCACGCCATAGCTCCTCCAGGATGCATTCTTTGCCGAATGGTTGTATTATTGTAGCTAAAACAGCGGAAGTCAATATTCTCAGGTCAATAAAATACCACGGCCAAACGCTGCAAAACTGCAAATGGCCCAGAACTGTTGTGAGACATTTTTTATTCTGTTTCATTTTGAAATCGTTGCTGTTCTGTTTCTTGAGTTGCCTCTGTCTTTGCTTTGTTTCAGGGCTGGGCAATCATTATTGTGAAAAGACAATAGAAACACCTCAATGCACCCTGCTGAGTTTGTAGACGACACCACAGTCATCGGCCTCATCAACGACAGAGATGAGTCTTCGTATCAACAGTAAGTGAAGTGGCTGGAGCTTTGGTGCGGCCAGCATAACTTGGAGCTGAACATGCTCAAGACCGTAGAGATGATCGTGGACTTCAGGACACATCCCTCGCCACAGCTGTCCCACATGCCGTCCAACTACCCTGTGTCGAGACCTTCAAGTTCATTGGAATGACAGTTTTTCAGAACCTGAAGTGGGAGACCAACATCAACTCCGTCCTCAAAAAGGCCCAGCAGAGGATGTACTTCATACGGCTTCTCAGGAAGCACGGTCAACCTAAGGAGCTGTTGAGGCAGTTCTACGCAGCAGTCATTGAACTGGATCAGTCTTCATCCTTCACAGTCTGGTTTGGTGCTGCCACAAATAAGGACAAAATAAGACTGCAATAGACAGTCAAAGCTGCCCAGAAAATTATGGGTACCCACCTACCCACTCTTGAGGACTTGTACGCTGCCAAGACTAAAACAAGGGCATGCAAAATCCTGTTGGAGCCTCTATCTCCTTCCCTCAGGTAGGCGCTATAGCAAACTAAAACTAGCAGGCATTCCAACAGCTTCTTCCCTCTTGCCATGAACTTCTTAAACAATTAACTTACAACATTTCAACATGCTGCCAATTTTACACATCTCTGTCGGGACACCACTACATTATTCGTACACTCACTGTTTCAGCACGCTGCATAAGTTACTAGTCATACTGTTGTTGATTACTACTGGCCACTCGTGTTTGAGAACTCTGCACCATTTGCACAATCGTCACTGTATCAGATCACAGGACTATTAATCACATTAAACTGCTCTAAATTGCTTGAGGACTCTGCATCATTTGCACAATTTCCATTATATCAGTATCACCACACTAGGGGTATACTTTCATTGCTCAACGACTCTCCGTGTGTGTAAATGTATATTTCATCATAGTGGCTGTTAGTTGTTATAATAGAGTGGCTGCAACTACCGGAGACAAATTCCTTGTGTGTCTTGTAACATACTTGGCCAATAAAGCTGATTCTGTTTCTGAAATGTCCGACTCTAAGGTCCAGTACAACCCACAACCTATTCAGATCAAATGTTATGAGCATTTTTTGATACACTGCAGTTGTTGTTGCCACTAGGTAAAGGAGGAAGGAGTGGGACAATATCATAGCAAACTTTACATCAAGGTTAAGGCACAGAAATTGGAGGGAAAAAAAACCCCAAAAAGCATTCAACCTCCATCAACAGACACACACAGGCCAGTACTGGAACCATTTGCCACCTGAATGTCATTCGTGTTAAAACTACATTGTCTGCCATCAATTGAAAATATTACTTGGTCCTCAGAACTTAATAAACTTGAGAAATATTTATCAGTGAAACATTTTTTTTCTTTCCATGGGCTCACCACCTGTGAGAGGGCCAAAGGGGTCAGGTGTGTAATGAGCTTGGTGGCGGCCTAAGGCAGGGACCTTGGTAGTCTGATCCCCAGCAGCAGAAGCTGGCTCTACCCACTGGGGACTCCCTTGTTCTACTGGGGGACTTCAACACTCACGTGGGCAATGACAGTGAGATCTGGAGGGGCGTGATTGTGAGGAACCGATCATCACCTGGTGATCGCGCCCTCCCTCCCTCTCTCCCTCTCTCAGTGGGACTCAATATCCACCGCCTTCCTCATCTGGACGTGGGCGTAGTTCTGTCAGATTTGTGAGTCCCCAGTGGGGGCGACTCCCTCGTTCTCCAGTGGGTGGGGACTCCCTCGTTCTACTGGGGGACTTCAATGCTCAAGTGGGCAATGACAGTGAGATCTGGAGGGGCGTGATTGTGAGGAACCGATCACCACCTGGTGGTGAGTTGCCTTGTTTGGTAGCGAACCTGGCAGTCCCAAACGTATTGTGATGGTCTGTTGGGAATGTCTGGCAGAGTCCCCTGTCAAAAAGAGATTCAACTCACAAATCTGACAGAACTACGCCCACGTCCAGATGAGGAAGGCGGGGGATATTGAGTCAGAGCGGACCATGTTTCCTGCTTCTATTGTTGAGGCAAGCTGTGGCCGTAAGGTTGTTGGTGCCTGTCGTGGTGGCAATCCCCAAAACTGTTAGTGGACACCAGTGGTAAGGGATGTCGTGAAGCTGAAGGAGTCGTATTGGGCTTATTTGGCCTGTGAGACTCCAGAAGCAGCTGATGGGTACAAGCTGGCCAAGCGGAACGCACTTTTGGTGGTCACCGAGGCAAAAACTTGAGCGTGGGAAAAGTTCATTGAGGCCATGGAGAACGACTTACAGACGGCAGTAAATCAGGATTAATTTCCAGTGAGAATTGGACTCCGCTAAGTCTGCCTTTTGTCACCGATTCTGTTCTTTACATTTATGGATAGAATTTCTATGCGCAGCCGGGCTGTTGAGGGATCCGGTTTGATGACATCAGTATCACATTGCTGCTTCTGGCAGATGATGTGGTTCTGATGGCTTCATCGAGCCGAGATCTCCAATTCTTGCTGGAACGGTTCGCAGCTGTGTGTGTAGCGTCTGGGATGAAAATCAGCACCTCCAAATTTGAGGTCATGGTACTCAGTCGGAAAAGGGTGGAGTGCCCAAATGGAGGAGTTCAAGTATCTCACGGTCATGTGTGAGGGAATAATGGAGCAGGAGATTGACAGGCAGATCAGTCCAGCGTCTGCAGTGAGACGGGTTCTGTATCGGTCTGTCGAGGAGAAGAAGGAGCTGAGCCGAAAGGCAAAGCTCTCAATTTACAGTTCCTACCCTCACCTATGGTCATGAGCTGTGGGTCATGACCGAAAGAACAAGATCCCGGTTGTATCCGAAATGAGTTTCCTCCGCAGGGTGTCCGGGCTCTCCCTTACAGATAGAGTGAGAAGCTCAGTCACTTGGAAGGGTCGAGCCGCTGCTCCTCCCCATGAAGAGGCGCCAGATGAGGTAGTTCGGGCATCTGGTTAGAATGCCTCCCAGACGCCTGCACTAAGGTTGCGGGCGTGCTGGACGCTATCCAGCCAACTCTGGGCGAGAGGTGGGGTAGACCCTGAACTGATCGCCAGCCAATCGCAGGGCACATACCTAAAAACAAACAACCATTCACAGTCACATTCACACCTACGAGCAATTTAGAGTCTTCAATGAATTTACTATGCATGCTTTTTGAATGCGGCACGGTGGCCGACTGGTTAGAGCGTCAGCCTCACAGTTCTGAGGACCCGGGTTCAATCCCCGGCCCTGCCTGTGTGGAGTTTGCATGTTCTCCCCCGTGCCTGCTGTGGGTTTTCTCTGGGCACTCCGGTTTCCTCCCACATCCCAAAAACATGCATTAATTGGAGACTCTAAATTGCCCGTAGGCATGACTGTGAGTGCGAATGGTTGTATTATTGTAGCTAAAACAGCGGAAGTCAATATTCTCAGGTCAATAAAATACCACGGCCAAACGCTGCAAAACTGCAAATGGCCCAGAACTGTTGTGAGACATTTTTTATTCTGTTTCATTTTGAAATCGTTGCTGTTCTGTTTCTTGAGTTGCCTCTGTCTTTGCTTTGTTTCAGGGCTGGGCAATCATTATTGTGAAAAGACAATAGAAACACCTCAATGCACCCTGCTGAGTTTGTAGACGACACCACAGTCATCGGCCTCATCAACGACAGAGATGAGTCTTCGTATCAACAGTAAGTGAAGTGGCTGGAGCTTTGGTGCGGCCAGCATAACTTGGAGCTGAACATGCTCAAGACCGTAGAGATGATCGTGGACTTCAGGACACATCCCTCGCCACAGCTGTCCCACATGCCGTCCAACTACCCTGTGTCGAGACCTTCAAGTTCATTGGAATGACAGTTTTTCAGAACCTGAAGTGGGAGACCAACATCAACTCCGTCCTCAAAAAGGCCCAGCAGAGGATGTACTTCCTACGGCTTCTCAGGAAGCACGGTCAACCTAAGGAGCTGTTGAGGCAGTTCTACGCAGCAGTCATTGAACTGGATCAGTCTTCATCCTTCACAGTCTGGTTTGGTGCTGCCACAAATAAGGACAAAATAAGACTGCAATAGACAGTCAAAGCTGCCCAGAAAATTATGGGTACCCACCTACCCACTCTTGAGGACTTGTACGCTGCCAAGACTAAAACAAGGGCATGCAAAATCCTGTTGGAGCCTCTATCTCCTTCCCTCAGGTAGGCGCTATAGCAAACTAAAACTAGCAGGCATTCCAACAGCTTCTTCCCTCTTGCCATGAACTTCTTAAACAATTAACTTACAACATTTCAACATGCTGCCAATTTTACACATCTCTGTCGGGACACCACTACATTATTCGTACACTCACTGTTTCAGCACGCTGCATAAGTTACTAGTCATACTGTTGTTGATTACTACTGGCCACTCGTGTTTGAGAACTCTGCACCATTTGCACAATCGTCACTGTATCAGATCACAGGACTATTAATCACATTAAACTGCTCTAAATTGCTTGAGGACTCTGCATCATTTGCACAATTTCCATTATATCAGTATCACCACACTAGGGGTATACTTTCATTGCTCAACGACTCTCCGTGTGTGTAAATGTATATTTCATCATAGTGGCTGTTAGTTGTTATAATAGAGTGGCTGCAACTACCGGAGACAAATTCCTTGTGTGTCTTGTAACATACTTGGCCAATAAAGCTGATTCTGTTTCTGAAATGTCCGACTCTAAGGTCCAGTACAACCCACAACCTATTCAGATCAAATGTTATGAGCATTTTTTGATACACTGCAGTTGTTGTTGCCACTAGGTAAAGGAGGAAGGAGTGGGACAATATCATAGCAAACTTTACATCAAGGTTAAGGCACAGAAATTGGAGGGAAAAAAAAAACCAAAAAGCATTCAACCTCCATCAACAGACACACACAGGCCAGTACTGGAACCATTTGCCACCTGAATGTCATTCGTGTTAAAACTACATTGTCTGCCATCAATTGAAAATATTACTTGGTCCTCAGAACTTAATAAACTTGAGAAATATTTATCAATGAAACATTTTTTTTCTTTCCATGGGCTCACCACCTGTGAGAGGGCCAAAGGGGTCAGGTGTGTAGTGAGCTTGGTGGCAGCCTAAGGCAGAGACCTTGGTAGTCTGATCCCCAGCAGCAGAAGCTGGCTCTACCCACTGGGGACTCCCTTGTTCTACTGGGGGACTTCAACACTCACGTGGGCAATGACAGTGAGATCTGGAGGGGCGTGATTGTGAGGAACCGATCATCACCTGGTGATCGGATCGCGCCATGACTGTGAGTGCGAATGGTTGTTTGTTTCTATGTGCCCTGCGATTGGCTGGCAACCAGTTCAGGGTGTACCCCGCCTCCTGCCCGATGACTGGCGCACGCCAGCGACCCTAGTGAGGAGAAGCGGCTCAGAAAATGGATGGATGGATGGATGTTTTTTGAATGTGTGAGGAAACCGGAGTACCTTTAATCATATTTTCAACATAATGATCCAACAACAAATTTGCGGCTAGGCTGACTTTGGGTTAGTGGCTTGATCAGGTTCACCTTCTGTAGCCTGTATTGGTCGCTGGGTGGTAGTCGTAGGGGGGCTTAGCTGAGGGGTGGGGAGGGGCTTCCCCCCATTTCTCTGTGGTCTTCCAGGCAGTCGGGGTGGGCCAGGCCCGCAGGAGTCTAGCCTCTTAGTTCAGACACATATTTTTGTTTTCACACTGTACATATTTCGTACATTGGGCACATTAAAATCTCATTCAGGATCCCTTGGGGGGCTGGCACAAGGCATGATCAGAATCAGAATCAGAATTATCTTTATTTGCCAAGTATGTCCAAAAAACACACAAGGAATTTGTCTCCGGTAGTTGGAGATGCTCTAGTACGACAACAGACAGTGTCTCAATTGACAGAGAACACTTTGGAGACATAAAGACATTGACAAAAAACAGTGACTGAGCAATAAAGGGTTAATAGTTATCTGGTAATCCCAGTAAATTATTATTTTTTTTTGACAATTGTGCAAAAGATGCAGAGTCCTCTAGCACTTACAGCAGTTCGAATGACTAATATTGCAATCGTCCGGTGCAATGACCATTGTGCAAAGGGCGCCGAGACTTCAAGGAGTGTATGCAGTTTAAAGTGACGAGTAGCGCGATAATCTGGGACAATGTTGATTGTGCAAATGTTGCAGATACTCCTCAATCAGTGTGCAAATGGAGCAGATGCTACTCTGGCATGAGTGGCCAGTATTGGTCAACAACAGATATGCAAATAGTGCACCGTGGCGAGACTACTACAGTGAGTGCACGAGTAATAGATAATTGGCCCCACAGAAATGTGACAATGAACTCAAGTAAAAAAATTGCCAGCATGTTGTCATGGAATTGTAGGTTAGGTGTTTAAGAAGTTGATCGCAAGAGGGAAGAAGCTGTTGGAATGACTGCTAGTTCTTGTTTGCATTGATCGGTAGCGCCTACCTGAGGGAAGGAGCTGGAAGAGCCGGTGACCGGGAATGTGGAGGGTCATAGAGGATTTTGCACGCTCGTCTTAGTTCTGGCAGCGTGCAAGTCCTCAATGGCTGGGGAAGGGGGGTACCGACAAGCCTTTCAGCAGTTTTGATTGTCCGCTGCAGTCGGAGTTTGTCCTTTTTTGTAGCAGCGCCAAACCAGACTGTGATGGAAGAACACAGGACTGATTCGATGACCGTTGTGTAGAACTGCCTCAGCATCTCCTGTGGCAGGCCGTGCTTTCTCAGAAGCCACAGGAAGTACATCCTCTGCTGGGCCTTTTTGAGGACAGAGTTGATGTTGGTCGCCCACTTAAGGTCCTGAGAGACTGTAATTCCCAGGAACTTGAAGGTCTCGACGGTTGACACAAGGCAGCTGGACAACGTGATGGGCAGCTGTGGCGAAGGATGCCTCCTGAAGTCCACAATCATCTCTACAGTCTTGAGCGTGTTCAGCTCCAGGTTGTGTCGGGCGCACCACAGCTCCAGCCACTCCACTTCCTGTCGATATGCAGACTCGTCACCGTCCTTGATGAGACCGATAACAGTGGTGTCATCTGCAAATTTGAGGAGTTTGACAGCCGGGTGCGCTGAGGTGCAGTCGTTCGTGTAGAGAGAGAAGAGCAGCGGAGAGAGGACACAACCTTGGGGTGCCCCAGTGCTGATGCTGCGTGTGGATGAGGTGGTCTCTCCCAGCCTCACCTGCTGTGTCCTGCCCATCAGGAAGCTGTAAATCCACTGGCAGATTGCTGGTGAGACGCTGAGCTGGAGAAGCTTGGATGAAAGGAGTTCAGGGATGCTGGTGTGAACGCTGAGCTGAAGTCCACGGACAGGATCCTCCCATAGGTCCCTGCACTGTCAAGGTGTTCTAGGATGCAGTGCAGTCCCATGTTGACTGCATCATCCGCAGACCTGTTCGCTCGGTAGGCAAACTGCAGGGGGTCGAGCAGGGGACCTGTAACGCTCTTGAGGTGGTCCAGCATGAGACGTTCAAAGGACTTCATGACCACAGATGTCAAGGCGACAGGCCTGTAGTCATTTAGACCCTATTGAAGATCTGAGTGAAGACTGACGCGAGTTGGTCCGTCCAGACTTTGAGGCAGGATGGGGACACATGGTCTGGTTCTGCCGCTTTGTTAATCTTTTGTTGTTTGAAGATGTGTCTCACATCCTATTCATGGATGGTTAATGCAGAAGTCAGAGGTGTGATTGTGTTCGGTGGTGTGGCTGGGTGTGTGTAGTGTGAAAGTGTCCTTTTCAAATCTGCAGTAGAAGGTATTGAAGTCGTTGGCTAGTGTGCTATAGTTCTCAGCTTGGGGGGATCGTCGCTTGTAATTTGTCAGCGATTGGAATGGATGCCAGACTGATTTAGAGTCGTTCGCGCAAAACTGTTTTTCCAACTTTGCTGCATAGTTCCTCTTTGCAATGTTAGTTTCTTTAGTCAGCTGGTTTCTAGCTCGATTATACACGGCAGACGCCGGAGCAGGTGCTAGCACATCTGTGCTGGCCTCCAGTCTGGTCGCCTCCCTTTCTCTGCCTTGCCGGTCCTCCAGTTTTAATGCATCATACACCCGTTGGGGAGGACACCCAGCCAGGTGGTCCGGCACTCCGGCCTGCTCTCTGGCCCACCATGCCTTTCCCCCACAGATATTTAATGCACCACATACATTCGCACATCCTTTAGGGAGCTGGTTGGCCTGGGTGGGGGGTGACGGTTGCAGGTCATCATTGCCCCGTGATCGTCTCCCCCCACCCTCGCCAGTCTCCCCAATTTTATTGCATGACACCCCAACACACCCGGTTATGGTACAGGGATAATGTTTGCCAGTCGGGGACCTGATAACCATAGTAATAGGGTGGGCGGTGGGTCTTCGCATTTTTCTTGGCTCGACTCCATGCCACTCCCTTTGGTACTGGTCGGGGCGCTTCGGTTGGCTGGGGGACAGCCCCGGGGTCTGGGGAGTGGGTGGCGTTCCACTGGCTGACTGGGATGGGCTCGCTGGCTTCCTCAATGTGCTGGCTCAGCAACTCCGTACACTACTTGCATAACACACATGTGATATGGTGTTTATTCACGAATAAGTTCCACATGCTAGAGACTTGAATTGGTTATGTTGGGATAACTAACAATAACACAGGTTATATGAAGATATCAACTTCTTTAGACACTATAAAAGCATCCCACCACACCACTCATCAGTAGCACTGCCTTGCTCATTCCCTGTCCATGGCCTGCCCTTTTCTGTCCTCTCTCATCTTGTCCTCTGTTGCATGTCCTCACCGAGTGTTCCCCCAACCACCCTCCAATCTACAAATAAGAACACGATTTGACTGTTTTAACGCTACTTGTGGTCAAATATTTAGACTAACTATTGTTCTGCCGTGGTTCATACCTCTTTTCCACTTGTCCGTTTTGTGCTTCTGTCTGTCTGTCATTTTTCTCCAGCTGCATTTTCAATAAACATCAGAATAATAAAAAAATAAGCAGACGGAGTACTTCAAACTCCCCTGTTGCACAGCAAAACAGTTTCAGCACAGAAGGCATACAGACCCATCATTTCGCAAGCTCATGCAGGTGAGCAGGTCAGGTTAAAAAAAATAAATTCATTTTGGAGCCTGAACATCAGTTCAGTTGATGACTCATACTACTGTATACTCAGGGGGTCGTGCGTAGCTGACAGAATTAGAACACAGAATAGCTCACACATTTAGATGCACAAAGCTTTTTAGCTCTGCTTCATTGTTGTAAGGTCCCAGCACAATAGAACCATGCAAACCAGCAGCGGCTACTGGTTAATCGAGGGCGCTAGGGCGCCACCCTACCGTTCAGCTGAGCTACTTTGAATAATAAAAAAAATTAATGATGAAAATGAAATATCCATCCATCCTCTGTACCGCTTATCCTCACTAGGGTTGTGGGTGTGCTTGGAGCCTATCACAGCTGACTTTGGGTGAGAGGCGGGCTACACCCTGAACTGTTCGCCAGGCAATTGCAGGCACATAAACAAACAACCATTCATATTCGCATTAAGACTTTTAGACAATTTAGAATCTTCATTTAACCTACAAAGCATGTGTTGAAAAACCACACAGGCACAGGAAGAAAATGCAAAACTCCACACAAGAAGGCCAGAGCCCGAATTTGAACCCACAAACTCAGAACTGTGAGGCAGATGTGCTAACCAGTCATTCACCGTGCCACCGGAAAATGTACTATTATATTAATAATACTTCAAAATATACTGTATGTATATCTATTTTTAGATGAGCAGGATAAATAATATCCAGTATAAGAGTAATATTGATTCCTTTATCTCTGTTGTCTCATTTTATAATGCACTTCTGGTTTTGGGCGCTAAATTTCACCGACTCTCGTTAAAGGTTTGATATTCGCAGTAGCTTCTCTTTAATGCAAAACACACACACACACACACATACACACACAAACATACAGTGGACCCTCGATAGGACGTACTCATAGGGGCGGGGGTGATCCGGTAAAGCTGACTGTCCGTTACATTGAAGCACTTTTTTAATTTTGTTTTATTTTTCTTGAGGCCATATGTACCATATTACTGTTTCGTACAAAATTTTTTGTAGGTGTTTTCATGGCCTAAAAAGCCCAGTACAGCACAGTTATTGTAAATATGTATTAAACAAAAACTTGAAAATGTTTGAAAGTTTCACATTTCATCCAAACTTACCACACTGGTGTGTACATTGTTGACCTAGGCAAGTCGCTTTCATGAGCCGCGAGGAATAAGTGTGGTTCCTAGTTCCAAATCTGCTGCCAAAGGTGAATGGCTTGCCAAAAATAAAAATAAAAATGTACCAAAAATAGCATGTTCCAGACTGTTTTGTACTCCTCAGAGATTACGCTGCAGCGATGCCCCACTCTCTCTGCTCTATGTACAATAGACAATAGATATAACCATCATCACATGGCTGCTACGTCAATGACCCATATTCAACATGGTGGGAGGCATGTCTTTTGGACTTGGATCTAGTAATATTTTATAACTGTGACCGAGAAATACATCAGTCCCATGCTCTGCCTGCATTGTGCCACAGTGACAAATTTAAACTATTTTTTCGACACATTGTTCAGTCCCGACGGTCCATTTTATCCGATATCCATAATATTGGGGTTCGTTTTATTGAGGTGACACTGTGTGTGTGTGTCTATGTATATATATATATATATATATATATATATATATATATATATATGTATATATATATATATATATATATATATATATATATATATATATATATACGGACGTGCTGGAGCCTATCCCAGTTATCTTCGGGCGAGAGGTGGGGTACTCCCTGAACTGGTCACCAGCCAATCGCAGGGCACATATAAACAAACAACCATTCGCACTCATATTCACACCTACGGGCAATTTTAGAGTCCTCAATCAACCTACCATGCATTTTGTTGGGATGTGGGAGGAAACCGAAGTGCCCGGAGAAAACCCACGCAGGCACGGGGAGAACATGCAAACTCCACACAGGCGAGGCCGGGGATTGAACCCCGGTCCTCAAAACTGTGAGGCTGGGCCCTCAACAATAGATTACAATTTAGCATTATAAATGATGTCATTATTCAAAAAAACACTGCAGATTCATGTCCTGCTTCTTGTAACCGCTTGTTCCTCACACAAAATATTATATGAACAAGCATCAGATGTGTTTATGCGTAGCAAGTTCGACAGCAGGCAATGCATGGGAGGATCGGTTCGTCACCTTGACACAGAGCTAATGCTGTAGCAGCGTTGCTTGACACAATTGCTTTATGAAGTTTTAGAATTATTGTTGACATTTGGTAAAGACTCGATGCTCAACATGGATTTGAGCCAAGGATTTTAGTATTTTTTTAAATTAGGATAAATCTATCTCTTTCAGCCTGTATCACCAAAGTCAGTGTGGGAAGATTATTATTTAAGATCAATCAAGGCATCTTTGTGATAAAGGCATCTTACCTCTTGGGGAATGATGCCTCCACGTGATGCTCGCCTCTGGTCGACCCACCGCAAAGCACATAAGATTGACGTTGTTGCCCTCATTTATTGTGATGTCTTTTGATATATTTGTGATCCTGGCAGGTACTGAGAAGAGAAAAGGTGAATTATGATTAATAAATTGAACTAAACAAATGGCATATAAAAGGATACTCTTGCAAATTTCCCCATTGTGGGAGTAATAAAGGTTATCTTATCATATCTTAAACCCATCCATCCATTTTCTGAGCCGCTTCTCCTCACGAGGGTCGCGGGCGTGCTGGAGCCTATCCCAGCTGTCATCGGGCAGGAGGCGGGGTACACCCTAAACTGGTTGCCAGCCAATCGCAGGGCACATAGAAACAAACAACCATTCGCACTACGGGCAATTTAGAGTCTCCAATTAATGCATGTTTTTGGGATGTGGGAGGAAACTGGAGTGCCCGGAGAAAACCCACGCATAACAGATGGTTTGGGACTCTATTATGACTGCATTAGATGACATATTGTTGTGTTAAACATAAATAAAAACAGAATACAATGATTTGCAAATCATGTTCAACCTATATTTAATTGAATACACTACAAAGACAAAGATATTTAATGTTCAAACTGATCAACTTTATTGTTTTTAGCAAATAATCATTTACTTCGAGTTTTATGACTACAACATGTTCCAAAAAAGCTGGGACAGGTGGCAAAAAAGACTGAGAAAGTTGAGGAATGCTCATCAAACACCTGTTTGGAACATTCCACAGGTGAACAGGCTAATTGGGAACAGGTGGGTGCCATGATTGTGTATAAAAGAAGCTTCTCTGACTTCACAAGCAAAGATAGGGCGAGGTTCACCTCTTTGTGAACAAGTGCGTGAGAAAATAATCGAACAGTTTAAGGACAATGTTCCTCAATGTACAATTGCAAGGAATTTAGGGATTTCATCATCTACGGTCCATAATATCATCAAAAGGTTCTGAGAATCTGGAGAAATCAATGCATGTAAGCGGCAAGGCCGAAAACCAACATTGAATGCCCGTGACCTTCGATCCCTCAGGCGGCACTGTATCAAAAACCGACATCAATGTGTCAAGGATATCACCATCTGGGCTCAGGAACACTTCAGAAACCCAATGTCAGTAAATACAGTTCGGCACTACATCCGTAAGTGCAACTTGTAACTCTACTATGCAAAGCAAAAGCCATTTATCAAAAACACCCAGAAACGCCGCCGGCTTCTCTTAGATGGACTAATGCAAAGTGGAAGTGTTCTGAAGCTCATCTAAGATGGACTAATGCAAAGTGGAAGTGTTCTGTGGTCCGACGAGTCCACATTTCAAATTGTTTTTGGAAATTGTGGATGTCGTGTCGTCTGGGTCAAAGAGGAAAAGAACCATCCGGACTGTAATGGACGCAAAGTTCAAAAGCCAGCATCTGGGATGGTATGGGGCTGTGTTAGTGCCAATGGCATGGGTAACTTACACATCTGTGAAGGCACCATTAATGCTGAAAGGTACATACAGGTTTTGGAGAAACATATGCTGCCATCCAAGTAACGTCTTTTTCATGGATGCCCCTGCTTATTTCAGCAAGACAATGCCAAACCACATTCTGCTCGTGTTACAACTGCGTGGCTACTATAGTAAAAGAGTGCGGGCCTGCAGACCAGACCTGTCTGACTGACATCGGGGACAGTGCCTCTGGATTGGCAGACTCTGGTCCCCCTTCTTAAAAAGGGAGACCAGAGGGTGTGTTCCAACTACAGGGAGATCACACTCTGCAGCCTCCCTGGTAATGTCTGTTCAGGGGTGCTGGAGAGGAGGGTCCGTCAGGAAGTTGAATCCCAGATTCAGGAGGAGCAGTGTGGTTTTCGTCCTGGCCGTGGAACAGTGGACCAGCTCTACACCCTTCGCAGGGTCCTCGAGGGTGCATGGGAGTTCGCCCAACCAGTCTACATGTGTTTTGTGGACTTGGAGAAGGCGTTCGACCGTGTCCCTCGGGTGGTCCTGTGGGGGGTGTTTCGGGAGTATGGGGTACGACGACGGTCCCCGTACGACCGGAGTCAGAGTTTGGTCCGCATATCCGGCAGTAAGTCGGACCCGTTGAGGGTTGGACTCCGCCAAGACTGCCATTTGTCACCGATTCTGTTCATAACTTTTATGGACCGAATTTCTAGGCGCAGCCGAGGCGTAGATGGGGTCCGGTTTGGTTGTCTCAGTATTGCATCTCTGCTTTTTGCAGATGATGTGATTCTGTTGGCTTCATCAAGCTGTGACCTCCAACTCTCATTGGAGCATTTCGCAGCTGAGTGTGAAGCGGCTGTGATGAGAATCAGCACCTCCAAATCTGAGACCATGGTCCCCAGTCGGAAAAGGGTGGCGTGCCCTCTCCAGGTCGGGGATGAGATCCTGCCCCAAGTGGAGGAGTTCAAGTATTTTGGGGTCTTGTTCACGAGTGAGGGAATAATGGAACGGGAGATCGACAGCGGATCGGTGCAGCGTCTGCAGTGATGCGGACTTTGTATCGATCCGTTTTGGTTAAGAAGAAGCTCTTGATTTACCGGTCGACCGACGTTCCTACCCTCACCTATGGTCACGAGCTGTGGGTCATGACCGAAAGAACGAGATCCCGGATACAAGCGGCCGAAATGAGTTTCCTCCGCAGGGTGTCCGGGCTCTCTCTTAGAGATAGGGTGAGAAGCTTGGTTATCCGGGAGGATCTCAGAGTAGAGCCGTTGCTCCTTCACATCGAGAGGAGCCAGATGAGGTGGCTGGGGCATCTGATTCGGATGCCTCCCGGACGCCTCCCCGGTGAGGTGTTCCGGGCACGTCCCACCGGGAGGAGACCCCGGGGACGACCCAGGACACGCTGGAGAGACTACGTCTCTCGGCTGGCCTGGGAACGCCTCGGGATCCCCCCGGAAGAGATGGATGAAATGGCTGGGGAAAGGGAAGTCTGGGCGTCCCTGCTAAAGCTACTGCCCCCGCGACCCGACCTCGGATCAGTGGTAGAAGATGGATGGATGGATGAGTTCCCAAACATTTATTGAATGTTGTTAAAAGAAAAGGTGATGCAACACAGTGGTAAACATGACCCTGTCCCAGCTTTTTTGGAACGTGTTGCACATCCATCCATCCATCCATCCATCCATCCATCCATCTATCTATCTATCTATCTATCTATCTATCTATCTATCTATCTATCTATCTATCTATCTATCTATCTATCTATCTATCTATCTATCTATCTATCTATCTATCTATCTATCTACTTTTATTAGTTTTCTACGAGCGGCACAGTGGACGACTGGTTGGAGCATCAGCCTCACAGTTCTGTGGACCCGGGTTCAATCCCCGGCCCCACCTGTGTGGAGTTTGCATGTTCTCCCCATGCCTGCGTGTGTTTTCTCCGGGCACTCCGGTTTCCTCCCACATCCCAAAAAGATTGTATTAATTGGTGACTCTAAATTACCCGTAGGTGTGAGTGCGAATGGTTTTTTGTTTGTATGTGCCCTGCGATTGGCTGGCAACCAGTTCAGGGTGTACCCCGCCTCCTGCCTGATGACAGCTGAGATAGGCTCCAGCACGCCCGCGACCCTAGTGAGGAGAAGCAGCTCAGAAAATGGATGGATGGATGGATAGTTTTATACAACCTTCACATGCTTTATTGTTCCATTGTGACTACTAGCTGTTTTTCGGCCATGCTGTGTGTACTAGTTGTTCCCAGCCATGTTGTGACTAGTAGCTGTTTTTCGATAAAGATAAGTTGACTGCAGCTAGACAAAGATAATTGTTTTGCTTTCCTTTTCTTCTCTGTCTCTCTCACTTCGATATCATGACGGTGTTTCTTTGTTTGCTCTTCAGTAAGGGGTGACAACCCGTGACGATTTGTACCTTTTCCTCTCTTTGCAAAGATTGGTCTTTTTTCCTTGAAATGAAAACCCACAAACACAAGATTGCTTCCTCACTTATTGTGTCAGAAGAAGATTTGCCATAACAGTTGGTGTCAGAAGTGGGATTCCAGGATTGATCGCCGATCCAGAGGCTCTCCGGACCAGTGACTGATTATCCTGGATGAACACACCAGTCCTGCCCCTTTCCAAACATTTGGACGGAGGACTGCCTGGCCGCCCTTCTGGATCGGCCATCACCTCGGGGTTCCAAACGGACCAGAACAGAGAACTACGGTAAAGAAGTCAATCATTTTTTATTTTACATAGCAGTGCATTTTGGTTGGAACAATCTTGTCTTTGTATTAAGTGGTATTGGTAATTGCTCTCCCCACATTCTATTGGTAAGGTTCGAGTCCTTAAAGCTCAAGCTAGAAAGTTTCCCGGTTCAAGTCCGGGGGTCAGGGGTTGGGGTCCCCAGGTTTGAGTCCGACAATCAGGGATTTGGGTCCCCGACAATTTCCAAGAAGTTCGAATATTGTAAAAAAGAGAAGCGCTTCTAACGAGTACTGGAAATTGGAAGTGGGGAGAGCAAAAAATAATTACCGGTGTATACGTCAGCTATCATGACCCATATGAGGGAAAAAGATGGGGGGAAATCTATGGAGTGTGTGCCACCTCCTGCCATGAAACAGGAAATATTGGTCCCGGGCCTGCCATCGCCGACAGTCACCAGACAGAAGGCCAATATGGAGCTGAACTTTCAAATGCCAATGATTGAGTTTCCTGGCCCTGACGGTCAACCTGTTCTGGCGTACCATCATATGGACCCAGAAATGAAGGAGGTGATAAAAGAGTGGCCAAATCCCAATGAAGGCAGCCACAAACTCCGTCGTGTTTTCCTCTAGTTTGCCTGACAGTGGAGGCCCATCGGCAGTGAGGTCCGAAAACATCTCCGCCTCCACCGTGGAGCAGGGAGTTTTGGCAAAATTGCTGCAGTGCTGGAACAGGGAGAGTACGAGCAGCTGCAAGCGAGGACTGCCTCCTGGAACCCAAGCGGACCATGGGAAGTGCAAATGACAGCCATAGGGGAGGACCTGGAGATGTACTTCCCCCTCCGCACTGACCTGTCACGGATTCGCACCTGCATGCAAGGAGCGGATTGGACAGCAGCAGAATACTTGCACCGTCTCATGGACATTTGTGAGAGCCATTCTGGACTTACTAAACTGGCCAGTTTTGACGGTGACGAGAGCCCCTTCGAGTCCATTGTGAAGGCAGCATTTGTGGATGGTCTACGTTCCCCATTGACCAAAATCATGGCCTCTACACTGATTGGCAGGCTGGCCAAACATCCGCCTGGCAGAAAATGCTGCGACAAAAGAACGCGACCAAAAGAAGAAGAAAGAGGATGAATCAGTAAAGCCATCGCTAAACGCGCACCTTGCCATGACTGCACTTGCTCAAGGCCAATCTCGAAGACGAGGACGTGGTATCGGATGCAGCAAGGGACGTGGAGGGGGTAGGAGAGGCAGCTCCAACCCCAACCAAGCTTGTGGCATCTTTGATGACGACACTTGCCGCTAATGTGGAGAGAAGGGACACTGGCAAAGACACTACCCGAAAAGGCGACAAGATGTGCAACGGGAGTGTGCAACAGACACTCGCGTGTGTCGTGGGGGACCTGGTTTACACGACGTTCCCTCTGACTAATTCCTGACGGGCCCCGGAGAAGGTGGCAGTGCAGTTGACCGGTGATGTAAAGACACACCACACCCTGCACCCAACAATCGCTCCTTTGTGCAATGAAGACACGCATGGCACCGGTACACTGCTTGCTTATATTCAGAATCTGAATCAGAATCATCTTTATTTGCCAAGTATGTCCAAAACACACAAGGAATTTGTCTCCGGTAGTTGGAGCCGCTGTAGTACAACAGACAGTCAATTTACAGAACACTTTGGGGACATAAAGACATTGACAAAAAACAATTGTGCAAAAAGATGCAGAGTCCTCTAGCATTTAGAGCAGTTCGAATGACTAATATTGCAATAGTCCGGTGCAATGACCATTGTACAAAGGGCGCTGAGACTTCAAGGAGTGTAGGCGGTTTAAAGTGACGAGTAGTGCGATAATCTGGGACAATGTTGGTTGTGCAAATGTTACAGATACTCCTCAATCAGTATGCAAATGGGGCAGATGCTACTCTGGCATGAGTGGCCAGTATATGCAAATAGTGCAGCATGGCGAGACAACTACAGTGAGTGCACAAGTAATACATAATTGGCCCCACAGAAATGTGACAACGAACTCAAGTCAAAAAATTGCCAGCTTATTGAGAGGGAAGAAGCTGTTGGAATGTCTACTAGTTCTAGTTTGCATTGATCGGTAGCGCCTACCTGAGGGAAGGAGCTGGAAGAGCTGGTGACCGAGGTGCGGAGGGTCAGGGAGGATTTTGCACGCCCTTGTCTTAGTTCTGGCAGCGTGCAAGTCCTCAATGGTGGGTAGGGGGGTACCGACAAGCCTTTCAGCAGTTTTGATTGTCCGCTGCAGTCGGAGTTTGTCCTTTTTTGTAGCAGCGCCAAACCAGACTGTGATGGAAGAACACAGGACTGATTCGATGACCGTTGTGTAGAACTGCCTCAGCATCTCCTGTGGCAGGCCGTGCTTTCTCAGAAGCCGCAAGAAGTACATCCTCTGCTGGGCCTTTTTGAGGACGGAGTTGATGTTGGTCGCCCACGTCAGGTCCTGAGAGATTCCCAGGAACTTGAAGGTCTCGACGGTTGACACAAGGCAGCTGGACAACGTGAGGGGCAGCTGTGGCGAAGGATGCCTCCTGAAGTCCACGATCATCTCTACAGTCTTGAGCGTGTTCAGCTCCAGGTTGTGTTGGCCGCACCACAGCTCCAGCCGCTCCGCTTCCTGTCGATATGCAGACTCGTCACCGTCCTTGATGAGGCTGATGACAGTGGTGTCATCTGCAAACTTCAGGAGTTTGACAGTCGGGTTCGCTGAGGTCCAGTCGTTCGTGTAGAGAGAGAAGAGCAGCGGAGAGAGGACACAACCTTGGGGCGCCCCAGTGCTGATGCTGCGTGTGGATGAGGCGGCCTCCCCCAGCCTGACCTGCTGTGTCCTGCCCGTCAGAAAGCTGTAAATCCACTGGCAGATGGCAGGTGAGACGCTGAGCTGGAGAAGCTTGGTTGAAAGGAGTTCAGGGATGATGGTGTTGAACGCTGAGCTGAAGTCCACGAACAGGATCCTCGCGTAGGTCCCTGCACTGTCGAGGTGTTCTAGGATGAAGTGCAGTCCCATGTTGACTGCATCATCCGCAGACCTGTTCGCTTGGTAGGCAAACTGCAGAGGGTCCAGCAGGTGACCTGTGACACTCTTGAGGTGGTCCAGCACGAGACGTTCAAAGGACTTCATGACCACAGATGTCAAAGCGACAGGCCTGTGGTCATTCAGACCAGAGATTGCAGGTTTCTTGGGGACTGGAATGATGGTGGAGCGTTTGAAACAGGATGGAACTTCGCACATTTCCAAAGATCTGTTGAAGATCTGAGTGAAGACTTGAGCGAGCTGGTCCGCGCAGACTTTGAGGCAGGATGGGTGTTAGATATATTGTAGAAGTTATCATTTATTTGCTTAGCTTGCATTAGTATTATGGACAATGTTTAGAAAGAAAGATGTCTCGCCTTCAAGAAGATGACTCAGCAGGAATCATCTGAGAGAAGGACGTGGCCGGGACGTGGCAGGTGCCATGTTTTCACCTTGAAACCCTACCTTTAGTGTGTTGTGTCTTGTAGCTTAGTACGTTATGTCTTGTAAACTTAGAAACCTCCCTATTTTCAAATAAATGCAGGAGCGACGGGAGAGATTGTTTAGAGCGTGTTGAGAGGCTGTAACCTGAACAATCTCCCATGCGCCCTCCTCATGAGTAAAATGAACAACGTCTTCATTCCTTTTGTGTTTATTCATTATAATGTTTGGTGAGATAAATCCAACAATGGAGACACATGGTCCGGGCCTGCCGCTTTGTTAATCTTCTGTTGTTTGAAGATGCGTTGCACATCCTGTTTATGGATGGTTACCGCAGAAGTCAGAGGTGTGGTTGTGGATGTGGGTGCGGCCGGGTGTGTGTGTGGTGTGAAACTGTCCTTTTCAAATCTGCAGTAGAAGGTATTCAAGTCATTGGCTAGTGTGCTATTGTTCTCAGCTTGGGGGGATCGTCGCTTGTAAATAGTCAGCGATTGGAATGCATGCCAGACTGATTTAGAGTCATTTGCGCTAAACTGTTTTTCCAACTTTGCTGCATAGATCCTCTTTGCAATGTTAATTTCTTTAGTAAGCTGGTTTCTAGCTCGATTATACAGGGCCCTGTCCCCGCTCTGATCTGCGTCCTCCTTAGCTTGGCGAAGCTGCTTAAGTTTAGCAGTGAACTACGGCTTGTTGTTGTTGTATGTGCGAAATGATTTTGTTGGTACACAAACCTCTTCACAGAAACTGAAATAGGATGTGACAGTGTCCGTATATTCATCCAGGCTGCCAGCTGAATTTTCAAAGACACTCCAGTCTGTGCAGTCTAAACAGCTTTGAAGTTCCATCTTGGCTTCATTGGTCCACTTTTTGACTGTTTTCACTGTAGGCTTCGCACATTTAAGTTCTTGCCTGTACGTCAGTATTAAGTGAATTAAGCAGTGATCAGACGAGCCCAGGGCTGCACGAGGTATAGCACGGTATGCGTTTTTTACCATAGTGTAGCAGTGGTCTAAAGTATTATTTTCCCTGGTAGGACAGTCGATGTGCTGCTTGTATTTAGGGAGTTCGTGGTTGAGTTTAGCATTGTTAAAGTCCCCGAGAATAATGAGGGGTGAGTCCGGGTGTTTTTTTTTCAATTTCGTTGACTTGTTCGGCGAGCGTTAGCAATGCGGCGTTCGTGTTAGCTTGAGGCGTAATATAGACTCCAGCCAGTATGAACGATGCAAACTCACGTGGCGAGTAGAATGGTTTACAGTTTAAGAATAGCGACTCCAAATGCGGGCTGCAGTGTGTGCTGAGCACCGTGACGTCCGTACACCATTTTTCGTTGATATGGAGGCATATCCCGCCACCCTTTGTTTTCCCCGATGATTCCATGTCGCGGTCCGCTCGATGAATGTTGAAGCCGGGAAGCATGACAGTGCCATCGGGCACAGCGTCGCAAAGCCAGGTCTCCGTGAAGCACATGGCCGTGGAACGTCCGAAGTCTTTATTGGTCTTTAACAGAAGATGAAGCTCGTCCATTTTGTTGGGTAGGGAGCGTACATTCGCGAGGTGGATCGACGGGAATGCCAATCTGTGTCCTCTCTTGCGGAGTTTCACCTGAATGCCGGCTCGTTTCCCTCAGTGGCGCCGCTTCCGTCTCCATGCGCCGAAAACCGCAGACGCCGCTCCGGTGAGTAACTCGGGGAAAAAAACTGAGCGGATATTCGAAAGTTGGTGACAGAAAGTCCAGAGTAGCCTCCTTGACGGTTAGCAGGTCTCCCCTTGTGTAAGTGAGTCGTGTAAGGTCTCCAAAGACGGACAAAAAACACAAAAACAAAGACAATGCTAGAGAGCGCGTTACCGAGGCGACCACACTGGTAGGCGCCATCTTGGATATGTATATAATCATATTTTTTCTCCTCTTTTGTTTTATTTTCATTGTGCAATGTGTATTTCTCTCTCTGTATTGCAATGAGCTGAGGTCTGTCAACAAATTACGGTACAGACAGTAAAACCGTAATTGTGAATCTTGTCCAATCTCTTGCAATCAATCCCCCACATACACTTGGGTGTAACATACAATTTAAAATAATTGTCATCAAAACTGTAGGTAGTTTTTATGTTATTACAGCGACAACATGAATAAGTCTTATCTGTACACAATGAGGCGGCACGGTGGATGACTGGTTAGAGCGTCTGCCTCACAGTTCTGAGGACCGGGATTCAAATTGCCTGTGTGCAGTCTGCATGTTCTCCCTGTGAATGCGTGGGTTTTCTTTGGGCACTCCGTTTTCCTCCCACATCTCAAAAACATGCATGATAGGTTGATTGAAGACTGTAAATAGCCCGTAGGTGTGAATGTGAGTGCGAATGGTTGTTTGTTTATGTGTGCCCTGCGATTGGCTGGCAACCAGTTCAGGGTGTACCCTGCGTTCTGCCCGAAGATAGCTGGGATAGGCTCCAGCACTCCCGCGACCCTTGTGAGGATAAGCGGCTCAGAAAATGGATGGATGGATGTACACAATGACACACAGAAGTGTCATTCTGATGGCACTGAGATGTTCATTGAAGCAGACATTCAGTTTTGAGAGGTGAACAAAGGATTTTGAGCAAGAGATGGATTTTTGCAGGTCATCTATGGTGTCTTGCTATTTGAGAAATGCACTTATTGTTTTGCAAATTTCAAGATTGATTCGAGAAATGTGTGTGAAGTGGTACGATAGATTCTGACTCTTTAATGTTTATTTCTATAAATATATACATATACTGTAGGTTGTAGGTCACAAATACATTGCATGTAATGTATATAAAATAGGACAAGGTTGCTTATATCTTTTGTTAGTATATAGATAAATTCGGGACTCATCCAGCAGTAAAATATCCAGATGCAGAGCTGCATGCTAAGGAATACAGTATTGCACAGGGTATGTTTCCTGTCTACTGTGCATTACATATCTAGGTGGTATTTGGGTGTCTATACAACTGAAAACCTTCAAGCCCTTCAAATTATTCCAGTGTTTTATAGTGCTAATTTTCTTAAACAATCACATTCGTTACATGCAAAAAGTCCCAGAGAGGCAATGACATTTTTCTTACACCTATATACAGTAATAGCGCTATATAAAACTAAATGAAATTTCATTGTTTGCAAATCAAATCAGGAACTGCTTTTTGAGTGTGGAATAAACCGAGATGGATTGTAAGTATTCATTATCTCACCTGACAAAGTTGAAATGTACATATTTCTCTTCCTGTATATTTCTTAAAGAGGCTTCCTGAAATGACCTGCAGTTAACCTAAAAAATGTGGTCAACAGCAAATGGTTCACATAAAAGGCTGTTAGTGTGCTTCTGAACAAACATTCAAATTGCTCTTTCCAGTACATCACTGAGTTTAAGCAAAACTAAGGGGCAATCCCAATTCCACCCATTAGCCATTTGTTTAAGGGCCAAGCTAAAGGGGTAAATGGCCCTCGGAATTGGCGCGACACGTCAACACCCCTCACCCCCTGCTTGCTGTGTCGCAGACAGATTGTGACAATTGTTTACATTTCCAAGAAGCTACCTTGTGTCAAATGAATGTTATTATTATGAATTGCTTTTTTTTATTTTAATGTGTCTGTTTATGCAGTTTCTAACGGTGACTGGTATTTTAAAATTGTTTATGATAAACGTTTTCTACCACGTGACAAGGTGCATGTCTTTCTACTGTATATTTGATCTTTGTCTGCTCTAAAAAGATTTTTATAGAAGGAACATCTATCCATCCATTTTCTGAGCCGCTTCTCCTCACTAGGGTCGCGGGCGTGCTGGAGCCTATCCCAGCAATCATCGGGCAGGAGGCAGGGTACACTCTGAACTGGTTGCCAGCCAATCGCAGGGCACATACAAACAAACAATCATTCGCACTCACATTCGTCCAATTAATGCATGTTTTTGGGATGTGGGAGGAAACCGGAGTGCCCGGTGAAAACCCACGCAGGCACGGGGAGAACATGCAAACTCCACACAGGCAGGGCCGGGGATTGAACCCAGGTCCTCAGAACTGTGAGGCAGACGCTCTAACCAGTCGTCCACCGTGCCGCCGAGAAGGAACATCCATCCATCCATTTTCTGAGCCACTTCTCCTCACAAGGGTCGCGGGCCTGCTGGAACCTATCCCAGCTATCATCGGGCAGGAGGCGGGGTAGACCCTGAACTGGTTGCCAGCCAATTGCAGGGCACATACAAACAAACAACCATTCGCACTCACATTCACACCTACGGGCAATTTAGAGTGTCCAATTAATGCATGTTTTGGGGATGTGGGAGGAAACCGGAGTGCCCGGAGAAAACCCACGCAGGCACGGGGAGAACATGCAATCTCCACACAGGCGGGGTCGGGATTGAACCCCGTTCCTCAGAACTGTGAGGCCGACGCTCTAACCAGTCGGTCACCGTGCCGCCGAAAAGGAACATATTTTGACAAATTAACTATGGCCTAATGTCGGTCAATAGATAACAACTACAACAAACATTACAAAACACATTACCAAACATTTGTAAACACACAAAAAATAAAATATCTCAAACAGAATAGAATAGAAAATAACTTTATTGTCACTGTCATAGGAACAATGAAAATCAGGCATCTCACAATTTGCAGCATTAAAGTAAAACCGAAGCACGCAAGTATCAAAAACACATTTATTTACAGAACATACAGTTACTGACATTGGGAGAATTTACATATTATTTATATGGTAGTCGTGTGATTATTTACATTTTGGTAGTACAGATTTTGTATTTAAAAATTTTTAAATATGTATATAAGAAATGCATCAAACATACAGTATAATCACAAATACTGATGAAACATAAGAACATAGACAACACCTTTAAATACAGTATCGACATTTTAACTGGAAAGCTGTAAAAACATTTTTTGTTTTGCTTCAGTTTCTTGACTTTTTTGTTCATATTCCTTTAAAAGGAATTCTTGAACAGCATTTTGTGTCCACTGTCATTTTGGCACTGGGCTTGTCTTTCTGATGTTTTGTTTGCTGTTGTAGAAGACGGTTGTCTTATCGTGTCCGTGTGGAGGAAAAGGCATCTGGTTATTTATAACGTTGACCTGGTGTGTTTAGTAAACCTGACGTCAGACGAGGATAGTCACAGCTAATGGCTTCACGATCATGAAATACTGCTTTGCATGATTAGGCTACAGCTTAACTACTGAATATAGCCATTTAATCAACAATTCAAAACATGGCTTCTATTTACATGGATGACTGTCATTAGTATGCATATCAATTATTATGCTGACTTACATGTATGTACTTCCTTTTTCGTTCGGCCATCTTGTAAACAAGCTCTTCTCCTGTGAGCGGGGGCAGAGTCCCATACCCCTCGCTTTCAAGTTAACTCCCCGACCACACTTGGTTTCAAGGGCTGTACAACCCTTTGTCTTAGGCCTTCCCCTAGGAAATAGGATGCCCTTTCATTCTCGTGTGTGCACAAAACCAAGGGCTAAAACAAAGGGGAAGGGCTAAGGGGTAGATTTGGGATTGAAATTTAATTGTAACACATTAAATACCCACACGAATCTGTTTACTCCTCGTCAAATTATGTTTCTATGAATACTCTGCTGCACTTGACTCATCCTGCTGTCCACAGTCGGAAGGTTTTGACTTTAAATCAATGCATGTTTATGTAAATTAAATTGACTGAACAAGACTTCATACCAGAAAGAGGCACATTCTACTTTGTTTCTTCTGTTGTTTCTTTGTGTTCCTAATGATTGTATGAACAATTACATAGACATGCACCCATCCACTCACCTCTACCTACATTCGTCACACACTACTACCTGTCAATGTTTCACGTGTGACTTGTTCAATGACCAAATTATTTTACAGTAGAAGTCTCTAAGCCGACAAAAAGAAAGTCCAGCGAGAACCACACACCTTCCAGCGTTGGTATCCGACATCTCCTTGCATTACATGTCCGAAGAAAATTCCCCTATCCAGCCAAGCGTGAGTCCAATTTGTGCTTATCAGATAACGTGTTTGATGCAGTAGCCATTTTGGGGTAGATAAATGCAACATTTGAGTAAGGTTGCTCCCCTCTATCTAGTTGTATTGAGTCTGACTTCCATTTTCTGTCTTTTAATTATGCTTCAAATTTTAGGTTGTGATTTCCATTATCCGTATTTCCCTTTTGTCCTAATCCCTTTTTTATACTATATGTTAGTCGTAGTTTAGTTAATAAATTATTCTGTGTCTTATGGAATTGAAATAATGCGGCCTGTAAAAGCCCATAACGTAATGAAAGCCCAAAATGGATGGGCTTCATCTCCTCTCAAAGACCAGTAAATACACGTTCTGCCGCCCTCTGCTTCATGGACACTTGGCTTTTGCCGAGATCAGACTCCAGGATATTGGGTCGATTGGCTAACGCAGCCGATTTCGTAGATCGGGCCCAACATATTTTGTCGGGAACGACAACATTTCTTGTAGTGTGACATAATCCACAACCAACGATATGGCCCTACGATAGCCCTACGACGCCAAAATGAAAAGTCTAGCATGTTTGATTTTTTGGATCTATTCTGTGTAGTGGCGACAACTCTCCGACAGTGCACCTGACGTCGACCAAGAGAATTGCATATCGTGACCGGCGCATCGCCTCCCGTGCTTGACATTGTCAACATACTCGCACGAGATTGTCAACATTTATTCACGCACACGAACCAATGTTTACCGACGTTTTAGAGGATGATTAGACAGAATGTCGGCATGTTTACGTACAACCGTTAGTGCTAGCACGACCTTGCTGGGCTACATAACGTTTTGTTGCCTGCTTGCGAGCCATATTGTATCAAAAGTACGTGAACATACTTCAAGCAATCCTTGAATGAACGTCCTCTCCAGAGCACCGGTGTTGACCGCCACGTTATTCCTCACTTTGTTCTTTTTTCCCGCAACACAATTCATTACGGCACATTGTTGTTGTCATCACCATGGTCGCGAGTGTATCCGGTTGCGTTGACCGGTGACACGTTCCGACATTGTTTGATTTGGCAAGACAAAGCCCATTGATTGTAAAAGATGGGATGCGGTGGTATCAAATACATGTCGTGTCATGTTGCCACTGTCTGCCCGAGAGTCGAAAAGATTTTCTGGCAGTAGTCTGACATAGTGCAATCATAAAAGACCAAATTTGTCTTGTAGTCTGATCCAGGCATGCGTAAAGGCATCCCAAACGATGCAAAACTGCTGCCCGGCTTCCAAATACAACGAGCGGACCACAACACGGAGCTATCGGGGAAAATAAAAGGTGGCGGAATATACTTCTATCCATTCCATCCATTTTCTGTACCTCTTATTCTCACTAGGGTCGCGGGCGTGCTGAAGCCTATCCAAGTTATCTTCGGGCGAGAGGTGGGGCACATAGAAACAAACAACCATTCTCACTCACATTCACACCTACGGGCAATTTAGAGTCTTCAATTAACCTACCATGTTTTTGGGATGTGGGAGGAAACCGGTGTACCCAGAGAAAACCCATGCAGGTAAGGGGAGAATGTCACGTACGTGGTTAGGGCGAGGGCGAGTAACGCAAGGCAAGAACATGGTGGACCCAATTGCAAGGAAGCAGGGAGGCAAGGCAGGAGTGCGGGAGTCTCAAAATAATATTTAATCTTCAGAAAGGGGAAACAAGGATATTGGCTAACTGAACGAAGTCCCACAACAGATAATCAAACCAAAGTAACAAAGAAACACTTGAATATCTAAAACTGGAAACAAACTATGACCTGCGAGTAAGACGAGGAATAGATAGGGAAAATGACACCTGACAATGACATACCACAATGATAAAGACAACTGACGACTATGACATGGCAAAGACATGTGACAACGACAAACATGGAACACTGGAAAACATGGAACAAAACTAAACAACCCAAACCAAAACACAGACCATGACAGAGAACATGCAAACTCCACACAGGTGGGGCCGGGATTTGAACCCTGGTCCTCAGAACAATGAGGCAGATGTGCTAACCAGTCGTCCAAAGTGCCGCCAAAATGCTTCTATATCAACAAAAAATGTTGTACTGGTGTCACTGGAGCTCAGCACACACTCCAGCCCGGACTTGGAGTTGCTGTTTTTGAACCGGAAGTCATTCTACTCGCCATGCGAGTTTGCTTCATTCATACTCGCCATCGTTTACATCCTCCCACAGGCTAACACAAATGCCGCACTGTAAACACTGGCTGACCAAGTAAACAAACTTGAAAAGAAGCACCCAGATTCACCCCTCATTATGCTTGGGGACTTCAACAAAGCAAAGCTCAAACACTAACTCCTTAAAATACAACACAGCACATTTTAGACCACTTCTTAACCACACTGAAGGACTCGTACCGTGCTATTCCCCGTGCAGCTTTGGGCTTGTCTGATCACTGTTTATTTCACTTAATACTAACATACAGGAACACACTTTAAATGTACGAAGCCTGTGGTGAAAACAGTAAGGAAATGGACGAATGAAGCTAAGATGGAACTTCAAGACTGTGTAGACAGCACAGATTGGAATGTCTTTGAAACTTCAACTGGCACTTCTGTGGATGACGCAGTCAACATAGGAGCGCACTTCATCCTAGAACACTTTGACGGCACAGGGACCTAAATGAGGATCCTGTTCGTGGAGTTCAGCTCTGTGTTCAACACCATCATCCCCAAACTCCTCTCTTCCAAGCTTCTCCAGCTCAACGTCTCGCCTGCCATCTGCCAGTGCATTTACAGGTACCTGATGGGCTGGACACAGCAGATAAAGCTGAGGGACACCACCTCATCCACACGCACCATCAGCACCGGGGCCCCCAATGGATGTGTCCTCTCTCCGTTGCTCTTCTCTCTCTACACGAACGACTGCACCTCAACGCACCCGGCTGTCAAACTCCTGAAGTTTTCAGACCAAACCACAGTCATCGCCGGCATCAAAGACAGTGACGAGTGTGCGCATTGACAGAAAGTGGAGCGGGTGGGGCTTTGGTGCAACCATTGCAAACTGGAGCTGGACACGCTCCAGACTATAGCGATCGTGGTCTTCAGGAGACATCCTTTGCCACAGCTACCCATCACGCTTTCGAACTGTCCTGTGTCAACCATCAAGACCTTCAAGTTCCTGGGAATTACTGTCTCTCAGGACCTGAAGTGGGAGAGCGGAGTAGATCACGTCACATGTAAACAGTTGACCAGAGATCTTCGATTGGAATGATTTCAATTGGAAAGGTAAAAAAAAGTCTCCATGTAAACCTGGATACTGTGGGGTTGGTCCGCTGAAGACTAGCCCTTCACCTGTCAAAATAACATACATCGACATTCACTTTAGTCAACTATTGGCTGAATAACGTGTGTCACAGAGGTTATGCTAGAAACAGTTTACGTTCCAGTGTTTCTGTTAACCCCTCCTGGAGCCGTCACCTTATCATGGTGGAGGGGCTTGTGTGTCCCAATGATCCGAGGAGCTAAGTTGTCTGGGGCTTCACGCCCCTGGTAGGGTCACCCATGGCAAATAGGTCCTACGTGAGGGACCAGACAAAGCATGGCTAAAAGACCCCGATGATGAAAAATACATATGGATTTAGGTCTCCCTTGCCCGGACGTGGGTCACCGGGGCCCCCATCTGGAGCCAGGCCTGGAGGTGAGCCTCGAAGGCAAGCGCCTAGTGGCCGGGCCGGCACCCATGGGGCCAGGCTGGGCACAGCCTGAAAGGGTAATATGGGTCCCCCTTCACATGGCCTCACCACCTGTGGGAGGGGCCATCAGGGTCAGGTGCAGAGTGAGCTGGGTGGTGGCTGAAGGCAGGGACCTTGGCGAGCCGATCCCAGCTACAGAAGCTGGCTAAAGGGATGTGGAGTGTCACCTCTCTCGCAGGGAATGAGCCCGAGCTGTTGTGTGAGGTCGAGTTCCGACGAGATATAGTCAGGCTCGGCTCCACACACGGCTTATGCTCTGGTAGTTGGGGTTCACCCTACTAGATTAGAGGGTAGCCTTCCTCCGTCTTTGGGTGGGGGGACGGGTCCTGACTGTTGTTTTTGCCTAAGCACCAAACAGCAGTTCAGAGTACCCACCCTTTTTGGAGTCCTTGGAGGGGATGCTGGAGCGCGCTCCCGCTAGGGACTCCATCCTTCTGCTGGGGGACTTCAATGCTCACGCGGGCAATGACAGTGAGACCTGGAAGGATGTGATAGGTAGGAACGCCCCCCGCCCCTCCCGATCAGAACCCGAGCGGTGTTCTGCTATTGGACTTCTGTGCTCATCACAGATTATCCATAACGAACACCAAGTTCAAGCATAAGGGTGTCCACACGTGCACTTGGCACCAGGGCACTAGGTCGCAGTTCGATGATCAACTTTGTGGTCATGTCAATGGACTTGCGGCCGCATGTCTTGGACACTCAGCTGAAGAGAGGAGCGGAACTGTCAACTGATAAACACCTGTTGGTGAGTTGGCTCCGATGGTGAGGGAAGGCAGGCCCAAACGTATTGTAAGGGTCTGCTGGGAACGTCTGGCAGAATCCTCTGTCAGAAGGAGTTTCAACTCCCACCTCCGGCAGAAATTCACCCACGTCTCGGGGAAGGCGGGTGACATTGAGTTCGAGTGGACCATGTTCCGCGCCTCCATTGCCGAGGCGGCCAAGAGAGAGAGAAAGAAAGAGAGAGAGAGAGAGAGAGAGAGAGCTGCTGAGGCAGTTCTCCACAGCTGTCATCGAATCAGTCCTGTGTTCTTCCATCACAGTCTGGTTTGGTGCTGCTACAAAAAAGGACAAACTCCGACTGCAGCGGACAATCAAAACTGCTGAAAAGATTGTCGGTACCCCCTTACCAACCCTTGAGGACTTGCACGCTGCCAGAACTAAGACAAGAGCTTGCAAAATCCTCTCGGATTCTCCTCATCCCAGTCACCAGCTCTTCCAGCTCATTCCCTCAGGTAGGCGCTACCAATCAATGCAAACTAGAACTAGCAGACATTCCAACAGCTTCTTCCCTCTTGTCATCCGGGTGAGGGAAAACAAGGTCCAATATTTTTACCCGTCACAAGAGGTCTTTGAGCGTGCTTTGTCTGCTCTCTCACCTTGGACCTGTTTGACATGAGTGACAACCAGGGGTGTGACATCCCAGACAATTTAGGTCCACGATAATCTGACGGATCCAGGAGGGGGGTTACAGACTACTATTCAACAAATACAAGACGACTTATAGGGTTCCTTGTTTAATGTCAACAAATCCGTGTACTAACTTGCACCCCACCAGCCCCGCATACACCAAGGGGCTTCCTGCTCCAGTGTACACTAGTGTTGGGCATCGAGAATTGAGAACCCATTGGAACTGGGACGAACGTTCCGCTTCTCCCGCAATCATTCCAATTTTAAAATTTCTGTTCCCAGTTCCGATGCCTAGTCCTCCAGCCCTGAATAAGAAATGGCGAAAACCAAGGAAGAAGCACCGAAAACCAAGGAAGAAGAAGAACACGCGCGAAGAGGTGCTTGTGCCCAACGGTGGTGGTGGCGAACAAAGTGTCTTTGTTAAAATTAATCACCAGTCGCCTCAGTGCAACACTTGGAAAAAGATTATATTGTCCAAAGGACGCTTTCATGATGTGTAGCCTCTGACACGCTCCGAGCCTCAACCTACACTGCGCAGAGCTTCAGTGAAGTCAACTCCCAGTCAATTGGGTGAGTGAAACAATAAAATACATCTATGCCTACATTGAGACAGCTGACAAGGTAAACGGTTGGTTGCACTTTTGCACTGATGACCTTTAGCGTTTATTTTAGTCTTCAAACCAACATAAGAGAAGATGACGGAAAAAAAAAGCTTAGTTAGATCTTTGCAGTCGAGGAAGGCAGGATCCATTAGCACGACTGCAGGTAAGCACAGTGGGAACACTGTAAAATATTAGATCGAGCAGACCATGCATTTGTTATGGGAATGATTTGGTATGCAAAACTGTTAAAATACTTTACTCCTTATGTGATGTCCTTGTTGTTGTTCACCATCAGAAAATGATAACGTCTCTGTGACCTCACTTTGTGATGAGGTCACATTCCACTTTAAGATGTTAAGGGATATTTACACATTATTTGATATGTGAATGAACAAATGAGTGGGATTATTCTGACATAAAAAAAAGCATAAAACCTCCAAGAGGGAGTGCGTGTGTGTGTATGTAAAGTGCACACGTTTATACAGTATTTGCAGAATTATTATTTTTTCTTTCTCCTCTGATTGTAACCACTATTGTTTTATTGTTAAGTATCAGTAAGTTTCCTGAAAGGTGCTTGAAGTAAAATGCATTACTATTATTATTTATCTATTTCTTAGCAGTACATAGCATAGCTGGTAGACGTATCGCAGGTTTACCAGTCACCTTGGTAGTAGGGAGCCTGACATTGTTGTGTGTCAGTATGCTTTCTTTTTTTTATGCTAAATTGGATAACCAGGAAGGGAAAGAAGCAAACTACAAAGTTATCCATGAACGTATTTGAGATTTTGTTGACACACTAAAAACATACCAGTGTCCAACTTGACGTGTTACTGGAATGTTTCAAAGATTTAGACTGCATAGAGACAGTTGCAAACAAATGAAGGGATTACACAGAGCTACCCTGATGACTAGGAAAGCACAAGATCTGGTTGAGGGATTTTAGAAGTGATATTTGTCCCAACTGGCTCTCTCCTCTCTAGCACCTCAGAAATGGTGATTGTTGTTGAACCTGCACACATGGCTGTGGAGGAACATCAATCAACGCAGTGACCTTGTCAGTTGAAACCCTGCGGGATATGGTATCTGCTACCACAGTGGCTGCAAATACTGTATGTCATTGGGTATCCTGCACATTCCAGTCACTGAGACCTTGAGAAGAGGTATGTTAAGTTAGATGCTGATGCAAGTCTTAAGGTCATCATTAATTTTTTTTAAATAATCAAATAAAATCAAACTTTATTTATATAGCACTTTTCATCCAATAATATTCATCTCAAAGTGCTTTATCCATCCATCCATCCATTTTCTGAGCCGCTTCTCCTCACTAGGGTCGCGGGCATGCTGGAGCCTATCCCAGCAATCATCGGCCAGGAGGCAGGGTACACCCTGAACTGGTTGCCAGCCAATCGCAGGGCACACAGAAACAAACAACCATTCGCACTCACAGTCATGCCTACGGGCAATTTAGAGTCTCCAATTAATGCATGTTTTTGGGATGTGGGAGGAAACCGCAGTGCCCGGAGAAAACCCACACAGGCACGGGGAAAACATGCAAACTCCACACAGGCGGGGGCGGGGATTGAACCCAGGTCCTCAGAACTGTGAGGCTGACGCTCTAACCAGTAGTCCATCGTGTCGCCTCAAAGTGCTTTACAAAATCAATCCCCTCCCACCACATATATGCACACACGCATGCAGACACACACTCACACAAACACACACACACACACATTACATACATACCTACACTACATTTCAAATTATTGTGCAAATTTTTCTAAAATTTTCGATGCAAATGGCCGAATATTTTCAATTCATCAACCGTTAGAGAATAATTTCAATATTTTAAAAAAAAACTCCAAATAATAAAACAGTACCTTTTTTAAATTAAAAAACTTAAATTTCACTGTTTCAAATTATTAAGCACAACAGTGTTTCAAGACATTTCATAGGTTTTAAAATAGTCCATCCAGCCATCCATTTTCCTCGACTTATCCAAGGTCGGGTTGCGAGGGCAGTAGCTTAAGCAGGGAAGCCTAGACTTTCCTCTCCCCAGCCACTACATCCAGTTCTTCCAAGGGGATCCCGAGGCCTTTCCAGGCCAGCCAAGAAACACAGTCTCTCCAGCGTATCCTGGGTCGTCCCTGGGGCCTCTTCCTGGTGGGACGTGCCCGGAACACCTCACCAGGGAGGCGTCCAGGAGGCATCCTAATCAGATGCCCGAGCTACCTCATATGGCTCCTCTATTATGCGGAGGAGCAGCGGCTTGACTCTGAGCCCCTTCGTCTAAAATGGAACAGCTCCGTTCCGAACAGCCGAGCTTCTCACCCTATCTCTAAGGGAGAGCCCGGACACCGAGCAGAGGAAACTCTTTCAGTCATGAGTTGTGGGTCGTGACCATAGGTGAGGGTATGAACATTGCTCGACCGGTAAATTGAGAGCTTCGTCTTTCGGCTCAGCGCCTTCTTCACCATGTAGACAGATACAGAATCTGCATCACTGCAGACGCTGCACCGATCCGCCTGTCGATCTCCCGTTCCGTTCTTCCCTCACTCGTGAACAACACCCCAAGATACTTGAACTCCTCCACCTGGGACAGGATCTCCTCTCTGATCTGGAGAGGGCACTGCACCCTTTAATGACTGAGGATCATGGCCTCAGATTTGGAGGTGCTGATTTTCAACCCAGCCGATACACACTCGGGTGCAAACTGTTGCAGTGAGAGTTGGAGATCATGGCTGGATGAAGCATCAGAACAACATCATCTGCAAAAAGCAGCGAAATGACACTGATGTCTTCAAACTGGACCCTCTCAACACCCTTGCTGTGCCGAGAAATTCTGTCCATAAAGGTAATGAACAGAATTAGTGACAAAAGGCAGCCTTGCCAGAGTCCAACTCTCACTGGAAACGAATCAGACTTACTGGCGGCAATGCGGACCAAACTCTGAACCCAGTTGTACGGGGACAGAACAGCCCGTATCAGGAACTCCGGTACCCCATACTCCCGGGGCACACATCACAGGACTCCCCGAGAAACACAGTTGAACGCCTTCTCCAAGTCCACAAAACACATGTAGAGTGGTTGGGCGAACTCCCATGCACGCTCGAGGACCCTGCTGATGGTGTAGAGCTGGTCCACTGTTCCATGGCCAGGACAAAAACCACACTGCTCCTCCTGAAACTAAGATTCAACTTCCTGACAGACCCTCCTCTCCAGAACCAGAGGTGGATCGAAATGCACTACATTTAAAACATTACATTGACTGAAGTCGCATTTTGGATAAATTGTACTTGTCAAAGTAATTTTTATACTGCATACCTTTTACTGACAGGCGACTGGTTAGAGCGTCTGCCTCACAGTTCTGAGGACCGGGGTTCAATCCCCGGGCTCCGCCTGCGTGGAGTTTGCATGTTCTCCCCATGCCTGCGTGGGTTTTCTCCGGGCACTCCGGTTTCCTCCCACATCCCAAAAACATGCATGGTAGGTTAATTGAAGTCTCTAAATTTCCCCTAGGTGTGAATGTGAGTGTGAATGGTTGTTTGTTTATGTGTGCCACGTGATTGGCTGGCAACCAGTTCAGGGTGTACCCCGCCTCCTGCCCGATGATAGCTGGGATAGGCTCCAGCACTCCCGCGACCCTTGTGAGGATAAGCAGCTCAGAAAATGGATGGATGGATACCTTTTACTCGAGTATTTATGTTAAGAATAAACAGTACTGTGACTCCATTACAATAATCTAAATGCCGCTCGCTACTTCTATTTATCAATTATTGCTTATTTATTTATGCGCCACCTATCTGTTTAGACTACAACTTCGACTAATTCAATTTAAGCGTTTGTGACGTTTAAGTCTAGTTCACCAATCAAAGGACACAAGGAAGTCACATGACCGCACACAAGGTGTTCTATTGGGCATAGGTATCAGCACTAGATACGCCACCCCGGCTAATCAACGTGCCTATTTGGCGACTAGTTCGGGAAGGTTGTCGTTACCATTGACGGCAATGGCGCGCCACTTGGGTTTACATTTAGACGAAGAAAAACAACAGCTTTCATGTATCGTAGTATTTGTCTGGCACTGTCTGCCCAAACGTGGACATTTCAGCCCACTTTTAACTTGAGAAAACACCTTTCACATTATTGTCAAGTAACAGTACTTTTACTTGAGAACAATATTTGGCTACTCTACCCACCTCTGTCCAGAACACCTGTATAGACCTTACCAGGAGGGCTCAGGAGTGTGATCCCCTTATAGTTAGAACACACCCTCACGTCCCCCTTCTTAAAAAGGGGGACCACCATCCCTTTCTGCCAATCCAGAGGCACTGTCCCTGATGTCCACGTGATGTTGCAAAGGTGTGTAAACCAGGATAGCCCCACAACATCCAGAACCTTAAGGAACTCAGGTCAGATCTTATCCACCCCGGGGCCCTGCCACCGAGGAGCTTTTTAACCACCTCGGTGACCTTAACCCCAGAGATAGAAGAACCCACCTCAGGGTCCCCAGACTCTGCTTCCTCATGGGAAGTCATTTCGTTGGAATTGAGGAGGTCTTTTACTGACCGGCGACTGGTTAGAGCGTCAGCCTCACAGTTCTGAGGACCCGGGTTCAATCCCCGTCCCCGCCTGTGTGAAGTTTGCATGTTCTCCCCGTGCCTGCGTGGGTTTTCTCCGGGCACTCCGGTTTCCTCCCACATCCCAAAAACATGCATAAATTGGATACTCTAAATTGCCCGTAGGTGTGCATGTGAGTGCGAATGGTTGTCTGTTTGTATGTGCCCTGCGATTGGCTGGCAACCAGTTCAGGGTGTACCCCGCCTCCTGCCCGATGACAGCTGGGATAGGCTCCAGCATGCCCGCGACCCTAGTGAGGAGAAGCGGCTCAGAAAATGGATGGATGGAAGTTCTTATTTGCATGTTTGTGGATGGAGTTCATGTTGGTCTCCCACTTCAGGTCCTGAGAGACTGTAATTCCCACACTCCTGAGCCCTCCTGGTAAAGTTGCATGTCCCTTGCCGCAAAATTGCAAAGTTCTAAAGTGGACTTTCAGATTTGTGACTGTTAGACTGACAGATAGATAGAAAGTAAGCTTCTTGTCGGCAGGAGTTAAATCACCTGCTGTGTCAGCGAGACAAACTTCTTGTCCGCTTTCACATCTGCCTTTCGTGGCGGGAAACAGCAGCATTTTGAGACTCTCAGCAGTTGTCCGCTTCTCAGAATTTACCTCAACATATGGCATTACGGCAACAGCAAAACACTGCTGCTTTGGCATTTGCTGGAGTGACTCGAGATATAGTGATCGTGATCATATGAAGGGAATTTTTTTCATTCATTTTCCTCAGCACAGAAGGAATCCCGAGAAATGTCAACGTTGGGTACATATGAAAAATAAATTCTCCAGAATAAAGTTCACAAAAGACACAATCTATACATCAATTTTATGCAACATGAAGGTTGTTACACATTAAGATTTACTCACAGTGGAACAAGTACTTTTTTTTTTTTTTTTTAACTTGGGTAAGAGTATAGATACTTCATCTCGACGATGCGGGGACCTACGCCAGGATCCTGTTCGTGGACTCAAGCTCTGCGTTCAACACCATCATCCGCGAACTCCTCTCCTCCAAGCTTCTCCAGCTCAGCGTCTCGCCTGCCATCTGTCAGTGGATTTACAGCTTGCTGACGGGCAGGACACAGCAGGTGAGGCTGGGGGTCACCACCTCATCTACACGCACCACCAGCACCAGGGCGCCCCAAGGTTGTGTCCTCTCTCCGCTGCTCTTCTCTCTCTACACAAACGACTGTACCTCAACGCACCCGGCTGTCAAAGTCCTGAAGTTTGCAGATGACACCAGAGTCATCGTTCTCATCAAAGACGGTGAGGTATCGATACGAAGTGGAGCGGGTGGAGCTGTGGTGCGGCCGACACAACCTTGAGCTGAACATGCTCAAGACTGTAGAGATGATCGTGGACTTCAGGTAGCATCCTTCGCCAAAGCGGCCCCTCATGCTGTCCAACTGCCCTGTGTCAACCGTCGAAACCTTCAAGTTTCTGGGAATTACAGTCTCTCAGGACTTGAAGTGGGAGTTCAACATCAACTCCATCCTCAAAAAGGCCCAGCAGAGGATGTACTTCTAGCGGCTTCTGAGGAAGCACGGCCTGCCACGGGAGCTGTTGAGGCAGTTTTACACAGCGGTCATTGAGTCAGTCCTGTGTTCTTCCATCACAGTCTGGTTTGGTGCTGCTACAAAAAACGACAAACTCCGACTGCAACGGACAATCAAAACTGCTGGAAAGATTGTCGGTACTCCCCTACACACCCCTGAGGACTGCATGCTGCCAGAACTAAGACAAGAGCATGCAAAATCCTCTTGGACCCTCCACATCCTGGTCACCAGCTCTTCCAGCTCCTTCCCTCAGGTAGGCGCTATCGAACAATGCAAACTAAAACTAGCAGACATTGCAACAGCTTCTTCCCTCTTGCCATTAACTTCTTAAACAGCTAACTTACAATTCCATTGCAACATGCTGCCAATTTTTTTTTTTGTCTTGTGTTTGTTGTTACATTTCTGTCGAGCCAATTACTCGTGCACTCACTGTAGTAGTCTCACCACGCTGCACTATTTGCATATCTGTTGTTGACCAATACTGGCCACTCATGTGACTGAGTAGTATCTGCAACATTTGCACAATCGACATTGTCCCAGATTATCGCACTACTAGTCACATTAAACTGCATACATTTATTGAAGTCTCGGCGCCCTTTTCACAATGGTCATTGCACCGGACTATTGCTCTATGGGTCATTCAAACTGTTCTCATTGCTAGAGAACTCTGAATCTTTTGCCCAATTGTCAAAAATAAATAAATAATTATACTGGCATTACCAGATTACTAGCAACCTTTTATTGCCTCAGTGACTGTTTTTCTCAATGTCTTTATGTCTCAAAAGTATTTTCTCTGTCAATTGTTTGTCTGTTGTCGTACGAGAGCGGCTCCAACTACCGGAGACAAATTCCTTGTGTGTTTTTGACATACTTGGCAAAATAAAGATGATTTGATTATAACATTATCAAGTACAAGTAAAAAGTACTGGTTGAAAAAAAATACGCTCTATGATGTAGTTTCTTCTGATTGTACTCAATTACATGTACTTGAGTAACTGAGCACTACCCGCCTCTAGGTGTCACTGAGAAACCGAGCCATTTTTCTCCAAACACCCCAAATCCAAGTACTATTTTCTCCATGTACTTTTTTACTCCTACTTGAGTAAATATTTTGGCTACTCTCCCCACCTCTGATATCTACAAATAAAATGAGTGACTTCAATGTGTTTAGATTGACCAAAGGTTTGTAACACAATGTCAGCTACATCGCATGTGGCACTATTTAATGAGCTAGTGTTAGGTAAAAAAACAAAAAACAATAACAACCTTACCTTTCTACTAATAATGCTTTTTTTCCTTGCTCACTTTAAGACCTCTACATGTCAGCCAACATTTAAGATGTTCAACACTGTGTTTTGAACCATATTGAAATGCGGCTCCAGCGATGTCGTGCTCTTCCATAATTATACGTTCTAAGTTTGTACTGTTTGTCCGAACATACGGCAAGTTGAGCTGGCACTGGAGCTTATGAATATTGAGCAAATGTGATCTCATTCGCAATAAGTGCTCGATGGCAGCACAGTCGTATAACACTTATCACACTTCTCTGCAACGCACAGTAAGTGAAATATAATTCCCAAAGGATTGTTCAACCTTCCTTCTGTATCCGTTCTTTAGCTATGTATTTATCCGAAACAAATACATTAAAAATCAACCCCGAAAGCTCATGTATGAAATTAACTGACGAAGATAAAAACGAAGGATATTGTTGCTATAGTTATAGTTAGTTTTAGTTAGTTTTATAAACGTAAAATTTCATTTTAGTAGGTTAACTTTTTAAAAACAGTTTATGGGTAAAAAAAAAAAATAATAATTTTTAGTTTCAGTTATTTTGTTTTTCGTTTGCTATAAATAACCTTGGTATGTTCAACGCATACATACATACAGTGGGGGGGGGAAATTATTTAGTCAACCACCAAGTTCTCCCACTTAAAATGATGAGAGAGGCCTGTAATTTTCATCATAGGACTACCTCACCTATGAGAGACCAAATGAGAAAAAACAAATCCAGAAAATCACATTGTCTGATTTTTAATTTATCATCAAATTATGGTTGAAAATAAGTATTTGGTCACCAACAAACAAGCAAGATTTCTGGCTCTCACAGACCTGTCACTTCTTCTTTAAGAGGCTCCTCTGTCCTCCACTCATTACCTGTATTAATGGCACCTGTTTGAACTCGTTATCAGTATAAAAGACACCTGTCCACAACCTCAAACAGTCACACTCCAAACTCCACTATGGCCAAGACCAAAGAGCTGTCAAAGCACCAGAAACAAAATTGTCTCCAGATCTCAACCCCATAGAAAATCTTTGGAGGGAGTTGAAAGTATGTTTTGCCCACCGACAGCCCCAAAACATCACTGCTCTCGGGGAGATCTGCATGGAGGAATGGGCCAAAATACCAGCAACAGTGTGTGAAAACCTTGAGAAGACTTACAGAAAACGTTTGACCTGTGTCATTACCAACTAAGGGTATATAACAAAGTATTGAGATTAACTTTTGTTCTTGACCAAATACTTATTTTCCACCATAATTTGATAATACATTCTTAAAAAATCAGACAATGTGATTTTTGGGATTTTATTTCCTCATTTTGTCTCTCATAGGTGAGGTATACCTATGATTAAAATTACAGTTTTTAAGTGGGAGAACTTGCACAATTGGTGGTTGACTCAATATGTTTTTGCCCCATTGTACATACATACATACATGCATAAATAATGTCTGTGCTACCATATGTATATACATACACATGCACAGTATATATATATATATACATACTGTATGTACATACCTACTTACCTACCTACCTACATACAGTACATAGTGTACATACTAGTCACTGTCGGGCGGAAATCTCCAATGGGCAAATTTGGTGAATTTAAATATTTTTTTCACAAATCTATACGATTGGTCAGAGCCCATTGTGTGTGTTATTTTTACAAATTATTGACCAATCTAAAGTGTTGAAAAAAGCTTGCTCTTTTTGTTGATGCACTGTTAATGGTTCAACAAACATGCTGTATTTTTTGGTTTCCTGAAAAGTGATGATTTTAGAGATGCAAGTATCCCGCCCGACGCCAGTGAATACACAATATACAGTACAAGGAAGTGGAATTACAGTTTCACGATGGGGCATAACCGGTCTGGAAAAATTACATCTGCAATTTTTACTTAACCAACAGAAATGATTTTCTCTCATATTGGTAGTGATTCCTTCTTTTATGTGAGCGAGTCCACGATTGTGAAAGCACAGCTATTAGTTTCAATTCTAAGATTGCTGAATCCAGATGGCTGCGGTATTCAAGGTCAGGAAGCAGGCCTGATAGAATGGGAAAGTATAATTGGAGCTGTGCTTCACTTTCTGTGCAAGACTATTCTTGCAGAGATAGGAAATTAGCCATGGACTACATCAAATAGGGGTTAGATACAGAGTATATCTGTCTGTCGCTCTCTCTCTCTCTCTCTCTCTCTCTCTCTCTCTCTCTATATATATATATATATATATATATATATTCTCTCTCTCTCTCTCTCTCTCTCTTTATATATATATATATATATATATATATATATATATATACATATATATTACAAAGGTTAATTGTTACATAGCATTTAGTAGGCCAGGGCTGACAGTTATATTGATTTAAATAAGGGTGATCTTGGCCTTATTTCACTGGCCGCTGTCGGCAGTTATTTTCCTTATTAATATATGACCACCCCTCTGATGTACCATATTTAGGCCAGATTTAATCATCTATGGTTTTGCTGTAGTTTAGATTTACAATGTTTGTTTTTATTGTATTTGTTTTGTTTGAGCAGACTCAGGTGTGTATATATCAGTAATTGGTGAATTTCAATGACAACAACAACAGCAAGTTCGCCTTGACAGGGTATACAGGGTATATCCAATTATGTGATTTTACTGCACTCACATTGGCAGATATCTGATACATATCCGATTTTTACCAACATTTTGAAGAGGCTTGATTCCAATATGAGGATAACTGTTTACATGCATTTTTACACCCATCTATTTATGCTGTCATTACACGTCATTTGCTGCTCTTTGCTTCAGCGAAACCTGGCTCAATAAATGTATCACTGACGGCGCACTATAGCTGCCCAGCTTCCAACCGAGCTATAGAGTTTTCAAGGAAAACAAAAGAGGTTGAAATATGTTTCTACATGAACAAGGTTCGTGAATTGATATCATGGTGCTCAGCAAACACTGTAGTCCAGATTTGGAGATGCTGTTTCTCAACTCAAGTTTTCCTCCTATAACCTCACTGGTGTTTGCATTCCACCTCAGGCTAACCCAAACAACGCCTTACAAAATCTGGGTGACCGGGTAACTGGATTGGAGGAAAAACATGCAAACTCGCTCAACAGCGCGAAACTGGGAGAACAACATGCTGCATCACTGCTACACCGCTTTGGAAGACACATAACTTTGGACAAACCAGATGCATTGCTTTAAGTGTTTTAGTACAAGTGTTAATTTTCAAAATTTTTCCATAGGAGGCTTACTAGAAGGTAGATAAAATATAAGAACATATTTAAAATAAAACTATATAAAATATCCATCCATCAATTTTCTGAGTTGCTTCTCCTCACAAGGGTCGCGGACGTGCTGGAGCCTATCCCTATATCATCGGGCAGGAGGCAGGATACACCCTGAACTGGTTGCCAGCCAATCGCAGGGCACATACAAACAAACAACCATTCGCACTCACATTCACACCTACGGGCAATTTAGAGTCTCCAATTAATGCATGTTTTTGGGATGTGGGAGGAAACCGGAGTGCCCGGAGAAAACCCACGCAGGCATGGGGAGAACATGCAAACTCCACACAGGCGGGGCCGGGGATTGAACCCCGCTCCTCAGAACTGTGAGGCTGACGCTCTAACCTGTCGGCCACCGTGCCGCCTATATATAATATAACTAATGTAATTTAATATCAGTGTCATGGCGTTGAACACGCACAAGACTGTTGAGATGATTTTTGACAGAAAACATCCTTCGCCATGGCTGCCCCTCACACTGTCCAACTGCCCTGTGTCAACCGTGGTGAAGTGGGAGGCAAATGTCAACTCATCCTCAAAAAGACCCAGCAGCAGGCAAATTCCCTGTGTGATCAAAAATGAATAAATATGATTTTGAGTCGAATCTGAATTGTGCCATTTGAGAGCAAAACATCTACCCAGTCAGCAAACATACGTCTCACTGACGTTGGCGTTAGGAAGGCACGTCGGCAGGAAATTACTGTACGTCTGACAAGCACTGGCCGAAAAGCTTCATTAAACGTCTCAACAAGGTCTGTTTTGCATCGGCTCGGCTCAAGGCTGTATACATGCAGTGTGGAGTTTTCTACTCATGTGCACGCACCTCTCTGCTCATGCTGCTGCCAGCTTTGAATGCTATGTTAGCTAGTGTCAAGTTTGCTGCCTAATGAAAATAAACATGAATTTAACATGCTTACATCGAGAAATATGATATTTTCAGGCCAATGTAGGCAAATGGGAGTCTGACAAAATAATCTTGTCTTTTTATATCTCTTTTTCTTTTAATAATAATTAAACATAAATCTGTCTTTATTCATGTCTAACATTTTCTGTTTCGAATATTTGTTCTGCACACTGTTAATTTAAACTGGTCACATAAGTGCAGCATGAGCATAGAGGTGTGGAGGTGACGCCCCACTGCATGCATACCCTCTCGCTCGGCTGGCCAATCCCGTGTTGTGTTGGTGGGAATTTAGTAGTTCTAGCACACACGAAAAAAACATTCCCAGCTGTATTAAATAAAGCACCAGCACACCTTGCGCCACTAACATATTTCAAGTAAGTTATTTCAATCAAATTGGCAGAAAATGGCAATGTTGCCACAGATAATGAAGTCGTGTGTTACTTAATTTACTGTCGGAACAAAGTGTGCCAGGAGCGCCCATGTCATGCTGGCTGTCAGCACACTTAAGGTAACGCCACCAGCGGGGTGTGATTTTCATGGACTAGTACTGCAGAATATAAATCGGTGTTTACCTGATTTACGAGCCAACAATGTTTCGTGATAATACTTTAATAATGTAAACCGTTCGCCTTTCATGGCCATTGTTTTTTCACACTGTTCTGTTTTAACACAAATTAATTTAACTTACACGATGATGTGAAATATTGAAGTGACATGCTCACTAGTTTTTTCTTCAACTCCTGCAGGCTGTCGGAGGAGGAAAGATGGTGATTTTGCGGTTACTAATGTTCATCAATTGTTATTCATTGTATTTTTTTCTTGTTTGTGTTGGAGATCTGTATAAATAGTTTCTTATGCTGAATACTGTGTCATCATTACAAACATGAAATTAGGTTATTATTTTTAAAAGTCTATTGTTTTTCACATTGGATTGTAAATGTACTGAAACAAACAGTGTTGTTGTTCTGTGGGGTAAAACAGTAGTGGGATTTCCAACGGATTTTGGGCAAATGAATAAAGGACTGAGCTGATGAGAGCTGGCGGTCCAGCTTTAATTCTTCAGACATCGTGCGGTGTTAATTTTTCGATTAAATGCCAACGTCTCGTCTGCCATCTCGTCTCATATTTGCTAATGAGGAAACGCTCTCCTTGCAACATCAAGGCGATGGAAATTTTGATGACATGCCAACGTCATACAGACATGTTTGCTGACTGGGCAGTCACTTGAACCATGCAGTGTAAATTCAGCCCCAGGGGGCATAATTTATAGTGTGCATAGAAAAGGTTCAAAGTTTGTTCGTAGGACTGAAATTTAGAATGTGTAAAAGTACAAAAAAATTCTTATGTGGGTCAATGACAAATAAACCTCCTGAAAAGGTATTTTGAAAAAGTGTTTTCAAAATATATGTAATGCATATATTTTGTTTTACTCCCGAACAAGGGCTTTGAACAAGTCTCATGTATTAAATAATGTTTTAACAAATTTTTCAACAGTATTTAACTTAAAAATGTTACATAACCCCTAAATGCCCAACGCGTTGTCGTCGCTTAGGGTCTTAACTGTAGGTAAAACAGGAATAAGTTTGGGCAATCTGCCAACATGTATTGGGCCAGCGTGGCAGATTAGGGCCTATTCCTTCTTCATGGCAGTACAACAAAAAACACGGCCCTCATTCCCCGAGGGCCAAAGAGCCTCTGCCTACGGCAGCGGGCAGACAAGCTTGACGGCAGAGGGTGCTAAGAATCACCGGGTTGATGATGGATGTATTTAGGTATCAATATTTCATCAAAACTCACAGAGCTAACGAATCTAAATTACACACCTCTTCTGGAAAAAATCTCATCTGATTTAAGACTTTGGAATAACCTGCCTATATCATTACTGGGAAGAATAGCGACAATAAAAATGAAAACCTTACCTCAAATAAATTATTTATTTTCAATTATTACATTTAAGCCCACATTTAAATGGTTTCTAACCTTAGATTCTGATGTAATAAATTTTGATTCAAAAAATAAGAAAAATAGAATCGGTCTATCTAGTCTTCAGAAAAGTAAACTGGAGGGAGGCCGAAATGCTCCCAACTTTAAACAGTATTATTTAGCTAACCAATTCCTCATCAAATGGTTGCACCACAGTGAGGTGTGAATTGGAACAAACAGACTAAGACAAGAGCGTGCAAAATCCTCTCGGACGCTGCACTATTTGCATATCTGTGGTTGACCAATACTTGCCACTCATGCCAGAGTAGCATCTGCTCCATTTGCACACTGATTGAGGAGTATCTGCAACATTTGCACAACCAACATTGTCCCAGATTATCGCACTACTCGTCACTTTAAACCGCATACACTCCTTGTAGTCTCGGCGCCCTTTGCACAATGGTCATTGCACCGGACTATTGCAATATAAGTCATTCGAACTGCTCTAAGTGCTAGAGGACTCTGCATCTTTTTGCACAATTGTAAAAAAAAAAATGTACCGGCATTACCAGATAACTACCAACCCTTTACTGCTCAGTGCCTGTTTTTGTTGTTGTTGTTTTTTGTTTTTTTTTGTCAATGTCTTTATGTCTCAAAATTGTTCTCTGTCAATTGACTGTTGTCGTACTAGAGCGTCTCCAACTACCGCATACAAATTCCTTTGTCCTGTTTTTCTGAACAGACTGCAACAACATCAAACTACCAAAACTCCCATTTGTTTCTACTCGTCTTAAACGCCATAAATGTTTCAAGAATCCAATAATGACATCCACCTTAACAGTTTGGTGGCAAAGTTTAGTATCAACAGGATCTCAATTAGCTCCCAGTATGCTCTCCCCAATCTGTCATAATCCAGATTTCGAAATTAATAATATACCCCTTCATTTTAGTACATGGGAACAACATGGAATTAACCACCTACAACAACTATTTAACAAAAATGTTTTTACGACACTTGATGAACTGTTCCAAGAATTCCACATAAAAGCCGGAAACTTTCTTCAAAACAATAAATTAAAAGCAGCAATAAAAAAAAGAATACTAACACTCCAGAGCACCCTCGCACTGCCGGAGTTTGTCAAGCAAATAATGTAGCTTCTCCTGCAAAGTAAAATAAATCTGTCAAAATTTTATAAATTAATTTCATGTACTAAATCAATGCACTTACCAATCACCAAATGGGAAGAAGACTTCTCCGTGTCTGCTGACCGTAGATACTGGATACAAATTTGTAACAATACGTTTAGAATGACAAAAAACACAAATCTACAGTTTATACAATATTAAGTCCTCCACAGAACACACTTTACTCAGTACACTATGTATAAAATGGGCTTCTCTCCATCTAATATATGTGTGCAATGCACCAAAAATACCCCAGACACCTATTTTCATGCTACATTGGAATGTACACCAATTCAATGCTTTTAGTCTTCAGTTATACAAAAACTCTCGTATATTTTAAACTGCAGTATTCCACTTTCCGCAAGATTGTGTATACTTGGCGATTTAGGCATAATTGACCTCCCTAATAAATATTCACAATCATTACTTGTCACGTTAGCTACCGCGAAGAAAACAATTCAAATAAACTGGAAAAACAAACAAGCTATTAACATCAATCAGTCTCATCATACAATATATTGTGTTAGAAAAAATATCATCAGAACGAAAAAATCGAATTACACATATACGTAGACAGCTGGTCACCTTTCCTCAACATACTAAATCTAGACTCTTGATTCCTTTGCCTGAGTAGGGTGCCATTTGACAATAGCAAGACTATTTTCAAAAGTGTGAAAGTAAACAATGGAATTCTATATTCTTTGTTGTCGAGGTTGTTGTTGTTGTTTTAGCCATCCATCCATCCATCCATTCATTTTCTACCGCTTATCCGAGGTCGGGTCGCGGGGACAGTAGCTTTAGCAGGGACACCCAGACTTCCCTCTCCCCAGCCACTTCATCCAGCTCTTCCGGGGGGATCCCGAGGCGTTCCCAGGCCAGCCGAAGGACGTAGTCTCTCCAGCGTGTCCTGGGTCTTTCCCGGGGTCTCCTCCCGGTGGGACGTGCCCGGAACACCTCACCTTAGCTCCTTCTTTACCACAACGGATCGATACAAAGTCCACATCACTGCAGACGCTGCACCGATCCGCCTGTCGATCTCCCGTTCCATTCTTCCCTCACTCGTGAACAAGAGTTCCAACCTGCAGGAGCCATGCCTCTTAATCACTCACTTAGCACACACTCACCCCATTCACTGTATATATTTTTCTCACTAAACACAACTGGGCACAAATATCAAAGGGTTCCTGGGGGACTGGTATGGGATCGGGAGAGTGTGGGTGCCGGATCGGGTTTCAGCACGTCTGTGCAGTTTCCCGGTCCGTGCGCCCTCCCCCTCCAACCTGCCTGCCCCCCTGGATTTTAAATGCATCACACACACTCCCCATGTTTTAATGCACCACATACACCTATCTCTGGGGGGCGGTGGGTCGTGGGTGGGGGGGGCGTGTTTGGTTGTTAGGCAGTAGTGCCTGGCAGCCCCTGCCCCCACCCCCTTGGCTCACTGACCTCTCCAGATTTTATTGCACCACACCACTCGGGGGGCACTGATACCCTGGGTAGGGCCAATGACTGCCAGTCGGGGACCTGGTAGTCATAGTAACAGGGGGGGAGGTGGGTCTCACTTACTTGCATGGCGGTGCACCTGAGGCCGGGCCCCCCGAGCTGGATGACTGCTTGGTGTTGGGGCTGACCTTGGTCCACACCCCCCAATCGTTCCCTTGACGGGTGCCCCTATCCGCCCTCCTTTCCAACAAACAAGGGACACTCTCCCGCCTTCTGTCTGTCTTTGTGCATGTAAAACGGTATCAATTCACTTGCATGTATCCGCAGACACACACCCCAAGGACTCTTTCACTGGGTGTGGGGTTACGCACTTACTGCGACAAATAACCCATGAATATGCAAATCGCGTGTGTATCCCCTCACTTATACTTACTTTTATAATTCACATAATGCCACCACACTTCAGTTGCACAGTCGGGTTCACGACCCTTGTCCTGCATGCTTCTTCTCCTGTCCTTGTCCTATTCTATCTTATCCTGTCCTTCCCTCATAGGGTGTAGCACGAAAGCCCTATGCAACACTGTTGTAGATGTTGTAATGATTTACTTCTTTCCTGTTTATAATTAGTGTCTTTTGTCTTTGTTTTTCTCTCCCTTCTACAAATTTTGTTCTGTTCGAATGATCAAGTCTGATTCTCAATAAACCTAAATTATAATACCACAGCGGAAGCTTAAAAACTCCACTGTGACACAGTAAAACTGTTCCGGCATGAAAGGGATACAGAGTTTCCATTCTGCTTGACCTAACAGCCGCCGAACAGGACAAAAAAAAAAAGAAAAGAAAAAAAAAAAGAAAAGATTATGGCTGCTTCAGGACAACGGACTTGGCTATGCTAGACCAGAAAATGGTTACTCCTACAAATATTTTAAGTCAACCCAAAGGACAATCTTTAGAAGTAGCACGAAAGAAGCAAAAAAGACACGGGAAATCTTATTTTTGGGACGGTCAACGTGCGAACGCTAAAGGACGATTCTCGATGAGAAGAGCTACAACATGAGCTAGAAGCCATCAAATGGGGTATACCGTATTTTCACGACCATAAGGCGCACTTAAAAGTCTTAAATTTTCTCCAAAATGTACGGGCCTTATGCGGCACGGCTTATGCGTGCACCGAGTTCCAAAATCTGTAAAAGTTGTGTGACTTTGATGAGCGCTCCGCTTGACTGACTGGGAGCATTTCCTGCCGACATGCTGCTTTTATAGAGGAAAGGCGGAAGTGACTGAGGATACCATGCGGACGTTACAGGGGTAAGGGTGCGCGTGAAAGAGGAGGCTAAAGGCACACCCCCAGTAGGTATATATATTGGCTAAAAACCCCCGAAAATGGCACCTACGAAGAGACATGCTTACGAAGCAGTTTAAACTGTTAAAGTTTAACAATAACAAACAGAGGAACATGGGAATCGAGCAGCCGCGAGAGAATTCAAGATCAACAAATCCATGGTTTGCAAGTGGAGGAAGCAGAAAAACGCCGACATCATTGCTGAACAGCCCCCCGGCAATGAGACTGACTCCGACAATGATGAGAGGGAACCCGTCATGTTTGATGGCGAAATTGCCCAGCTGTTCATTTCGGATACAGAGGATGAGGACTTTGATGGATTTGTGGATGCGGATTGATCAAAAAATAACGTGAGTTCATTGTTAAATACTTCAATAAAGTACCACCAAACTCACTGTTTACATTGTTAAATACTTCATTAAAGTACAACCGAACTCAGTTTTGATCCCGCTGCCTTTTTAAAAACATATGTTTTAGCGTGCATGCATGCTACTGTATGTTTTAAGATAGCATATGTTTTACCATGCCTGCGCCCAATAATATGGTGCACCTTATGTGTGTGTTAAATACAGAAATAGACCCCGTAACTGAGACTGCACCTTTTATTACGGTGCGCCTTATGGTCGCGAAAATACGTCGGAAAGATGAAGCTATGTTGACTCTCGAGAATGGCCATCTATGCAATGGTGGAGTTGATTTCATTAGTAATAAAAGTATCACCAATTACGTTACCAGCGTCAAAAGTGTTTCCAATAGAATCGCCACATGTACCATCTCTATTTGAAAGCGTTACTCGCTTCAGTTGATAGAAATATATGCGCTGACCAATAACCACACGGACGATGAGGTGGAAGCATTTTACGAGGTTTTATCCCGTCTTTATAGTCAATTGAAGCACACATTTCAAATAGTCATGGGTGACTTTAACGCCAGGATTGGCCTTAACTCTGGCGAGAAATCAATTCAAGAGACGAAAGAGGAGAAAGAGGAGAACGCTTAATAGAATTTGTTGAATAGAAGGCTTATACTTTATCAATTCGTTCTTTAACAAGAAATGGAACAGAAAGTGGACATGGATAAGCCTCAAAGGTAACACTAGCATCATAGACTACTTCCTGTCCAACGACAAAGGGGTATTTACGGATTGCACCACCCTAAATAAATTTGACATTGGAAGTGACCACAGATTAGTTCGGGTCAAAGTGCAAATCAACTGCCAACTTGAACGAAATAAACTTCTAAAGAGCAAGCTTACCAAATTAAACATAAATCAAGAAAGAAGCGACGAGTTTCAAATATGTTTGGCTAATCGCTTTAAAGCTCTTCTAACGCTGGAAGACACAGATCTGTCAACACACAACGACGAAATTGTTAACGGGATTGTTCAAACTGCACACAAAGTAGCACCATCAACGAGAAAGACGACAAAATCCAGAATATCGAAGGCTACTCTTGACTTAATGAAAAAGCGACGAAAAATGAAGAAAAAGGGCAGTATTATCAACAAAATTTAATATGTTGAATTGTGCAAGACGATTCGGAAAAGATACAAGAAGAATTGATAACTGACAACGTTCGACTTGTTCAGAAAACGCTTGAACCTGGGCATGGAATAAAAAACGTAAAACGTGCATTAATTCGCCACAAGAAAATAATTTTTGGTTTGAAAATGGAAGATGGAACGATATGTCACAGCTGCCAAGAAATCGTACGATTTGAAGAATTTTATACAAACCTATACAGTGACCCTCACCGAATGATTACTGGAAAGCTAGAAGCATTACTCAGTTCCATGTATCCTGAATGAAGAGGTTGAAAATGCTTATTAGTTCACTTAAGGCCGGAAAAGCTTGTGGTCTGGATGAAATTTCTCATGAAATGCATAAAACAGGAGGGAACGAACTTAATAAGATCCTTGTAAAACTATTTCAACGCTGCTTGGACTTGCAAGAAGTACCGGCGACATGGAAAGATGCAGAAATCATTTTGCTACATAAATCAGCCGATAAAATGGACCTCCGAAATTATCGCCCAATAAGCCTGCTCTCAGCGATTTAGAAAGTCTTTGCAAAGATATTGGACAAACGAATTGGAATCAAACTCAGTGAAGCACAGCCGATAGAACAAGCGGGTTTTTGTAGCAGTTTTAATACTATGGACCACATACAGACAGTTCAACAAATAATCGAACGACACAACGAGTACAAAATGCCTGTGTTTATAGCCTTCATCGACTGAAAAAGCGTTTGACTCAGTCACCACCACTTCGATACTGCAGGCGCTAGTAAATAAAGGGATAGAGCCGACGTATATCCACATTCTACAACCCCAATTCCATTGAAGTTGGGATGTTGTATTAAACATAAATAAAAACAGAATACAATGATTTGCAAATCATGTTCAAACTATAATTGAATACACTACAAAGACAAGATATTTAATTCTCAAACTGATATACTTTATTGTTTTTAGCAAATAATCATTAACTTTGAATTTTATGGCTGCAACACGTTCCAAAAAAGCTGGGAAAGGGTCATGTTTAACACTGTGTTACATCACCTTTTCTTTTAACAACATTCAATAAATGTTTTGGAACTGGGGACACTAATTGTTGCAGCTTTGTAGGTGGAATTCTTTCCCATTCTTGCTTGATGTACAGCTTCAGCTGTTCAACAGTCTGGAGTCTCCGTTGTCGTATTTTATGCTTCATAATGCGCCACACATATTCAATGGGAGACAGGTCTGGACTGCAGGCAGGCCAGTCTAGTACCCGCACTTTTTTACTACGAAGCCACGCTGTTGTAACACGTGCAGAATGTGGTTTGGCACTGTCTTGCTGAAATAAGCAGGGGCGTCCATGAAAAAGACGTTGCTTGGATGGCAGCATATGTTTCTCCAAAACCTCTATGTACCTTTCAGCATTAATGGTGCCTTCACAGATGTGTAAGTTACCCATGCCACTGGCACCAACAAAGCCCCATACCATCCCAGATGCTGGCTTTTGGCTCAGTCCGGATGGTTCTTTTCCTCTTTGACCCAGAGGACACGACATCCACAATTTCCAAAAACAATTTGAAATGTGGACACATCGGACCACAGAACACTTTTCCACTTTGCATTAGTCCATCTTAGATGAGCTCAGGCCCAGAGAAGCCGGCGGAGTTTCTGGGTGTTGTTGATAAATGGCTTTTGCTTTGCATAGTAGAGTTTCAAATTCCACTTACGGATGTACCGCGGAACTGTATTTACTGACATTGGTTTTCTGAAGTGTTCCTGAGCCCATGTAGTGATATACTTTACACATTGATGTCGGCTTTTGATGCAGTGCCGCCTGAGGGATCGTAGGTCACGGGCATTCAATGTTGGTTTTCGGCCTTGCTGCTTACATGCAGTGATTTCTCCAGATTCTCTGAAGCTTTTGATGATATTATGGAACGTAGATGATGAAATCCCTAAATTTCTTGCAATTGTACGTTGAGGAACATTGTCCTTAAACTGTTCGACTATTTTCTCACGCACTTGTCCACAAAGAGGTGAACCTTGCCCCATCTTTGCTTGTGAATGACTGAGTAATTCAGGGAAGCTCCTTTTATACCCAATCATGGCACCCACCTGTTCCCAAAAGCAAAAGTAAAACGAAGGTCATGTTCAATCGTTACTATCCACAAGAAGATATCCAAATGGAGGACGACGTCCTAAACGTCATCGACAACTACCATATTTTCACAACCACAGGGCGTAATTAAAAGTCTTAAATTTTCTCCAAAATGGATGGGGCGCCTTATAATGTGGCGCGCCTTATGTGTGCACTGATTTCCAAAATCTGTAAATGGTGTTGTGTGACTTTAATAAGCGCTCCGGTTGACTGACTGGGAGCATTTCCTGCCGACACGCTGCTTATATAGAATAAGGCGGACGTGAATGAGGACAGCATGTGGACGTAACGGGGGAAGGGTGCACGTGACAGAGGACGCTAAAGACACGCGCCCAGTAGGTATATCGTTCCAGTATGTGCATCGGTTTGGCTAAGGACCCCCAAAAATGGCACCTACGAAGAGACACGCTTACAAAGCTTTAAACTGCAAGCTATCACTTCAGAAACATGGGAATCAAGCAGCCGCGAGAGAATTCAAGATGAACGAATTCATGGTTCGCAAGTGGAGGAAGCAGGAAACGAGCTTCGCCAAGTCAAGAAGACGAAGCTGAGTTTCCACGGAAACAAGGCGAGGTGGCACAGGTTGGAAGACCAACTCGAGCAATGGATTAATGTGCAAAGAACAGATGGGAGAAGCTATCCATCCAGGGAATGACTACCGTGGCGCAGCAATTTACGGCGGATTACAAGGAAAAGCTGGCCATCTTCCGCTCCTACTGCAGTAAAAAGATTACCGACAAAGACATCCAGCCCAACCACATCACCAACATGGACGAGGTGCCACTCACTTTCGCTCACTTTCGACATTACGGTGAACCACATTGTAGAGAAGAAGGGGACCACCACGTTAGCGATACGCACAACGGGGCACGAGAAGTAGGCTTTTACTGTTGTGCTTGGTTGCCATGGTAATGGGCAGAAACTGCCACCTATGGTTATTTTTAAGAGGAAGACACTGCCTAAAGAAGAGTTTCCAGCCGAAGTCATCGTTAAGGCAAATCAAAATGCCTGGATGGATAAGGAGAAAATGAAAGAGTGGCTGAGTGAGGTGTACGTAAAGAGACCGGATGTTTTTTTTACATGCGTCAACTTCACTGTTGATCTGTGACTCCATGCGCGCCCATCTCACAGACGCTGTGAAAAACCAACTGCAACTAAGACTGGGAGGCAACGCTGGGCGAGTTACGCCACCATATGTGAATGGATTGTGGATGCTGGGGCTAAGGTATCTGCTTTGACTGTTGTCCGAGCTTTCGCGAAAGCCGGCATCGTTGCTGAACAGCCCCCCGGCAACGAGACTCCCTCTGACAGTACGAGAGGGAACCCGGCATGTTTGATGGCGAAATTGCCCAGCTGTTCAATTCAGATACAGAAGATGAGGACTTCGATGGATTTGGGACAAAAGATTGATCAAAAAAATAATGTGAGTGTATTTTTAAATACAGGTGGAAGTAAATCGGACTCCTTTCCGGTGAGGGTTGGACTACGCCAAGGCTGCCCTTTGTCACCGATTCTGTTCATAACTTTTATGGACAGAATTTCTAGGCGCAGCCGAGGCATAGCGAGGGTCCTGTTCGGTAGCCTCAGTATTGAATTTCTGCTTTTTGCAGACAATGCTCCTCCACATTGAGAGGAGGCAGATGAGATGGCTCGGGCATCTGATTAGGATGCCTCCTGGATGCCTCCCCGGTAAGGTGTTCCGGGCACATCCCATCTGGGCCTCGCTGCTAAAGCTACTGCCCCCACGACCCGACCTCAGATAAGTGGAAGAAAATGGATGGATGGATATGATGATTAGAGCAGCTGCGAGAGAATTCAAAATCAATGAATTTATGGTTCGGAAGTGGAGGAAGCAGGAGAATGAACTCGGCCAAGTTAAGGAGACAAAACAGAAGTTTCTGCGGGACATTGGTGTAAAAAGGGCATCCAAGAAGTGAAGTTGCAAGCGGTGTGGGTGATGAGAAATGGCGAACACACCTGTATTAAGACTGGGAGGCAGCGCTGGGCGAGTTACACCACCATACGTGAATGGATTGTGGATGCCCGGGCTAAGGTATCTGCTTTGACTGTTGTTCGAGCTTTCGCAAAAGCCGGCATCATTGCTGAACAGCCACCCGGCAACGAGACTGACTCTGACAGTACGAGAGGGAACCCGACATGTTTGATGGTGAAATTGCCCAGCTGTTCAATTCAGATACAGAAGATGAGGACTTCGATTGATTTGTGACAAAAGATTGATCAAAAAAATATTGTGAGTGTATTTTTAAATACATAGTAGAATAAAGTTCAACCAAACTCACTATTTTGCTTCTGTTACCTTGTTTTAGCATGCGCCGAATAATATGGTGCGCCATATGTATGGCTTAAGTATAGAAATAGACCCGGTAATTGAGACTGCACCTTATGGTGCGGAAAATACGGTATATATATATATATATATATACATATATATATATATATATATATATATCCATCCATCCATCCATTTTCTGAGCCGCTTCTCCTCACTAGGGTCGCGGGCGTGCTGGAGCCTATCCCAGCTGTCATCAGGCAAGAGGCGGGGTACACCCTGAACTGGTTGCCAGCCAATCGCAGGGCACATACAAACAAACAACCATTCGCACTCACATTCACACCTACGGGCTATTTAGAGTCTCCAATTAATGCATGTTTTTGGGATGTGGGAGGAAACCGGAGTGCCCGGAGAAAACCCACGCAGGCACGGGGAGAACATGCAAACTCCACACAGGCGGGACCGGGGATTGAACGCGGGTCCTCAGAACTGTGTGACTGACGCTCTAACCGGTCGGCCACCGTGCTGACAACTTAGCTCCTACGATCACTGGGAGCTCCTAGGATCACTGGGACACACAAAATATATATATATATATATATATATATATACACACACACACACACATTTTCTGGTTGCCAACCAATCGATATATATATATATATAAACATCCCAAAAAAATGCGTAGTCGGTTGAGTGAAGACTCTAGATTGCCTTTAGGTGTGAATGTGAGTGTTAATGGTAGTTTGTTTATTTGTACCCTGCGATTGGCTGGCAACCAGTTCAGGGTGTACCCTGCCTCCCGCCCCAAGATAGGTGGGATAGGCTCCAGCACACCCGCGACCCTAGTGACGTTAAGCGATACAGAACGTGTGTGTGTGTGTCTGTGTGTGTGTGTGTGTGTGTGTGTGTGTGTGTATATATATATATATATATATATATATATATATATATATATATATATATATATATATATATATATATATATATATATATATATATTGGGCGGCACGGTGGCCGACTGGTTAGAGCGTCAGCCTCACAGTTCTGAGGACTGTGACTGTGAGTGCGAATGGTTGTTTGTTTGTATGTGCCCTGCGATTGGCTGGCAACCAGTTCAGGGTGTACCCCGCCTCCTGCCCGATGATAGCTGGGATAGGCTCCAGCATGCCCGCGACCCTAGTGAGGAGAAGCGGCTCAGAAAAAGGATGGATGGATGGATGGATGAATTCTTTGGCAACTATCTCTGAGGGTGTCTGCACTAAGTAACATTATTTGATCCTTGTGTTGTTGTTGTTTTTTTCCCCAGTAATCTCAAACAGAACCTGCATTCTTTAGTTCAAGTTTCATGTGTCGTTAACATCCTATTTTGCATTTAAAGATAAAAAAAAATAATAATAATAATTACACAAATTAATATATGTACTATCATAACTACAAATTTTACATTTAAAAAAACATTTGGCCACTTGAATCTCTTATTTATTGGTTTAACTAATTTCAAATTAAACAGGCTTCTCTTTGGATGCTGGCATTAGCTTCTACCCTTGTCAAGAACCTGAAACAGACCATTTAAAAAATAGAGTTTTGCGATAAAATATTTTTTTTCTAGTTTTACATTGCTTTTACCACCTGACATGGAAAGTGTACATATGAGTGGGAAGTAGTTATTTTTATCACTATTTGAGAGAGATTTACAAAGCTTTTAGCTTAGTCCAAGGGTCACTTTGGATCATTATCACCTGTTTACAGCTGTTGTCGCTTCACTTCAAAATAATAGTCCAATGTATATTGTTGCGCCACCCTGACATTTAGCTCATGAAAATTCTGGACAACATTTTACAGTTATTTTAACAGGTTTAAAACTATGGATATTAGAAGGGAAAAAAACAATCAAGAGACATCAATCAGAAATTAATGCCTGAGTGTTTTATTTCTATTTTATCATTATCAAAATATAATTTGTTATTGTTTTCTTAGTCCGCTTACTTGCTCGGACAGTTAGGTCACCACACATTTTAGGGCAAGGTTGTCAAACTCATTTTTGTCGCGGGCTACATCGTAGTTATGCGTTCCCTCAGAGGGCCGTTGTGAGTGTGAACCCATTTTCATGCCTGATATACGTAATTACATATACACAAAAAAAGTGATGGATAACTCCATTTGAAATCAGAAGAAGCCAGTGAAAAGTTGTTTGTTCAACGAATATGCAGTTTATTATGAAAGGGGGATCGTAACGAAAAATGCTTGCAATGTCTCAACGTTATTAAAAGTGAAGACAATTTGGAATTTTGGTAGTATTTTAGGCAAAAACATGAAGCCGACCCGACACACATGATTTTGCAGGCCACATAAAATGATGTGGCGGGCCGGCTAAATATGCATGTCATGTCATTGACCCAGATCAAGAGTATGGACACCTGTCACACGCACACATGATGTGATGTTGCTTTGATTGAAATCTGAGTGCAATCTATGGCTCCAACTATACTGTATGTTTGGTAGACCTTTGTTTAATTTTGGCTTGTTGGTGATGTCTGTATGAGAACTGGATGTAAATTGGGGCCAGGGAAATAATTGCATCCAACACTCCCGGCAAGAGTGCTTAGTGTTGGTTGCGAAATGCCACATATGTCTCCAATCACCCGCTAAAATGTCCCAGTGGCCTAGTCCCACGACAGGAGCTCGATGTGCACTCGGATGGCTTTGGAGACCATGTTACTGTGTTCTATGTGTATGTTTTGTGTGCGCATGATCAGAGCTCTGTGTAAATTTACGCACGCCCCAACGCACAAGTGTAACTTTATAAATCGCAAATTTTGTGTGAGAATGTTGGTATGCATGCTTTAAAGCACACATCTGTGTGTACGCACCCTTGACAAATGAGGCCTCTGGTCACTTTTTGACATTCAGTCACATAAAATGTTAAAAGAAGAGTGCTTTACCTTGAACAATGAGGTGGACTTTTGTGGCTTTTGGTTTTTTATTTGTGAGGATGGAACAGACATAGGGTCCCTCATCATGTACATCAACATTTTGGATCTCGATGCTGTATTCCGTGACTGCTGCATTTTCCATCAAAGTGACACGAGGGTCCAGAGACCATTTCTCATTCCCTGCAAAAAGAATGGTGGTGCGATTGAGCCATGCCACTCTTGATACGTTACTGTCCACACTGCATCTGTAAAAAAGAAAGAAAAAAAGTCTTAATACACATACATGCAGGTCTCTTGTAGAAGAAAACAAAATCCAAGTGGTGCCATTATTGTTAATACATACTGTTATGTACTGTAAAGTCACGGTTATAAATTCATGATATTTTATTCCAGTCAAATTAGTTTCATAATTGTAACTTTGAATGAAAGAAAGAAATAAACTGTCTGCATTGAAAAATATATCTTTACTATCTTTCAAGCTGTAGTGGTGTAGTGGTTCACAGAGGTGCTTTTCAGGAAGCTAGCCTTGGTAAAATTCCTGATCTATTCCCAGCTATTTTCATCTGCTGCCACACAAACATTTTATATTTATTTATGAAAATATACATGTAGCTCCACCGGTCCAACAAAAGAAGGCCATGATTCAGACTGATGTCCAGAGTTTTGTTTCATTTCTCCTTGTCCACCGATGACGTGACAAAATCATGAGACACTATGAAAACTATAAGGTATGGGTCTGATTCTGTATGTGAAGAATCAATGGTGTAATCCAGGGCAGTGGAGGAAGATTTTCTGTCTCGGATTCGGTAGTTGGTGAACTTTTTGGTAGTCAGTTTACAACTTTACTATGTGCCGAGGGAGTTCTCTCACACCGTCACTATTGTTATTTATGTTACACCTCCCGCTGTGCCAGCAGTAGTTTGTGACATCATATAATAATACAGACCCAAAACCCTGAACCTTTCACTGTAACCTCAGGAGATTTCAACCATGTTAGCCTCTCATCACTGTCAACAGGTTTCTTTCAATATATCAACTGTCATACAATGGGCAAAACAGATACTCGATTCGTTTTATGTAAAAAATAAAAATAAGCTTGGACTGCATCAGCCCACCCACCTTTTGGCAGCTCAGATCATAAGCTCGTCTACCTTCATTCCTGCTATAAACCCTGTATCCTGCGGCAGTCTGCATCCACCCAGTCATACAGAAGGTAGACAACAGAGGCCAGAGAGTGTCTGAGAGCCTGCTATGAGTGCACACACTAAGACGTACTGCAGGACACTGAGGAGAACGAGGGTTCCACGGACATCGACAGACATCGACAGACTGTTTTACAGACTACATGACCTTCTGCAGAGATATGGTTGTACAATTAAGGACTGGGATATGCTTTCCAAACAAGTCCTGGATCCCCTGCCACATCAAAAGGCTCCTCAATCATAAAAAAAAGAAGCCTTTAGGGAGGGGTACAAGGAAAGGCACAAGCAAGTGCAACAGGAGCTGAAATTAATTTATTGCCCACGCAGACAATATATTAATCATGGGTAACTTTAATATTCATATGAATTACCCGTTGGAACCTCTTGGTGAAGTATTTCAAAAAATAACTGATACTTTTGGTTTCATGCAATTAATACATGAACCGACCCATTATAATGGTAATACTTTAGATTTGGTATTAACCCGGGATATTGCGACCTCAAATGTAATGCCACTCCTTTATACTACTGCTACGTCCGACCATTACTTCATAATATTTGAAGTACTGGCCCATTGCCATCATTCTGAAAACAACCAATGCTATATCAGGTGTAACATTAGTTCTTCAAGTATACTGCCCTCGGTGAGCTATTACCCTTAGCAAGTGCCTTATTGCCTTCTTATATGGGTCTTATTGATAATCTCACAAATGATTTTAATGTGGCTCTGTGTGAAGCCTTTGACACACTTCCACCATTAAGACTTACAACACACACTAAGAAACTTACTCCTTGGTTAACAGATGAAGCCCAAGAACTTACTGAAAACAATAATGTTGGAAGCTTGAGCGCAAATGGCGTCTGAGAAAAACTTCAGGTCTTCCGTCGGGCATGGGGGATAATTTAATGCAATACAAACAAGCTCTCATTGTAGCTAAACTAATACTTGCTCCAGAATAATCTGATTTAATAAAAAATAAACCCTAAATACCCATTTGATACAGTGAGAATGCTAACCCAAAGCAACTTACTTCCAACAGCTCCTCCTTTTCAGTTGATGATTTCATGTAATTTTTAACAAAGGAATTTTGCTCATTTAAACGACACTAAGTACATCTTGCCTCAAACCCGTTGAATTCTTCCATCACTGAGACTAATATGGACACAAAGCCAGATACCCTTTTAGCTACCCTCTCACATTTTGAGGAAGTATCCCTTGACAGACTAACAAATGCGTTTCATGCGGCAAAAACAGACAAAGTGCTTGCTCAACCTCTTCCTGGGAAACTCCTTAAAGGGCTGTTTTTAATCTTATGATCTTCCATCTTAAATATTCTAAATTTATCATGCTCCTCTGGCACTGTACCTGCAGCTTTCATCACAGCCGTTATTCAACCCTGACTCAATAGACCCAACCTTGACCCTGAGTCTTTGCAATTGCAGGCCGGTGTCAAATATCCCATTTATTCCAAAATGTCTTGAAAATTGTAGCACAACATCTTAATAATAACATGGCCTCCAGCAATCTATTTGAAGTTTTTCAATCCAGATTCAGGACAGACCCCTCTACTAAAACAGCCCTTGCAAATGTGACAAATGATCCTTTACTACCTATGGACTGTGACACCTCATCAATACAATTATTACTGGACCTTAGCGGTGCCTTTGATACCATCAATCACAACATACTACTAGATTGCCTCGAAATACGGATCACCATTACAGGCGCAGCACTTTCTTGATTTGGAACTTATCTCTGAGAGTGAAAACACCATGTAATCCATGGTAATGTGACCTCTGAGTATTATAATGTCACTTGTGGAGTCCCGGATCGATACTTGGCCCGAGACTTCTCTCTCGGTCTCGTACAGTGCAGACGCTTTTTTGCTTGGTCTACTTTCTTCACCTCTGTTAAAGTTTTTTCTTGCTGATAAGCTTGTTTTTATTCTAAAAATATTAGAAGCAGCGACTCGTAAATATTTTTCAATCTGTAGGACTGTACTTTTTTTGTAAATAGTCAGTTGTTGGCATATTCCAATATTTTCTGATACCCTCTCACCATTACGTGAGATTGGCCTGCTAATTAGCACAAGGCTGGTATTAGCAACAAGACCAGCAATCAAGATGCCTCCCTTTTCCACTGAGGAATATCATGGACTGCTGCAGAGGATGTAATTCCTGGAAACGAAAATCCACCGTCTTGAAGTGTATGTTGATGTAAATGGACAGTCAGGGAATGAAACCACTCTACCAATGTCTCAAAAGGGTGAGCAGAAGTGTGCTAACAGACACCCACTTAGCTCAACAAAGAGGTCGGATGTGGACTGTGGAAACGGTAATGGACCATCCAGCAGTTCTCCCTGGAATTTACTGGGAGCAAAGCCCAAAGATATGGGACACAATCTAAAAGGGAGGACACAACACCAGCAGATTACCAAGGAATCGGGGTGGCCTGCGTTGCGGGCTTTTTCTAAGCAAAGTGAGAAGCCGAGGACGGTCGCTACAGCGAAGGGCAAGAAAAGGACGCGAGTCAATGCAAAACCACTTTTACAAGACCCTGGCCAAGAATGCTCATCCCCCACCAGTTGGTGCTGGAGCTGTCAAGGATGTGAAATGTTTTTTGCAGTGACAAGAACACCAAAGTACTGTGTTTTACCAATGACATGGTGTCTGATATCTCAAAAAAAAAAAATCCTGGAGACCACTAGTCAGCACCCAACTGTGAAATCTGTCATTATGCACACAGGGGCCCTGGATGTTCTCAAGCAGCAATCAAAGGTACTGAAGCGAGATTTTATTGATCGCCTAAGAAAAGTGCAATGTTTGGATGCTGAGGTTTTCATAAGTGGACCTCTCTCACTTGTACGATTTGGAGATGAACGTTTCTCTTGAATAACTCAATTAAAAAAGTGGCTCAAAGAAGTGTGTGCTGCACTATCTGTGAGTTTCATTGACAATTTCTGTGTTTTTTGGGAGCGCAGACATCTTTACAAGGCAGACGGTTTCTGTCCAAATACACACGGGGTTAAGTTATTGGCTGCCAACATTTTTTACTGTGTACGCCATTCAGCGGCCCGAAAAGAAAACACTGGCCTTATTGACACGGCTGAACGACAAAGAGATGCATTTTTTCCCAAACAATCGGAGAAAAAAGAGATAAGGCAACACGAGGCGCAGACGGATTCATCAGCATCGTCCAAACAATCGGAGGAGCAAATGACAAATGAAATGAGCCACCACGTTGAATCTCCCACACCCCTCCCTGCCCCATTGGAGCAAAGCCCAATGCAAAACTCACTCTACGAGCCTAAATTCTCTGTTAGGTGTGAGAGATGAAGACTATTGTCAATATTGGACTCCAACGCACACCATGCCAAGATCTTCCGCCCATCCCCCCTCGCTTGAAACCACCATCCACTAAGATGCAAAGGGCCCCTTCTCCTCCCATGAAAAATCTTATCTCTAAATCTGACTGATATCTGCGGGGTCTTTTTCAGAATAAGTCAGACCCCGATAGAGATCAGGCATTTTTCATCTGTGTAATTACAAGGGAAGGAAAGTTGGTCAAAGAAATATGGCACAAAAAATGGAGAACTAGAAACTTAGTGAGGATAAAATGTGAATCTATCAAACCATTGTCTCCAGTTATCTCTGCGAGACAAGCTTTTCAATATCAGGTAACTGGGTAACAACTCAATGTTGAATAATGACATCATGGCAGCTGTGGCCCAATGTTTAAAATCATTGCCTGCCACTGTGGGGACCTAGGTTCAAGACCCTGAGTGGACCATCCACCAACATCCCCTGGACTCACGGCTGTGGTGTCCTTGAGCAAGACACTGATACCCTGAAATGCTCCAAGGGGCGCTTCAGCTGCCCCCCGCTCCAGTGTGTTCCACTAACATGTGTAAGTGTTCACTGTGATGGGTTAAATACAGAGAACAAACTTCGTGTGCATGCATGCATGTTCATGACAATAAAAGGTGATTCTTCTTCTTCTTCATTACAACCTATGATCTGGACTAAATGAAACGTGGTGAACAGAAAGTAGCTGGAATACCATTTTAGTGTTGAATAGGGAAAAAGGGCGGTATTGCTGTTATTTTTAAGTCATTATTTAAGTGTAAAGAAATTATACTGGGTGATTTAAGCTCTTTTAAATATCTGTTTTTTAGTTAAAGGTGACCAAAGGTAATTGTTTTAATAATTTATAGGACTCCAAGATACAATAGAAAATTTAGGGAGGATTTTTCAGAACTGCTGTCAGTTATTTGTACTGACAACAACTGTTTTGTCATAACGGGAGACTTTAACATTCATGTTGACAATAAGATGGGAAAAAAACCTCTAAAGAACTCTCTGCTATACTAGATACATTTGAAAATATTAAGAGTCCAACCCACACGCAATGTCACATCTTAGACCTGGTCATCTCTTAGGATGTTGAAAATTCTATCAATTGACATTATGGATACGGCTATTTTTGACCATTTTTGTGTACTCTTTGAATTACAGATTCTTCAAAAAGTTCAGACAACCTCTATGTCTATTAAGAAAAGGTACATAAATGAGAGCACCGCCACTACGTTTATGGAGAACATAGCTGTGCCACAAACTCTGAATGCTGAGACAGTTGATGAACTTTTGGATAATTTCACCTGGAAAATCTCAAATATGAATGCTGTCGCTCCTATTAAAATTAAGACAATGTTGAGGTGACCTAGAACACCGTGGAGGAGTACAATGATGGTAAAGACCTCTAAATCGAAGTGTCGGAAAGCAGAACGTAAGTGGAGAAAAACTAAACTCCAAATTGACTATGACCTCTACAAAGTCTTTGTAATTTTAACCAAGAGTTAGTCAGGGCTAGACAGCAACACTTTTCTGAAATCATCAGTAAGAACTTCAACATTACTCGTACTCTGTTTGCGTGGTTGACAAGCTCCCCCCCACCCCCAATCAGATAGCTCCAGGACTCCTAACAGCAGATAAATGCAGTGAATGTTTGTACTCAGGTACACAAACATACACGCGCCAATCATAGTGCAGTGACATGTGTCCCGGAGCCAGTAATATAGGAACAGGGCGTGTCCTGCCAGGAAAGTGCTTGGGATTCCTAATAATGCCGTTCTCAGTTGTCAGCTCTGTGCGTATTTCCTTTATCTAACATGACGGGAATGTGCGTGACAACAACCAATTAGAGACGTCCTTTTCCTGCTCCACTTCCCGCTTGCAAGTTGCGGGAGTAAACAGAAGCTCTCCCTGTAGCGAGATCGAGACGCCGAATTTGCCATCCTCAGAGACTGCTGAGTCAGCAGCGGGCCGGAGGCGACGCCGGTTGTGTGGGGCGTCTCCAAAGCGACGTGGAGCAATGCTATTATAACTAGCCAATGTGGAAGGCATGTTGGCCCCCTAAAAAACAGGGAACACTGTGTTTATTCATTTTAAGAAGCGCCACCCAAGTGATTATGTGGAAAGCAAAACAAAATGTGATTGCACTCAGTACAGCCTGTCACTCTCTGTTGCCAGCACAAGTAGCATTAGCAGTTAGCCAATGCTAGCAATGAGGCCACCAGCAACAACAATCATGTCATCATTAATCAGGTGGTTTGTAAAACGGCAAAAATGGCGAAACTAGTTAATCTGTATTGTTATTAATGATGATACACGTTTGAAAGTAGTAATAATGTTAACTGGGTAGAGAGCATCATACCTGGAGAATGATAATGTTGACAATTCAAGGTATCGTCACTATCCCTTAGTGGGCAGGTTGTTTATTTTGTATGTCATACCTCCAAAAATAGTCAGGATTTCAAACTAGGGTTATGTTGTATTTTTCTACATTCACTGCACTGTTGAGCAGTGATGCCGATAACGGGTTGCAAAGTAACGAGCAAAGTAACGCGTTACTTTTCCTGGGAAAATAATGAGACTACAGTTACTTCTTCAATCCAATATAGTTTTTTTTTTTTTGTTATTCTCCTTAGTAAAAAGTGTATTTTATTTTCATTTTTTTAATTTACACATTAAGAATACAGTTTTACTGGCGTGTTAAACACAAAATGCATTGTGGTTCATTATTCATAACGAGTGCGCGATCATCATTCGGTCATGGAGGGGAAGGACTGACTCGATGAAGGACTTACAATCCATCCATCCATTTTCTGTACAGCTTTATCCTCACAAGGGTCGCGGGCTTGCTGGATCCTAACCCAGCTAAATTCGGGCGACAGGCGGGTTACACCCTGAACTGGCCAATCGCAGGGCGCATATAAACAAACAACCATTCGCGCACACATTCACATTTCATCTAAGGGTAATTTAGAGTCCTCAATCAACCTACCATGCATGTTTTTGGGATGTGGGAAGGAACCGGAGTGCCCGGAGAAAACCCACGCAGGCACGGGGAGAACATGCAAACTCCACACAGGTGGAGTCGGGAATCGAACCCCAGTCCTCAGAACTGTGAGGCAGATGTGCTAATCAGTCGTCCACCGTGCCGCCAGGATTTACAATACTTAGCTTAAATAATATCCATCCATCCATCCATTTTCTGAGGCTGGCAACCAGTTCAGGGTGTACCCTGCCTCCTGCGTGATAATAGCTGGGATTGGCTCCAGCACTCCCGCGACCCTTGTGAGGATAAGTGGCTCAGAAAATGGATGGATGGATGGATGATTAAAAATTACTTTCTCAACAATCTTGGCTATGAAAGGGAGATTTGAGATGGGTCTATAGCTTGCTAACATTGAAGCGTCCAGCATTTTATTTTTTTTAGCAGGGGCTTAATGGCAGCTACTTTAAGAGCTTTAGGAAAGTCGCCTGACTGAAGTGAGCAATTGATTATTTGCTGCAAATCAGCTAGCACAGACTTTGCAATAGCTTTGAAAAAGTCACATGGTATTGAGGCAAGACAGCTCGTTGATGGTTTCAGCTGCTGAACCGTTTTCTCTACAGTTTTTTAGTCAACTGTATCAAATTCTGACATGGTCAGAATCAGTATCATCTTTATTTGCCAAGTATGTCCAAAAAACACACAAGGAATTTGTCTCCGGTAGCTGGAGCCGTTCTAGTACGACAACAGACAGTCAATTGACAGAACACTTTTGAGACATAAATACATTAGAATTGTTCCTGGGTGGGTTCAAATGTAGCATCATTTTATCATTTTGCTGATTTGTGCTAATATTTAACCTGCTGGATTGTATTTTTTCACTAAAATAACAAGCAAATTCATTGCATTTATCTGCTGTTAGGAGTTCTGGAGCTATCTGATTCGGGGGGTTGTGAGCTTCTCAACCACAGCAAACAGAGTGCGCATATTGTTGAAATTCTTACTGATGATTTCATAAAAATGTTGTTGTCTAGCCCTGACTAGTCATTGTCAATTTGGAGTTGAGTTTTTCTCCACTTACGTTCTGCTTTCCTACACTATGATTTAGAGGTTTGTACCATCATTGTGCTCCTCCACTGTGTTCTAGGCCGAAGCGACCTAATAGCAGCAACAGCATTCATGACATTTGAGATTTTACAGGTGAAATTATCCAAAAGTTCATCAACTATCTCAACATTCACAGTTTGTGGCACAGCAATGGTCTCCATAAACTTAGTGGCGATACTCTCATTTATGTAACTTTTCTTAATAGACATAGAGGTTGTCTGAACCTTTGGAAGAATCTGTAATTCAAAGAATACACAAAAATGGTCAGAAATAGCTATATCCTATATGTCAATTGATAGAATTTGAACATCCTTAGCATGAATTACATCTTGTGCAGACAATGTAATCCACCTGCGTGCTTCTACCTCCGCTCTTGTAGGTCATTTTATGTTCCTGCCTCTTCAGGAAAAAAAGTGTTCACTACAGCCATTTCCATCATTTTGGCAAAGTCTACCACCATCTGTCCCTCCATGTTCCTTTCCTGGATGCCAAATTTACCCCTCACCCCTGTTTCCTTTACCAACATGTCCATTACAATCTGCAACAATCAAGATTCTATTACCCTCAGCAATTGTCTCATTTCCTTATGTGGGTCCTATTTATAATCTCACAAAATGATTTTAACGCGGCTCTGTGTGCTCTCAACACCATAGCTCTCAAAACCGTAGCACCATTAAGACTTAAAATGTGTCCTAAAAGACTTACTCCTTGGTTTACAGATGAGACCCGAGAACGTAAAGTAGCATGTTGGAAGCTTGAGCGCAAATGGCGTGTGACTTAACTTGAGGTCTTCCATCAGCCATTGGGGATAGTTTACTCAAATACAAACAAGCTCACATTTTAGCTCAAATTAATTAGTTTTCCAAAATAATTTGTCATAATAAAGATAACCCTAAATAGTTATTCTATACAGTAGCAATTCTAACCCAAAAGCCTACTTGCAACGGTCTTCCCTTTTCAGCTAATGATTTCATGCAATTTTTTTACAAAAATAATTGAGCTCATTAGGAATGAGATTAAGGACACCTTGCCTCAAGCCCGGTTGACTTCTTCAATCATTGAGACTACTGTGAGCACTAATGCATTCTTTTTTGATGAAGTATCCCTTGACAGACTCACGAAAATCGTTAGGGTGGCAAAAAAGACAACGTGCTTGCTCGATCCTCTTTCGGGGAAAATCATTTAAGAGCTGTTTTAATCATAGTACCTTATATCTTTAATATTATAAACTTATAACTCTCCTCTGGCACTGTACCTGCAGCTTTCAAGACAGCCGTGATTCAACCCTTACTCAAAAGACCTAACCTCAACCCTGACAGTCTTTGTAATTATAGGCCAGTGTCAAATCTCCTATTTATTTGGAAAATTATTTTTAAATATTGCAGTACAACAGCTTAATGATCATGTGGCCTCGAGTAATCTATTTAAACTTATCAGTCCGCATTGAGGGCAGACAACTCTACTGAAACAGCCCTTGCAAAAGTGACGAATGATCTTCTAATAGCAATGGATTACGACATCTCATCAATACTATTGGTACTCAAACTCAGCGCTGCCTTTGACACGGTCGATGATCCATCCATCCATCCATTTTCTGAGCCGCTTCTCCACACTAGGTTCGTGGGCGCGCCGGAGCCCATCCCAGCTATCATCGGGCAGGAGGCAGGGTGCACCCTGAACTGGTTGCCAGCCAATCGCAGGGCACATAGAAACAAACAACCATTCGCACTCACATGCACACCTTCGGGCAATTTAGAGTTGTCAATTAACCTACCATGCATGTTTTTGGGATGTGGGAGGAGGTGCCCGGAGAAAACCCACCCAGGCATGGGGAGAACATGCAAACTCCACACAGGCGGGACCAGGGATTGGTCCTCAGAACTGTGAGGCAGACGCTCTAACCATTCGTACACCGTGCCGCACAGTCGATGATAATATACCGTATTTTCACGACCATAAGGCGCGCTTAAAAGTCTTAAATTTTCTCCAAAAGTGTGCACCGAGTTCCAAAATCTGTAAATGTTGTTGTGTGACTTTAATGAGCGCTCCGCTTGACTGACTGGGAGCAATACCTGCCGACACGCTGCTTATATAGAGGAAGGCAGACGTGACTGAGGACAGCATGTGGATGTAAAGGGGGAAGGGTGCTCTTGACAAAGGATGCTAAAGACACGTCCCCAGTAGGTATATAGTTCCGGTATGTGCATCGGTTTGGCTAAGTTACCCCCGAAAATGGCACCTACGAAGCACAGTTTAAACTGCAAGCTATTAGTTACGCGGAGGAACATGGGAATCGAGCAGCCGCGAGAGAATTCAAGATCAACGAAACCATGGTTCGCAAGTGGAGGAAGCAGGAAAACGAGCTTCGCCAAGTCAAGAAGACGAAGCTGAGAAACAAGGCGAGGTGGCCCGAGTTGGAAGACCAACTCGAGTAATGGATTAATGAGCAAAGAACAGCCGGAAGAAGCGTCTCTACAGTCACCATTTGACTGAGTGCAATAACTCGGAGCTTGCCATCATTCCGGGAGGATTAACAAAGGAACTCCAATCGCTGGATATCAGTGTAAAGAGGGCGTTCAAAGTGAAGTTGCGAGTGGCGTGGCGGCGATGGATGACAGATGGCGAACACAGCTTTACTAAGACTAGGAGGCAGTGACGGGCGAGTTACGCCACAACTTGTAAATGGATTGTGAATGCTTGGGCTAACGTGTCTGCTTGCACTGGTGTTCGAGCTTTTGTAAAAGCCAGCATCATTTCTGAGGAGCTGCACGGCAACGAGACTGACTACGACAATGACGAGAGGGAACCTGGCGTGTTTGTTGGAGAACTTGCCCAGCTCTTCATTTCGGGTATAGAACATGAGGACTTTGATGGATTTGTGGATGAGGATTGATCAAAAAATAATGTGAGTACATTGTTAAATACTTTAATAAAGTACAACCGAACTCCCGCTGCCTTTTTAAAAACATTGTTTTAGCGTGCATGCGTGCTACCGTATGTTTTAAGATAGCATATGTTTTATCATGTCTACGCCCAATAATACCCTGTGCCTTATGTATGTGTTAAATACAGAAATATAACCCGTAACTGAGACTGCGCCTTTTAATACGATGCACCTTATGGTCATGAAAATACGGTACTACTTGAACGCCACAAAACACTGATCAGTATTACAGGTCCAGCACTTTCTTGGTTTAGATCCTAGCTCTTGACTAGGACGCACCATGTAATTCATGGTAATGTCCCCTCTGAGTATTATAATGTCACTTGCAGAGTCCCGCAGAGATCTGTGCTAGGCCCTTTTTTGTTCAGTATTTATATGCTGCCGCTTGGCAAAATCATACACAGATATAAAGGTTAGCTTTCACTGTTATGCCGATGATACTCAGATGTACATGCAATGAAAATTAACCAACCCATGCGACTGCTCTAATCTGGAAGCATGTCTCGTTGAGATGAAACAATGGATGTAACTTTTTGCTCCTCAAACCTGAGAAAACTGAGCTTATTGGCCCTGTTACACCAAAACTGCATTTTTTTCATTTTCACAATATTGCTAAGATACGGCCCATTTTATCTGCTAGTGATGCAGAGATCATACTCCACGCATTTGTTACGGCTCTCCTCGACTATTGTAACATGGTTCTCTCTGGTCCTCCCATGTCTAGTATTAAAAGCCTACAGTCCGTAAACAACACTGCAGAAAGACTTGACAAAGACGAGAAGGTTTGATCATATTACCCCAATACTGGCCAACTTGCACTGGCTCCCAGTCCATTTTAGATGCAATTTTAAGGTTCTGTTACTTACTCATAAAGTACTACACGGGTTAGCACCCTCCTATCTCGCTGACTTCGTTGTACCATATGTTCTGTCCCAAAACCTACGCTCACAAAACGCTGGTCTTTTGGTGACGCTGAGAGATAGAAAGAAGTCCACAGGCTCTAACACCTATTCAATTTGGGTTCCAGTACTCTGGAATGCCATACCCGCAGATATTAGAGCTGCTATCTCAGTAGAAATACTTAATTCCTGACTTAAGACTTATTTTTAATCTTTGACATTCAGTTAAAGTACACGTTTCACTGTTTCACTGCCGCTTGTCCTATCTCCTCCCCCCTCTTCTCATGCTCGGAGAGAGGCTTTATGTTAAAACTATTGACTTTTCAGCGTAAACTGTAGTTAAGATGGTTATATGAAAAATTCCAAGTAGCAAACTGTGTACCAGAAACCGACATGAAATGTAAATTATACACACTACATTTCAAACGCCTTACTTGTCTCCCAAACTTCGAGGAGCATGTTCTCTTAAGTATCAGCTCTGCACTTTTGATGGCACACTGACAACTACATGAAGAGTGCCACCATTCTGCCCACACACCCAGTTTTGGCTTTCTGTTATTATTTTCTAAACCTAGAATATTCCCTTTAATTTGATATGTGTCACATCACACTTTCATGTGCTGCTTGTCACAACAAAACCTGAGGTTTATCCAAAAAGAAACTTCTCTCAGAGGCATTCAATGAAATAATCAAACTCAACATGAATTCCTGTACATATACCATTGCTGCTATAACCGTTGAGCTCCATAAAAGTTGAATCTGACAAAAATCGTATTCTTTTGTAGTCAAATTAGACAGAGCGATACTATTAATCCTGAGGGCATTTCCAGTCAAATAATAATATTAAATGAATTCATAAATCCTGCATTGTCTTAACATTGCAAAGCCAGAATCACAGCGAAATGATCGACATAAAGACGATACTCCTTCTCATCACTTATCTCCTGGCCTTCAATTCCATGGTGCACTGAATGAATAGCATTACAGTGGACCACCGTTATTTGCGGGAGACTGGGCCAGAACACGAATAGCAAAAAAATCCACGGACAATTTATGCCATTATAATTGTACTGAAAAAGACAAAACCCAACTGCTACTAAGCGTTTTTTGTTTTTTTTTTGGGTGGGGGGGTTCCCTCACAAAAATGAAAAAACAAAAATTTTGAAAAAATAAAAAAAAAACATGGGGAAAAAAATTGAAAATAAAAGGAGAAAAAAAACCATACAGTGATTACCAGGGTGCCAAACCACGAGTATGTGGAGGTCCACTGTACCCACTATTATTAGCATTACTAATGTCATTCCAGATTGCTGCTGCAGGGTCGGAGGAAGCCATTTGAGAAAATCAGTTCTATCAAAATTCAAATTCATGACCTGAATCACGTCTACAGGTACAGTAAAAAACACTTATAGGTGTTTAAACTGCTATGTTGACATGATGTTGCTGGCAGCCATCTGAGTCGCAAAGAGATAAATACTGTACAAGTTGTACATACATACATACATAAATTTAGGTCCATCAATACAAAACTTATCTTGATTGTGGTATGTCAAACAATAAACAAATACAATCAGCAACTCTTAACAGTAGGTTTTACTTCATATGTATATTAGACCTTATATGAATTACTATTACCATAGAATTTTACCCTTTAGCCATAACAATATTTACTTTGAGTGCTCTTACTATGTATTTATTAAGTATATTTATTAACCCTTAACACCGAGCCTTGCAAATTTACATTGCTAACTAAGCATGGTTTTTATAAAAGCGCTTTAGCACCCTCCAGTGGAGGGTGCTAAAGCGACCAACCTTGTTCCCGAGTCAACCAGGTGCTTCATAATAATTGAAGAATTGCATCTTAAAATTCACTTAATTTCCGTTTTTTAACCGTGGAGCACACTTTTCTCTGCGCATTGGCATTCGCGGTGCTGTACAACAGTAGCTCCCGATTAACGACTTTCAAAATAAAAGCTTTTGCAATATTATGAAATGACAGAATTTTAAAACTTATGAACCAATTTTATAATAAAACAAAAATAAGTCATTTACACTCCCACCAAATCATTAGTGTTTGATTAGTAACCAAATGGGGGATAATAATTTCCTCATGAAGAAATAACTTTTAAAGTCTATGAAAAAACATAGTCCATACGAATAAACCTTATACTATACAAAGAGGTTGAACAGCCTCGAGGAGCAGAACTAGTTTCTGTACTGGGCAATCCAGTCCTTCAGGAACATTGTCCTTTATCGTCTTCCTTTCTCCAAAGCAAATCTTCACTTTTCTTACAAGTCCATCTTTGTCAGTTACTGTGTCCACAACTCAAGACAATCTCCATTCATTGCAGAGTAAATCATCCATCTTCTCCATAACAACATCTCCAACTTCCAAGTGTGCCATATCTGCTTTGTTGCAATTTTGGATAGATACTCCTTTTTTCCAACGTGACCAAAACTGTTCCGATAAGAACTGCACCTTTTACGTGTGGAAATGTCCTCTCTGATCAATTTACCTGGAGGGGGAGGGCTGCCTTTGACTTCATAGTAAGCAGGTGATCTGGGGTCAAAGGCTCTGGGCTGTTTGGATTGCTCAAGTTGTCCACTGTAAGAGGCCTGCTGTTCACAATTGCCATTGCTTCATAAAAGAATGTTCTTAGTGATGCATCATTCATTCTGCCTGATGAAAGTGAAGATGTTGAGCGCAGAATGTTTCGAATGGTTCTGATTTGTCTTTCCCATATGCCTCCTGTATGGCTTGAATGAGGAGTGTGCATTTGGAAATCACACTGTTTCTCAGCAAGAAATATGGTAATGCGGTTAGAATCCACTTATTTTAAAGCTTCTTGTAGTTCATTTTTAGCCCTGACAAGGTTACTTCCTTGATCGCACTTTATCTCACTGACTGCTCCTCTTACGGTGATAAAACAGCGGAGCGCATTGATAAAGGTGTCTGAAGTCATTTCGTCTAACATTTCTATGTGCACGGCTCTGCAGCAGAGGCATGTAAAAAGAAATCCATAATGCTTCTGCACTTTGTGAGCTTGTTTCGTCAGAAAGGGACCGAAACAGGCCATTTAAAAAAATGTGAACGGAGATGGATATAAACCCTGTGTTGGGAGATCAGACTTTTTTTTTTTCTTCTGTACCTCTCCTAAGTCTCCGACACTTTACACAGTGGTGAACCAATTTTGCCACGGCTTTATTTATGCCTGGTATCCAAAATCCATTTGATCTGATTTCATTGATTGTCAGACCTTTCTCTTGGTGTTGCACTTTACTGTGGAAATGAGCTATAAACAGCTGAGTCACATGGTGATCTTTTGGGATTATAACTGGATACTTCAATGTGGAGGAGAAGAATTTAGCATTTTTGAGCCTTCGTCCCACCTTAAGGAGTCCATCATTATCAAGAAAAGTGTTCATTTAAAAAGTTTTTTTTTGCGGAAGTGCCTGTTTTTGAAGCATCTGTATCGCCTCTGCAAATTTACTTGCTTGTACATCCTATAGAACAACACTTTGTGCGCCTTGTCTTTCTTGTACTGTACTGTGGCTTGTCTCTTTTGACACAGCGAATGAGTCGAGCGACAGCTTGAGTAGCTTTATGCCATGAGGAAAATTTTTGTTAACTTGTCTGATAAACCCTTGTTCTCTGTTTTGAGTGTGTTCAGTGCAATTACATTTTTTACTTCTCTATAACCAAGTGGTATGTTCGTGTCAATGTTGGTAGCAGGAGGTATTTCTTTGTTCCATAGTGGCCCTTTGAACCAGTCTGAAGTGATGAGGTCACTTGCAGTTGAACCTCGGGGGGCAATGTCCGCAGGATTTTGCTCAGAAGGGAAACATCTCCACTGCTGGAGTTAGCTGTTAAGCCTTATCATTTGAACTCTGTTGGAGACAATCGTGTGAAAACGGCGTGCTTCGTTCTTAATGTAGCCAAAAACTACTTTTGGGTCCATCCAAAAATGCTCGTCTATCTGTATCAATTCAAACTCATCCTTGAACATGTTACTTACACTTATGGAGACAACCGCAGCTGTAAGTTTGAGTCTTGGTATTGTTACCGCAATAGGAGCAGCTCTAGTCTTTGCTGTAAATAAACCACAATGCACATTTTCATCTTTGTTCACGTCTTAAGTACGAACACTAACCATAATCATACGAGCGTCAGAAAAATTATGAAACTCTGTTTTTTACGACTTGGCCAAAGTCTTTAGGAACATAACAGCGTGGTATTGTGATTTTCTCTAAGCTCTCCAACTCACTTTTCCAGTTGTCCCACACTGGCCTGTTCACTGGGAAGGAGATCATCCCAGCCTGTGCCTTGTTTGCATGTCTCTTGGAGCACGCTTTTGCCTGTGAGTACAAAGGAGGAGATGAACCCCTGTGGGTCGTAAAGAGAGGCGACCATAGATAGGATGCCACGCCTTGTAGCAGATTGATCGTTGGGGCGAAACCTGAGTGTGTCTGAATCAATGTGCCAGTGAATGCCTATTGCGCTTTCAAGCTTAGTCATTAAATGCTAGGTCTCATGCTTGCTGTGGAGAGGCACGTTCAGAAGCTGGAATGCATTGTAATACTTTTGAATCGTTACTTCTAAACTTGTGTAGTCTGAGGCCACTTGACGCGCAGCCTGTCTGAGCCTCCTGAGCAAGCTGAATATCTTCCTTGATGCTAGCCATACTTGTTACACCATCATCCACGTATAAATCTTTCATTTTGAACTGTGAAGCAAGAGGGAACCGTGTCTCGTTCTCTTTAGCAAGATGCTTTAAGCCGTAATTGGCACACCCTGGAAAAGATGTGTTGCTAAAAAGGTGCACTTTCATTCGAAACTCTTGAGGCTCAGTGTTCAGGTTGCCGTTTTTCAACCACAGAAATCTTAAATAGTCTCTGTCAGCATCATTAACATGAAATTGATGGAACATTTTTTCAATGTCACATAACAATGCAACCTGATGCCTTCTAAATCCGATGAAAACACTGTTTAGATTGTTCAGCAAGTCAAGGCCTGACAGCAAATGATCATTAAGACTGTTACCTTTGTATTTTTCTGAGACTGTATTTTTCAAAGACTACTGTGAGTTTGTTTGGTTTTTGAGGATGATGTATCCCGTGGTGAGGAATATACCACTTTTCTCCTTCCTATGCTTCACAGTGCACTTCCTCTGCGTCACCCTTTTTCCACTACGTCACTCCTAAACCTCACATATTGCTCCTTGTCCCATTGATCCTTTGATAACTTGTTTCTGAGGTTCTGAAGATGCATAGTGACCATTTACTTATTGTCCGGTAAGTGAGACACATTTGCTTGGCATGACAGTATCTTTACCAAGCATTGTGGTGAGCTTTAACCTTACTGGCATGGACTTCGCTTTGAGACTATTAGACACATCTTGGTCAATGAACACTGTGTCGCTTTGGGTGTCTAAAAGCGCATAACCTAGTTTTTCCATACCTGAGTGTTGGTCTGAAGAAACCCATACTGGCACAATCATTGAAGAAATCACGTTGGTTTCTGTTTTGAAAGACAGGGCAGTTGCACCCTGTTCTGTGTTGCTCTGAGTTGGTTTTGTAGCTGATTTTTCATTGTCATAGTTGAAATTGCGCAAACAGGTAGGGTTTTTTTTCTTATATATTTAAAATACAAGTCTGTAATGGCAGTTCTTTTCACTATGTCCAGGTTTGAGACAGCCATAACAGTTTTTTCTCCCTTATGAACTTTCTTCGTTCCTCAAGTGATTTACCTTTAAACTGTGGGCAACTGTGAAGTTTTTGTTTGTTGTCTTGACAGAACATGCACTGTAGTTTAACATTTGACATTTGTTTTGTATTTTCAGTATCTGCTTCCTGTCTTTGTGTGAAGAACACAGGAGATGGACCTTTTTTCCTTTTGGTAACTTTTACCAGCGCGTGTGGTGCAGTCTGTAGAATGGAGTGCCTGAAATGAAGTGACTGGGTTGCACACAATCTATGTTTCATATGACATGAACTCAGGAATGTCCTTACAGCTCGGAAACATTCCACTTTCTTTCATGAACTGAGTAGTTTGACAAGTCCTCCTTGCAGCTGCCCAGTCAGGTAACTCCTGGTTTTTGGTTCTCCTCGCAATCATTGCAAATGTTTAAGCTATGTGGAGCAAAGCTTCATAACATGTCTGAATGAAATCAGCAAATGCCCTAAATCCTGAAGAGTCCTTTGTTTGTATCTGTGGCCATTTTGCCAGCCTTTCTCTAAACTAAACTCCATACTTTTGGTTGAGACGCTACGATACGTCCTTGATTGCATCACTGTCATTTATAGAGAAGATGCCATCAAGTGTCTTTTCGAGCTGGACCTCCAACATATTGTTTTAAGTAGTACAGTTTGTCAACAGGTGAGATGTTGTTTTTATTGATAAGTGCAGCAAATGAACCCTTCCACTCGATTAACTGTAATGGGTCTCCTGTGAATGTGAAGGGCTCTGGCATTGGGAGCAAAGGACGTCAGACTGTGAAGGTGAGGTAGACATCACAATGTTGTTAGACTCGTGAAAGCGAGCAGAAACTGTAGGAGCCTTTTGAGCTGCTCTGTTTAATTCTACAGAATGAACACTGCTCTCACTCTTTATTTCTTGTTCATAAGTCATTAGTCTAGCTCGAGCAGATTTTACATCCTTTTCTGCTTGGAGCCTTTCTAATTCACGTTGCAACTGATTAAGCTTTTCTCTTTGTTTTTCCTCTTCAATTACAATTGCATACTCTGCTTCCTTGGCTGCCAACTGTGCTGCAGCTTCTGCTCTCTTCACGGCTACTACTGACTTGGTAGAGTATGACTGACTCGCAGAAGAGTGTTTTGCTGAGAGGGTTACAGCGGCACTGCAAATGGATTGCGCATAGTCTGGGTTGAGAAGCTCGCAGAGACGTATCTTCACCTTGTCACAGCTCTTGTGGTGAAGTCTGTAGAATGGAGCGCCTGAGTCTTTCATGTCCAACCTTAATGTCTCTGGTAACTGCTTCACATTGCATCTATAAGTCGCCTTGTGTCACTGGAGGGAGTAATGTGTTCCCTGATTTCCATATACAATTTAATGACATTGTCTCTCACTTTCTCTAAGGTGTCCATGAGTGAAGCAATTTCATTGTTTGATATGTCTCCCTTTAATTGCTCTCTTGTACGTACTTGTTTTTTTTCCATTCATCATAAACTTTGAGAAGCCGTTTTCCTTTTCTGTTGGCCTCCTCCTCTTGATATTATTGCATCCTTTCTGTGAGCCTCCTTTGACGAGCGCAGCAAGGAAGCTCTTCTTCCTGGTTGACCGGGAGGTTTTCCATGTGCTCTGCTTCCTCTTCAGGTGTCTCAATGTTGACGACGGGATGATGCCGTAGACCGTCAAATCCCTGTTGACCTTATTGGAGTCGTGGAGCTGGAACCGTTAAGTTGTTCTCACTAGGACCTCAGTGCTGAGCATGGGTTGAGCTCATTGGAGCTTAGGGGGAAGCTCTTCTCAGCATGGGTCAAGCTCTTACTGTAGCATCCCGGGTTGAAAAGATGGTCTCTCAAACTGATGGTTCACAAACTTTATTGAATATCCTTGTATGTACACCGTAAGAGCAATAAACAAATAAACAAACAAACAAAAATAAACAAACACAATCAACAACTCTTAACAGTAGGTTTTACTTTATATGTATATTAGACCTTATATGAATTACTATTAACATAGAATTTTACCCTTTAGCCATAACAATATTTACTTTGAGTGCTATTACTATGTATTCATTAAGTATATTTATTAACCCCTAACACTGAGCTTTGCAAATTTACATCGCTAACTAAGCATGGCTTTTACAAAAGCGCTTTAGCACCCTCTAGTGGGTGAAAACCGTCCAACTGCAACACTTAGCAGCATGAAACACAACTAAAGCTACATTTACATGCCAAAAACTAATACCAACCTTGTTCCCTCGTCAACCAGGTGTTAAGGGACCATGTGGTTGTAACCAAAACACCCTTCCAGATCAAATGTTCAGTTTTGCAAAGCATGATTCATAGGGGAAAATGCAATCGTCTTGTACTCAGCCGACGAGCAATCATAGCCAACCCTTCCCAGAGGAGTGCGCTGACAATTAAAAAAACAAAATGGCACTGCTCTTTTTTTCTCTTGGATTTATTTGCTGTTTTAAGAAGTTATACAGGAGAGATTATACCTTGTGGAACCCTTTCTCCTTCTCCATTTTAAATCACATAAAAGACATAAAAAATGATAAGAACGTACAGTAAAAGGCTTGTTTATGGGAATGTATTCTTATTTCAAGCCTAAAAAGAAAAATAATCTTGATAAGCAAAATTTGCATTGTAAAAGTTATCTCAAATTAAGAAAAAAATATCTAACTTTTTCTTATTAAGAAATTATAGCTAATTTTAAATTATAATTCGTAGTAACAAGCAAGAATCCTGGGTAGCACAAGGGTTTGCATAAAATCCAGAACAGAAGAGCAAGACCTTTTTTCTCATTTTAAAATTTCACAACTCAATTTAAGAAATTAGGGAATTACACCATGTAAAGTTTGAATTCAGCTGTTTTCTGCACCACACAAACAACTAGAAAATCTAAAGCTGATTTTTTTCATTCCTGCTTTGAATAGTGCGAAGGGAAATTAAAAAATAACCTGGAAATATATTAAAAAATTATTGGGTGATACACAAAATAACAAAACAAAACTAATGCAAATTAAATTAAATGGAAACATCCTGACGGAACGTCAAGTGATGGCTGATGCTTTTAACAACTACTTCATTGAATCTGTGTCAGAAATCTCTTCTAAGTTTGCAGTAAAACAAAGGAAGGAATACCCTGCATTGTCTGCAACACAGTTCTTTACTATTACAAATATTACTGAGACCAAAGTTATCGATTTAATTCATTCACTCAAACCATCTAAGGCAAAGGATGTTTTTGGAATGGACACGAACATGCTCAAAGATCTAGGTTCAACACTTGCTACTCCTATTGCCTCAATCATTAATCTTTCAATTTCATCTGGTCACTTTCCAAAGGCCTGGAAATCTGCTATTGTTACCCCTGTCTTTAAATCCAAAGGCCTGGAAATCTGCTATTGTTACCCCTGTCTTTAAATCCAGTGACTCAACTTCTCTGAATAACTACCGACCAAAAAGCATTCTTCCGGCCATCTCCAAAGTTGCAGAAAAATGGGTGTCAGAGCAGATTGTCCATTATTTAAACAGCAGCTCCCCCTCTCTCCACGCCATGCAGTTTGGTTTCAGATCCAAGCATTCCACTGAAATGGCTACATGCCTCTTCATTGAGAAAATAAAATCTTCTCTCGACAAGGGTGGAGTTGTAGGGGCGGTGTTCTTGGACCTCAGGAAAGCTTTCGATACAGTAAATCACTGTTCTTCTTACCAAGCTCTCAAAATTTAACTTCTCTCGTAAAGCTTTGAGCTGGATTGAATCATATCTGCATGACCGAACACAATCTGTATCAGTTAACAACTGCAGATCAGTCTCTTAGGCTAACCTCTGGAGTCCCTCAGGGATCAATATTAGGCCCCCTTTTATTTAGTCTTTATATCAACGATTTGCCCACTGTTTGTTCTGGAGCAGAGTGCGTAATGTATGCAGACGACACGGTTTTCTTTGTTCATAGTCGCTCCAAAGATACTGTTGCTGCTAAACTCACTAATACAATGTCCTGTGTCACAACTTGGTTGCAGGAGTGCTGTCTACAGCTAAACGTTTCTAGAACTGTAGGCATGTATTTCACTAAAACAAATAAGAGTATCACCTGACCCCGACATACTTGTTAATGGAGAAAAATGCTAATTGTCAGCCAATACAAATATCTTGGGTTAATAATAGATTCACAGCTTTCCTTTAAAGCCCATATGGACAAATTGTGTAAAAATATCAAATTAAACCTCGCAAATTTTCGTGCAATTCAAAATGAAATGTCAACTGAAGCCGCAAAAATGTACTTACATTCAATGATTCTTAGTCACTTTAACTATTGCATAACCAGCTGGTCCCAGGCTGGTCAGAATGCAAAAAAAACATTGGAAGTTTTGTACAAACAAGTAATTAAAGTGATGGATAAAAAACCAAGGCACTATCATCACTGTGCAATTTAAAAAAAAAAACAGTCTTTTAAACTGGGACAGTCTTCACATATTTGCAGATTTAAATTTGATTTATAAAGTACTGCATGATTTGGCTCCAGCTCCTCTGGCTGAGTTCATCAGCCAAAGAAACAGCTCTGAGCGTGTCACTCGAGGCTCTGTCAGAGGTGACTGTCTCATTCCTCTGCGCAGGAGCACTTTCAGTAAGTCAGCCTGGTCAGTGAGGAGCGCTGGTGAGTGGAACTCAGTACCTGATGAGGTTAAACTGCTTACAACATACAAGGCCTTCACAAAAAAACTGAAAATGTGGCTAGTTAACACCTATAGCTGCCAACACTAAAAGACAAGTATGTTATGATGTTTTTTTTTGTTATGATCAAATAATTTGTGATTTTATTCTCTCTTAATAGTATAGTAAGTCTTTGATTATGTATCCTGTATTTTATTGTCTTGTAGATGTATTTAACTTCTTTTTTACATCATGGCCAGGGGACTACAGATGAAAACTCACCTTCTGGCTAATTCTGGCTTTTTTAACCATGTGTATTTCATGTGTTTTATGAAATTGCATTGTCCCCTTTCAAATAAACTGATTAATAATAATAATAATAACTAAATGTGAAAGGCTCTGTTGAATCAGAACTACATGACTTACAAATGCATACCATGCAAATACAGTTTAACTTATTTCAGAAAAAGGTTGTCAAATATTTGCCATGTGGTATATAGTGCAATTTTCAACTTTTTCTTCAAGATGACTGTTATTGTTTTCAGCAGGCATCTGCACAGACAGGTAATCAAGCCCAAAAAGGGCAGCCATTGGCAAAAATATTCATACAATTATTCATTCATCTTCCATTCCGCTTATCCTCACTCTGGTCGCGGGCGTGTTGGAGCCTATCCCAGCTGTCTTCAGGCGAGAGGCGGGGTACACCCCAAACTGGTCGCCAGCCAATCATAGGGCACATATAAACAAACAACCATTCACACCTCCAGGCAATTTAGAGTTTTCAATTCACCTACTCTGCATGCTTTTGGAATGTGGGAGGAAACCGGAGTGTCCCGAGAAAACCCATGCAGGCACGGGGAGAACAAGCAAACTCCGCACAGGCGGGGCTGGGATTTGAACCTCGGTCTCCAGAACTGTGAGGCAGATGTGCTAAACAGTCGCCCACCATGCCGCCTTCATACAATTGGGGGGGACTGCATAATAATTATATAATAATCTAAATTATTATATAATTATTATTATATAATTATTTTTGTTAAGACGATAAAAACAGTCAGTAATACAACTATTAACAAGGGAGGTGAAAGGAAGCTACAGTGAATATATAAATTCCACACATCCCTGCTCAAAATGGCAGGTTGATGTGATGTACAAAAATGAAAGCCAAATCACTTTAAAAAAATGTAGACTATTAGTTAACCTAGGATGTACATGTTCCTGTAACTCAACTGAAAAAATACAGTATTTTAAGAGAGGGGAAGTAAAAAATAAGATAATGTGGTTGCACAAGTGCACATGCACTCTTATAAATGGGGATGCGGCTGTATTCAGAATTAAGCAATTACATTCAAACTCATGTGAAACTGAAGTCGCCACACAACTGCCACCATTTCAAGTGCCTCTGATTAACCCCAAATAAATTTAAGATGTTCTAGAAAGCTTTTTCTGACATATTTTTTTTTGTCTTACAACATAAACCATGGACCGTAGATATCTTTCACAGCATCACAGGGGTCTTATTGTTTAAAGGTATTTGTCAGAGAAAGGGTATAAAAACTAAAACAAATAGAGTGTCAATGTCATCAAAATACGGGTGCAATTAATGACAAAGAGGGTAATTATTTTGGGGGGGGGGAATATTGATGGCCGGCACGGGGGAAGACTGTTTAGCACATGTCCGACTGCAACGGACAATCAAAAGTGCTGAAAGGATTGTCGGTACCAGCAGCACGGTGGGCGACTGGTTAGAGCGTCTGCCTCAGCGTCTGAGGGTTCAATCCCCGGCGCCGCCTGTGTGGAGTTTGCATGTTCTCCCCGTGCCTGCGTGGGTTTTCTCCGGGTACTCCGGTTTCCTCCCACATTCCAAAAACATGCGTGGTAGGTTAATTGACAACTCTAAATTGCCTGTAGGTGTGAATGTGAGTGCCCTGCGATTGGCTGGCAACCAGTCCAAGGTGTACCCCGCCTCCTGCCCGATGATAGCTGGGATAGGCTCCAGCACGCTCTAGTGAGGAGAAGCGGCTCAGAAAATGGATGGATGGATTGTCGGTAGCCCCCTACCCACCCTTGAGGACTTGCACGCTGCCAGACAAGAGGGTGCAAAATCCTCTCGGACCCTCCACATCCAGGTCTTCCCTTAGGTAAGTGCTATCGATCAATGCAAACTAGAACTAGGAGACATTCCAACAGCTTCTTCCCTCTTGCAACCAACTTCTTAAACAGCTAACTTACAATTCCATCGCAACATGTTGTCAATTTCTTTTGTCTGAGTTTGTTGTCACATTTCTCTCGGGACCATTATATACTACTCGTGCACTCACTGTAGTAGTCTCACCACGCTGCACTATTTGCATATCTGTTGTTGACCAATACTGGCCACTCATGCGAGAGTAGCATCTGCCTCATTTGCACACTGATTGAGGGGTATCTGCAACATTTGCACAATCAACATTGTCCCAAATTATTGCACTACTCGTCACTTTAAACTGCATACACTTCTTGAAGTCTCAGCGCCCTTTGCACAATGGTCATTGCACCGGACCATTGCTGTATTAGTCATTGAAACTGCTCTCATTGCTTAAGATCTTTTTGCACAATTGTCCCCCAAATTACTGGCAAACTTTTATTGCTCAGGGACTGTTTTTCTCAATGTCTTTATGTCTCAAAAGTATTCTATGTCAATCTACTGTCTGTTGTCATACAAGAGCGGCTCCAACTACCAGAGAAATAATCCTTGTGTGTTTTTGACATACTTGGCAAAATAAAGATGATTCTGATTCTGATTACTTAACTTGTACATGTTAATCTTTCTGTTTCTTTCATTTCATTGGATGACACACCTTTAATGTCCAATTAGGTAGTGGTGGACGTAGTTTGACCTGAAACGTCCATTTTGCAATGTGGCTCAAAGCAAGCAAGCTTACGCCAAAGGAGCAATTCTCATAAAAATATAAGAAGTGGATGCAATTTACTGGTTCGTTTTGGAGTATTTGTAACCTGATTGGACGTGAGTACTTGATGTATTTTTTGTTGTGCTCAGAGGAATGTTTTGTGTAGTAAAGTAAAATGCTAATGGAGATTAGCAACATAGCATGCTAATATTAATGCTAGCATTTTGTTTGCTTCTTGTATGCAAAGTATAGAGGTGTAAATACGATTAAAAACTAAAGAGAGACTTTAATATAAATTGGACTAGGGATACGCTCTTTGGACTGCTGTAGATACAAAGTCGTCTCACTCGTCTCATTTTGGTGAGAGGCCTGCATGGAGTGGTCGCTTCGCTTGCCGCCAGCAGTATCTATTGACTGAACTGTATATTTGTGAGTACCATTCTAACACAGTTTCACGTGCATTTTATTTTGTGCTTGTATTGCAAGTGAAGCATCCCATTTTGGGTTTTTCTTTTGAGGTCACAACTGACCCAGGCATCATCAGACGAAATAAGCTAAAATTTAAGGGGGAATAGCGAAATTAACTGTGTGAATACCAAAACCTATATGTTGGTCAAATTATTTTGTGTAATGTTGTTCTACTAAAATTTTTATTCTTGCATTTGAATTTACTGATTTTCTTTCATTATTGAAAATGTTACTTTAACAGTTATAACAATAATGCATACAACTTATGTAGCGTTTTTCAAGGCACTCAGATGCTTTACAATCACAAATAAATAAGGTTTAAAAGAAAATGTCATAAATCTGAGTGGGATTTATAAAGCAATTTATCGATACATTTCCTACTAATTGGAGGCCCAGTAAATTGTAATTTACTTCACAATTTTAGGATTACACTTTTGTTGAATCTCGTTTTACCAAGTTGATTTACAGTATAAGTAAACCGCTCATTGTACTACCACTACATTAAAGAGAGTGTTAATACATTAACGGGTGTTACATAACATACTGTAAACGTCGGGAAAAAAAACCCATGCCTGCATGGGTTTTCTCCGGGCACTCCGGTTTCCTCCCACATCCCAAAAACATGCATAAATTGGAGGCTCTAAATTGCCCGTAGGTGTGACTGTGAGTGCGAATGGTTGTTTGTTTCTGTGTGCCCTGCGATTGGCTGGCAACCAGTTCAGGGTGTACCCTGCCTCCTGCCCGATGACAGCTGGGATAGGCTCCAGCACGCCCGCGACCCTGGTGAGGATAAGCGGCTCAGAAAATGGATGGATGGATAGTTTTACTAAATGTATTCACATTGATTCGCATGGGCGGCACGGTGAACGTCTGGTTAGCACATCTGCCTCACAGTTCTGTGGACCGGGGTTCAAATCCCGGCCCCGCCTTTGTGGAGTTGGCATGTTCTCCCCGTGCCTGGGTGAGTTTTCTGCGGGCATTACGGTTTACTCCCACATCCCAAAAACATACGTAGTAGGTTGACTGAAGACTCTAAATTGCCCGTAGGTGTGAATGTGAGTGTAGTACCCAGCCTCCCGCCCGAAGATAGCTGGGATAGGCTCCAGTAGCCCGCGACCCTAGTGAGGATAAGCGGTAAAGAAAATGGATGGATGGATGGAAGAGAAATTATGCAGGTAAACTAGAAAAACAGTTTACCGCTAATTACTCGAAATCAGTCTGACGTGGATTACAATCGGTAACCAACTACAAGCGACCTTCCCCCCAAGAAACTGAACCCTAATTTGCTCCCAGTGCGTCTGGCAGCGCCTTGCATGCCAGCAGTCACCCATTAGTGTATGAATGTGTGTGTGAGTGGGTAAATATGAGACTTTGTAAAGCACTTTGGGCACTGTGATTGTGTAGATAAAGCGTTATATAAGTGCAGTCCATTTAACAAGCAGAGAACAGTAAAGGACTAGCTGACGACTTGAACACCTTGTACTGCAGATTTGAAAAGGACACTTTCATCCCACAGCCACCCGCACCACCGACCACCATTACACCGCTGACTCTCCTTCCTGCGTTGACCATCCACGAACAGGATGTGAGATGTATCTTCAAACAACAAAAGATCAACAAAGCGGCAGGCCCAGACCTTGTGTCCCCATCCTGCCTCAAAGTCTGCGCGGACCAGTTCGGTCCAGTGTTCACACAGATCTTCAATATATCTCTGGAACTGTGTCAAGTACCATCCTGTTTTAAATGCTCCACCATCATCGCAGTCCCCAAGAAACCTACAATCTCGGGTCTGAATGACTACAGGCCTGTCGCCCTGACATCTGTGGTCATGAAGTCATTTGAACGCCTCGTGCTGGAGCACCTCAAGAGCGTCAAGGCTCCCCTGCTGGACCCCCCTGTCTACCGAGCAAACAGGTCTGTGGATGACGCAGTCAACATGGGACTGCACTTCATCCTAGAACACCTCGACGGCACGGGGACCTACACGAGGATCCTGTTCATGGATTTCAGCTCTGCGTTCAACACCATCATCTCCAAACTCCTCTCCTCCAAGCTTCTCCAGCACAGCGTCTCGTCTGTCATCTGCCAGCGGATTTATAGCTTCCTGAAAGGCTGGGGGACACCACCTCATCCACACACATCAACAGCACCGGGCCGACACAAGGATTTGTCCTCTCTCCACTGTTCTTCTCTCGCTACATGAATGACTGCACCTCAACGCACCCGGCTGTCAAACTCCAGAATGTTCGAAAATGACACCTCATCAAAGACGTTGAGAGGAAGTGGAGTGGCTGGAGTTTTGGTGCGGCCGATTTGGTGCGAACCTGGAGCTGAACACGCTCAAGACTGTAGAGATGATCGTGGACTTCAGGAGGCATCCTTCGTCACAGCTGCCCCTCACGCTCTCCAACCTCCCTGTGTCAAGTTCAACATCAACTCCATCTTCAAAAAGGCCCAGAAGAGCATGTACTTCCTGCAGCTTCTGAGGAAGCATGGCTCGCCACAGGACCTGTTGAGGCAGTTCTACACAACAGTCATTGAATCAGTCCTGTGTTCATCCATCACAGACTGGTTTTGTGGTTCCACAAAAAAGGACAAACTCCGACTGCAACAGACAATCAAAACTGCTGGGTAATTTGTTGGTAGCCCCCTACCTACCCTTGAGGACTTATATGATGCCAGAACTAAGACAAGAGCATGCAAAATAATCTTGGACCATCCACATCCTGCTCACCACCTCTTCCAGCTCGTTCCCTCAGGTAGGCGCTATCAAACAATGCAAACTAAAACTAGCAAACATTCCAACAGCTTCTTCCCTCTTGCCATTGTAATGTAACGGACATGCTCTCGCCCGATGGCACCGTGACCCCACACTCCAGACCAAACGGCATCGCTGTTGCCACTCCCCCTCCAAGGGAGACGACCACGGGAATGCCAGATTTCAGTTCGCACACAGACACTAAATGAATTACAAGCCAGTAGCATCAAAGTCGAGACACAGACAACTGGTTTCGCACCCGGACATTAAATTACTTAACTTCCAGCCTGGAGAGCCTCAACAACAAAGACATTTGCCCACCCGGGCTAGGAGTGGGGACAGAGCACTAGCGACACCCACAGGTCACGGAAAGGTACTGCAACCCCAAATGAACTAATTACAATCTTCACTGGACTTGAATATGATATAATATTTTAAGAACTTTACATGAACGTCACTAGTGATTGTATTTCTGCAAATTTTAATGTCTGATATCAAATCTGTTTGTCAACTGAACCGGATGAAATGTTTCACCCCACAACACGAATGCCACATTGCAGATATTAGTGTTCCCAACAGTCACATACACTTGAAACATTCGTTACCGGGATTAAAGAGGATGGGCGCGTGACAAGGCAAAGCGGAACAATGGTCTCGTTATCTTAAATCCAATAATTAATATTTTATTCCACTGGTTTTAAACCACAAATTATACTAAAGTGAAATGCGATGCTAGAGGCGCGGTCTGTCTTCCATTTGGTCAAAAGGGGCCGGCCTCGCTCTATGAAGCGGATAGAAGGCCGAAGCTCCTTCGTCTCTCTCTCTTTCTCTGAGGCTCTCTCGCTCACTCTCTCACTCTCTCGTTGTTCCACCTGCCAAAGGTCTGGCCCAGCCCGGGGAGCCGCCAACCTCTCACCACGAGGTGGCGGAGGCTGGGAGACACTGAACTTCCCAAGCGTGGACCGTAGGGAGCACCTGCCAACTCCCCAAAGCTACCCTTTTGGGTGTGGGGCAGTTTATGGACGAGGCTCTGTTGGGAAGTAATTGCGGTGCGAGTTTACCCAGACCGCGTGGTAAGCATTGTCACTGTCAGTGCTCTGGCCAACCTGCACTTGAAGTGCGTCTTTTTTTCTTTCCATCCTTTTCCTGCAAACCATCACTCATGAGCACTCTTGCCAACCCCCGGAAGGTCGACCCGCCTGCCTGAATTGGTCAACGCACGTAAATCAAACTAGTCTGCTGAAAGTACAGATTAGTGCATATTTGGGTTTTAAACTAACGAGAATAGGAATTCCAGCTATACGCATTGTCATCCCATGCTCACTACCAACCTCACATCACAAGTCAGTTTCCTTTGCCAATGTTTGTTTGTCCTTTGTTTGTTTTGTGGTTTTTTTCTGTATTGCTTCCCTGTAGATTCCCCATATTAGATCATTAAATTTTCCATAAAATTCACTACCTGCATTGTTGTGTGTGTTTGTGTTTGAGGAGAAAAAGCTCTGGTCATCTAGAACTCTAATCTAATTCATGTAGCAACCTTCAAATTATGAGACTGAGAAAAAAAGGTTTTTCGTCACTTTGTCCTGAAGTTTTAGACATCTAAAAGTGACGTGGTGCTCCTTTACTAGATAAAATAGCTTGATTTACAAGGCTGTAATTTAAAATTACGCTAAACCGGAAGTAACACAGGAGTCGCTTACATCTTATTCTTTTCAGCCTAAATTAATTACATTTATATTCAATTAATATATGCTACAGTAACATGCTGCCAATTTTGTCTTGTCACATCTCTGTCAGGCCAATCATAAATTATGCGTGCACTGTCTGTAGTAGTCTCTCCACTCAGCACTATTTGCATATCTGTTGTTGACCAATACTGGCCACTCATGTGCTTGAGAAGTATCTGCACCAGTCGAACAATTAACACTGTACCAGATTATCGCACTACTAGTCACTTTAAACTGCTTAAATTTCTTGAAGACTGCGCCATTTGCACAATGGTCATTGTACCAGACTAACCTAACCCTGACCCTGTATTAGTCCTTTCAAGCTGCTCTAAATTGCTAGAGTACTCTGCATCAATTATCCCCCCCAAAAAATACAAATCTATCGACATTACGGCCATACTACCCTGAGAACGCCCGATCTCGTCCGATGGAAGTTAAGCAGGGGCGGGCCTGGTTATTACTTGTATGGGAGACTGCCTGGGAATACCAGGTGCTGTAAGCCCCTCCTTGAGCCATCACCTTATCGTGGTGGAGGGGTCTGTGTGTCCAAATGATCCTAGGAGCTAAATGGTCTGGGGATTTATGCCCCTGGCAGGGTCACCCATGGCAAACAGGTCCTAGGTGCGGGACCAGACAAAGCACGGCTCAAAGACCCCTTATGATGACGACAAAAAATGAACTCAGGTTTCCCTTGGCCGGACCCGGGTCACTGGGGCCCCCCTCTGGAGCCAGGCGTGGAGGTGGGGCTCGAAGGAAAGCCTTTGGTGGCCGGGCACCCATGGGCAACGTAACGTAGGGTAACGTGGGTCCCCCTTCCCATGGGCTCACCACCTGTGGAGGGGGCCATAGGGGTCGGGTGCAGTGCGAGCTGAGCGGTGGCCGAAGGCAGGGACCTTGGCCCTAGAGCCAGCTGCAAAAGCTGGCTCTAGGGACATGGAATGTCACCTCTCTGGCAGGGAAGGAGACCGAGCTGGTGTGTGAGGTCGAGAAGTTCCAACTCGATATAGTCGGACTCGCCTCCACACACAGCTTGGGCTCTGGTACCAGTCCTCTCGAGAGGGGTTGGACTCTCTTCCACTCTGGAGTTGCCCACGGTGAGAGGCGCCGAGCAGGTGTGGGCATACTTATTGCCCCCCAGCTTGGCGCCTGTACGTTGGGGTTCACCCCGGTGGATGAACCCCAACATCATCATCAATGTGGATGAGATGCACCAAATAGCAGTTGACAGTACCCACCTTTTTTGGAGTCGTTGGAGGGGGTGCTGGAGAGCGCTCCTGCTGGGGACTCCATCGTTCTGCTGGGGGACTTCAATGCTCACGTGGGCAATGACAGTGAGCCCTGGAAGGGTGTGATTGGGAAGAACGCCCCCCCCCCCCCCCCCCCTGATCAGAACCCGAGCGGTGTTCGGTTAGTGGACTTCTGTGCTCATCACGGATTGTCCATAACGAACACCATGTTCAAGCATAAGGGTGTCCACACGTGCACTTGGCACCAGGACACCCGAGGTCGCAGTTCAATGATCGAATTTGTGGTTGTGTCATCGGACTTGCGGCCGCATGTCTTGGACGCTCAGGTGAAGAGAGGGGCGGAGCTGTCAACTGATCACCACCTGGTGGTGAGTTAGCTCCGATGGTGGGGGAAGATGCCGGTCCGACGTGGCAGGCCCAAACGTATTGTGAGGGTCTGCTGGGAACGTCTGGCAGAATCCCCTGTCAGAAGGAGTTTCAACTCCCACCTCCGACAGAACTTTGCTCATGTTCCGGAGGAGGTGGGGGACATCGAGTTCGAGTGGACCATGTTCTGCGCCTCCATTGCTGAGACGGCCGACCAGAGCTGTGGCCGTAAGGTGGTTGGTGCCTGTCGAGGCGGCAATCCCTGAACCCGTTGGTGGACACCAACAGTGAGGGATGCCGTCAAGCTGAAGAAGGAGTCCTATCGGGCCTTTTTGCCCTGTGGGACTCTTGAGGCAGCTGATGGGCACCGGCCCATCAGGCGGAATGCAGCTTTGGTGGTCGCTGAAGCAAAAACAGTTTGGTGAGGCCATGGAGAAAGACTTCCGGACGGCTTCGAGGAAATTCTGGTCCACAATCCGGCGTCTCAAGAGGGGGAAGCAGTGCACCATCAACACTGTGTATAGTGGGGATGGGGCACTGCTGACCTCGACTTGGGACGCTGTGAGCCGGTGGGGAGAATACTTCGAAGATCTCCTCATTTCCACCGGCATGGAATTAAAAAGCTCCTCGGTGGCAAGGCTCCAGGGGTGGATGAGATTCGCCCTGAGTTCCTCAAGGCTCTGGATGTTGTGGGGCTGTCCTGGTTGACACGCCTCAGCAACATCGCGTGGACATCGGGGATAGTGCCTCTGGATTGGCACACTGGGATGGTGGTCCCCCTCCTTAAAAAGAAGAGCAGGATGAAGTGGCTGGGGAGAGGGAAGTCTGGGCGTCCCTGGTAAAGCTACTGCCCCCACGACCCGACCTCGGATAAGCGGTAGAAAATGGATGGATGGATGGATGGATCTATTGACATAAACACATTACTGGTAAACTTTTATTACTCAGTGACTCTCCGTACTGTGTTTTTATTTTTTTATGTCGCAAAAGTATTTTCTGTCAAATGGCTGTCTGTTGTCGTACTCGAGCAGCTCCAACTACCGGAGACAAATTCTGTGGGTGTTTTTGACATACATGGCAAATAAAGATGATTCTGATTCTGATACCGAACCTTTTGGGCAAAATTCTGAAATGTATTTTTGGCCCAAACACAACACTGCTCATCACCAAAAGAACACCATACTACCAGTGAAGCATTGTGTTGACAGCATCAGGCTTTTGGGCTGTTTTTCTACAGCTGGAAGTGGGATCTTAGTCAATGTAAGGGAATTATGAACATTTCCATGAACAAGTCAGTCTTTTTTTTTTTTTTTTTTACTTTACAAAAAAAAGGTCAGAAAGGTCAGCTCCATTTCCTGGAGACAAATTCCTTGTGTGTATTTTGGACATGCTTGGAAAATAAAGATGATCCTGATTCTGATTCTGATTCTGATTTAACACGGGTTTCACTATGATTGGTTAATTTTTAACACAGCCACATTCCGTTACGAGGGTGTGCACATTTGTGCAACCACATAATCTCAGTTTTGTGTTTTATAGCGCTGTCAAGTGACTAAAACAGTTAATCAAGTTCATCATATGTCGACTACGTGATAAAATGATGTTTAATCACACATTTCCCTTGGGATGAATAAAGTCAATCTCTAGATAGAATCTATAAATTGAAATATACAATCGACTCATATTTTTCGATAAAGGGTATGGTGTTTGAATTTGGAAATATTGAACAAAAGACCGTTTTTAACAACTCCATTTGTATTGTTTTGTAAAATACAATCGACAGACAGTACAGAGCTTGAACTGATTAAAGTGCCTCATCATTACACTAACAAAGTCTCGCAAGTTGTGTTTGACATTACCCACAATGAACTGCCAATTTAAAAAGCAAACAAGCACAAAATAATATCAGCTATTGGTTCAAAGCAAATGTAAACAGCTTGTCTGTTAAACCTATCATTTCATACAAAGGCAGCATTTATAATAATTGGCCTAAAGGCTGAATAAAGTAAATGTCAAAATTGTCTCATAAGACACAAAATAAAAAGTCCTTTTTCATAAACTTATAGCTCTAAACTGTGTTCATATTATACTTTTCTTTAAACCACCAGGTGCTCAGGCAGACGAGATGGTTGACATTTTCAAACAAAGAAAAAAAAGAAAAACTTTAAAAAAAAAAGAAAGAAAAAGAGTCTTTCAAAGGGGACTGTTGTGGCAGGAGTGGCCAGGTACGTTTGTGCAAGACAGACATTACCCACAATGAACTGCCAATTTAAAAAGCAAACAAGCACAAAATAATATCACCTATTGGTTCAAAGCAAATGTAAACAGCTTGTCTGTTAAACCTATCATTTCATACAAAGGCAGCATTTATAATAATTGGCCTAAAGGCTGAATAAAGTAAATGTCAAAATTGTCTCATAAGACACAAAATAAAAAGTCCTTTTTCATAAACTTATAGCTCTAAACTGTGTTCATATTATACTTTTCTTTAAACCACCAGGTGCTCAGGCAGACGAGATGGTTGACATTTTCAAACAAAGAAAAAAAAGAAAAACTTTAAAAAAAAAAAGAAAGAAAAAGAGTCTTTCAAAGGGGACTGTTGTGGCAGGAGTGGCCAGGTACGTTTGTGCAAGACAGACCATCTTAATGTGGTAAATGGACTGCACTTCTAGAGCGCTTTGTCTACATGATCACAGTGGCCAAAGTGCTTTATAAAGCCTCACATTCACCCATTCACACACACATTCATACACCAATGGGCGACTGCTGCCATGCAAGGTGCTGCCAGGCCCACTAGGGTTCAGTGTCTTGCCCAAGGACACTTTGTCATGGCCGGGATTTGAACCAGTGACCCTTCGGTCACTGGACAATCTGCTCTATCTACTGTGAGCCTCAGCCGCCCGCGAGGCTGTGGGCACCACTGTGTACAGACCACCACTGACTACTGTGTGCAGACCACCACTGTAGTGGACATGGGTCACTGCTGGCATTGGGCTTTTCCTTGCACTGTCTAGTGTTTGTTGATGAAAGGGGCATCCATGTCAGAATCTGATTCTGACCCCATCAGCCATCTTCTTCTTTGGTGGCCCTTTCCGCTCTGCTTTGGGCAGGGATCTTAGGTCCTTCCATAGGGGGTTAAGAGCAGTTGCTACCTTTATATACTGTATTCTGTATACCTGCTTAATAATGATAAAGAAGGAATTCCAATTCCTATCATTTCATTCATCCATTTTGACAATGGCCTGACCTTCCGTTCAGTAAAGGGCTTCTGTCATTAAAATATAAAGTTATACTGTACCATTGAGTCTTTGATTCAGGATAGAATTTCTCTTATAGGGATACACCTCATTGCCATTCATTCTCCAGTTGTTACTAGAAGAGTTAAGATCAACCTATCTTTTCTCCAATGATGATACAATTATATATTTTTTAAACCCATGGGAATAATCATCTTGTGACACAAGTTTGCATGTACTTCCTGTGTAACTTTAGAGCTTTCATAGACAGGCTTCGAGCCATAGTCTAAATAAAATGTTTTTGGTTAATTTAAGACTCAAATTCTAAATTGTCAATCGGTATGGATCTGAATGTGAAAGGTTGTTTGTCTCAATATGCCCTGTGATTGACTGGTGATCAGTTCAAAACGTGGCCAAAAGTCAGCTGGGATAGGCTCCAGCTTCCCTGTGACCCTGAACAGGATAAGATGTGTAGAAAATGGATGGACAGATGAATAATTTATAGCAGGATAATAATTTGCCTTGTTGGTTTCTGTTACCTTCAGATCAATGATGTTCTGGTACAACAAAAGAGATGCTATTTGTCAGGATGCTAAGGGAAAACTTTCTGGAAAGACACTTATTTGAAGGAAAGAACAGTTTTCCATGACTGGGTCAAAACCTCGTGTCTTTTTTTGTTGTTGTTCGTTGCAATAACAAAAGAAAAGTGTGTTAGTTTTTTTTCTTATTTCAGTCCCAGGGCTAAATTAAGTTTACACTGCTTAGATTTTTACTGCAAACAACCCTGTTACCTCCAAGTAATTTTTCTGCTCGCAATCTTTTTTTCTGAGATGTACGTACTTCTTTATAAAAAGCTTTATGTGCCTCTACTAATACGTGATTGTCTGTCACCTCCGACAACTGTTTAGTGGCCCTCTTTTCTGAATCAACCCACCAAGAAACCCTCTCCTCGAATCAGCTGCATCCTTTATTCACATTCCCATTTAATTTAAATTGCTATACCCTTGTACGAGAGGCAATAATTTTTACTGTCGTAGTTAAGTTGTGTGTCATGTACAATTTTGGCATATAGACATCTGAAGCACACACGTTTGATTTTATTTAGGAATTGTTTTTTCCCCCTTAATTATTGTGGGCTACCAGTCTGAACCACACAGTGCTTTTCTTTGCTCTTTTCCTGTTTTCTTGTTGATAGCATACACTTTGACTCAAAGAGAGACATGGTTCTGGTATTTTCGTCCTTCCCATTTTGGGCTGATTGAGAACTTTAAGCTGGTTGTAGATTTTGGCTGCGTAATTTGATTTGGTATGTTTTGGAATGTTACGTGTTGTTTGGGGGGAAAAAATAACTAAATGACCACTTTAGTCATCTTGTAATCATCCAAATGTCATGGAAGTTAAATAACCTTGAGAGAAAAGTCAACTTTTCCAATGCATTTTGACAGTGTGGTGCACCTTTTTTTTTATATTAATGCTAATGTTGATACCCAAATCTAAGAGTTTAATTTGCACTGCTCTGCCAATATAGATGGGATTGCACCTTTAAAGCATAGGACTATTACTGCAGCTAACCTCACTACCTAGTTGACATCCGTTGCCTTCATCAAAAATGTCAGAATGCCAAGCGCTGGTAGAAATCATCTAAGCTTCATGTACATAATTTTTTTGGTGGAATTTAATCCTATAGTTAAAAAGGCCAGAGCCTCTTATTTTGCTAATCTTCTCTCATCAAATAACAGATATCCAATAGTCATTTTTGATATTATGAATAATAATGCTGGTGTGGAAACATCTGCTCTACCTGAGTCCTCTGATAAGGATTGCAGTAATTTCTTAATGTATTTTATGAACAAGGTCACCAGTGTCAAGGCCAGTATAATGGCTTTCTCCAATTTCCTACTTCCTGATCTTTTTTAACAGCAGCCTGTGTTGATAATTTCTTTCCTGTTTACCCTCCAGAATAAACCGCTCTGTGTACAATAAAGATTACTTCCAGTCTATTAGAGATTATGCCTACGCCTGTTGAAAAATATGTTCAGCATTGTTAATCCATTGTTTTTATAGATTCATCCATCATCCATTTTCTGAGCCGCTTTATCCTCACAAGGGTCGCAGGAGTGCTGGAGCCTATCCCAGCTACCATCGGGCAGGAGGCGGGGTACACCCTGAACTGGTTGCCAGCCAATCGCACGGCACACAGAAACAAACAACCATTCGCACTCACATTCACACCCACGGGCAATTTAGAGTCGTCAATTAACCTACCATGCATGTTTTTGGGATGTGGGAGGAAACCGGAGTGCCCTGAGAAAAACCACGCAGGCACGGGGAGAACATGCAAACTCCTCACAGGCGGGGCCGGTGATTGAACCCCGATCCTCAGAACTGTGAGGCAGGCGCTCTAACCAGTCGTCCACCATGCCGCCACATAGATTCATAGAACTTGCAATTTAATTTGTATGTAAAACGTGCATAACATTCACACTGACAAATTCAAACTCAGTGTACAATCCTGTGGCACTGCAGCATAGTATGCAAGTAGCATAAACATGATTTTGGAGTACAAACTGTAGTAGTGGGAGTAGTAGTAATTACTCACTAATTGTGTGGTCGCCTCGGTAAGGAGCTCTCTAGTTCTGTCTATGTTTTTTTGTGTTTTTCGTTCATTTTTGGAGACATTACTCAACTTGCTTACACGAAGGAAGAGTTGCTAAACATTAGGGACTCTACTCCGGCCTTTGTTTCACCAACTTTAACAATTTTTTTCTCTGCGAGTTACTCACCGGTGGAGTGGCTGTGAAATATGGCGCATGGAGGCGATGCCACAGGGGGAAGCGAGCCGGAGTGCAGGTCAAGTTTCGGAAGAGAGGATTCCGAATGCCGCTCCCATCGATTCACCTCGCAAATCTACGCTCTTTACCCAATAAAATGGACGAGCTTCATCTTCTCACCAACACCAGTAAAGACTTTGGACGTTCCGCCGCCCTGTACTCCACGGAGACATGGGTATGTGAAGGCGTCTCTAATGCTTCCGGGCTTCCAACTACACCAAGCTGACCGCATCACGGAGCTATCGGGGAAAACAAAAGGCGGCAGACTATGCTTCTATATTTACAAAAAATGGTGTACCGACGTCTCGGACCTACCGTATTATCACGACCATAAGGCACACTTAAAAACCTAAATTTTCTCCAAAATGGACGGGGCGCCCCATGATGCGGCGCGCTTTATGTGTGCACCAAGTTCCAAAATCTGTAAATGTTGTTGTGTGACTGATGAGCAATCCGCTTGACTGACTGGGAGCATTTCCTGCTGACATGCTGCTCATATAGAGGAAAGGCGGACGTGACTGAGGACAAAATGTGGACGTTAAAGGGCGAAGGGTACGCGTGAAAGAAGACGGTAAAGGCACGCCCCCAGTAGGTATATAGCGCCGGTTTGTGCATTGTGCAAAACAACATCGGTTTGGCTAAGGACCCCCAAAAATGGCACCTGCGAAGAGACACACTTACGAAGCACAGTTTAAACTGTAAGCTATCATTTACGCGGAGGAACATGGGAATCGAGCAGCCGCGAGAGAATTGAAGATCAACGAATCCATGGTGGGCTAGGATGAGTTCAGGTTAGGATTAGGGTGGGTTAGGGTTAGTGGTAATCAAAATGCCACCACCACATCCATCCATCCAATCTCAACACCACTTATGCTATTCAGGCTTGCCAGGCATTGGAACCTATCCCAGCTGACTTTGGGCCAAAGGCAAACTACACCCTGAACTGGTTGCCAGTCAGTCACAGAGCACATATAGACAACCATTCAGACTCACATTCACCCTGTCACTGAGTGGGGGCTGAACCCACAATGCCTGCACCGGTCAGGTGAATGTACAGTACCACTACATCATCAGCGACTCACTGTCATAAAGAAAGTCATATACTTCTTTTCCCATCTGGAAGCAGAACGGCGTGTCCTGCTGGGATGCAGCAGGCAATTGCATTGCAGCGGAGCATGTCCTGGAGCCAATCATATTGCAGCAGGGTGTGCTCTGCCCAGAATACGAGTGCGATTCCTAATAATGAGTCAGCAATAGGAGCCGCGAGCAGCTCAAAGCCGCGGACATAGAGCTGCACAGGGCAGGCACAAAAGACAAGACCAAAAGCAGAAGATTGAGGCTAAGACATTCCCACACCCCAGAGATCGGACTGGACCCATGACAGCACCCTCCAATATTAATGGATTAGAAGATATAGAAGCATTAAAATAAATACATACAAATTGTAATAAATATTAATATTTATTTATACAGAAATGTATTCTGATAACAAATGGTTGAATGCTATAAAATAAAAACACACGTCATTGTATCATACAAGTCAGTGGAGTAGATTTGTTGTTAGATGCACATGTGTATTAATATGGTAGGTCTGGAAATAATTTCACACATCTTTTTGCCTGCACTTGACATCTCACTATGTGTGACAGAGGCAGAATAACAACATGAGTTTAAAATAGAAGGCACTCAGGAATCAAAATTGGCAATTTGTCTGGGTCACAGATAGCCAGATTTATATGTGATATAGCTGTCCATCACCTCATACAATGAGTTTTCAAAATCTTTCATCAATCTGAATTACTATGAGCAGCGTCTGCTACATAGCAGAAAATCTTTGCTCCAGGGTCCCAGGAATTGTTATGTACTATAGTTTAAAAGTCATTGGGTGAAAGTGAGGGCAGTCATGATACATACACAAGTATTCGCTCACCCATCCAAATAATCGGAATCAGGTGTTGCAATTAATTCCATGGCTACAGGTGTATAAAATCAAGCACCTCGGCATGCAAATGTTTTTTCCAACACTAATCTCCTGAGAGCAACACAGGTTGCTCTCAGGAGATTAGTGAATTCCAGCGTGTAAATGTGATAGGATGCCACCTGTGCAACAAGTCCAGTCATGAAATTTCCTCGATCCTAAATATTCCACAGTCTACTGTCAGCTGTATTATAAAAGTGTGGAAGCGTTTGGGAACGACAGCAACTCATCCACGAAGTGGTAGACCACATAAATTGAAGGAGCGGGTTCAGCGGATGTTTAGGCGCATAGTGCAAAGAGGTCGCCAACTTCTTGCCGAGTCAATCACAACAGACCTCCAAACTTCATGTGTTCTTCAGATGAGCTCAAGAACAGTGCACAGAGAGTTTGATGGAATGGGTTTCCATGGCATGGCATATATGGCATGGATAGAGCTGCTTGCCATGACATATATCACCAAGTGCAATGCAAAGCGTCGGATGGAGTGGTGGAAAGCACGCTGAGGAGTGGAAACACATTCTCTGGGAATGACAATTACTTGCAGAGAGAACAAGAAGACTCAGGAATTAGGGAAAAAAACAACTGACAACGACGACTAGCCATCCATCCATTTTCTGAGCCGCTTCTCCTCACTAGGGTAGCGGGCGTGCTGGAGCCCATCCCAGCCATCATTGGGCAGGAGGCAGGGTGCACCCAGAAATGATTGCCAGCCAATCACAGGGCACATACAAACAAACAACCATTCACACTCACATTCACACCTACGGGCAATTTAAAGTTGTCAATTAACCTAACATGCATGTTTTTGGGATGTGGGAGGAAACCGGAGTGCCCGGAGAAAACCCACGCAGGCACGGGGAGAACATGAAAACTCCACACAGGCGGGGCCGGGGATTGAACCCCAGACCCCAGAACTGTGAGACAGACGCTCTAACCACAGTGCCGGCACAACAACGACTACAGTAGCTTATATTTATCCCACAATAAGCCGAATAAAAACGACAAATAACCTAAATATCCCACAATTAACTTCAGAAAGTTAAGAGTTTTTAGATGCCCCATTAACTCTCGCAGTTACATAAGGCCTTAAACGATATGCCAACAGGAAGAGCTCCAGGCAATGATGGGTTTTCCACTGAATTGTATAAAAACTTCTGGTGTATACGACAAGCACTATTTTTCAAAATGGTGATAGAGATAAAAGATAAAGGCCCACTCTTCCAGCTAATTACCGACCGCTGTCACTAATTAATACGGACATCAAAATCATATCTGAGGCTTTAGCCAACAGACTAGAAAAAATTCTCCCGTCATTAATATATTCTGACGAAACAGGTTTAATTCAAGGACGGAGCTCCACCAACAATGTCAGGCGACTGATAAACCAAATAAGTATGTCTCAGCGTAACCTAATATCTATTGTTTTGTCACTAGACGCAGAAAAAGCTTCAGACAAAGTTAACCGCTCTTTTCTTTTTGATGTACTTCACAAATTTGGCTTTGGTGACTCATATAGTCACTGGATCGCAACGTTGTACAACTCACCCAAAGCAACTGTCAACACAAATTGGGGTCACATCACAAAGTTTCACAGAGTCGTCTTTGCGAGAGACGCGTTTATCAAGCCACATACAAGGTTGGAAAGAAAGAAAACTTGCTTCCTTCTGCTCAGGCAATGTTTAGCAACTTTGAGGACTGTTTTTTTTCCCAGCAGGACAATGCTCCATGCCACACAGCTAGGTCAGTCAAGGTGTGAATGAAGGACCACCAGATCAAGACCCTGTAATGGCCAGCCCGAAATCCATACCTGAACCTGATCGTAAACCTCTGGAATGTGTTCAAGAGGAAGATGGATGTCATTAGACATCAAACAAAGCTGAGCTGTTTTAATTTTTCCGCCAGGAGTTGCAAAAGGTCACCAAACAGCAATGTGAAAGACTCATGGAGATCATGCCAAGATACATGAAAGCTGTGATTAAAACTAAGGGTTATTCCACTAAATATTGATTTCCGAACTCTTCTTAAATTAAGGCATTAGTATTGTGTTGAAAAATAAATATTAACTTGTTTTCCTTGAATTAGTTTGAGGTCTGAAAACACTGCATCTTGTTTTATTTTGACCATTTGTCATATTCTGCAAATAAATGCTATGAATGGCAATATATTTATTTGGAATTGGGAGAAATGTACTTTAATGAATTAAAGACAAAAAATATTTTACTCAAACACATACCTATAAATAGTAAAATCAGAAAAACTTATAATTTTGCAGTGGTCTATTAATTCTTTTCCAGAGCTGTATACACATATATATTAAATATAGTCCCTTTCCAAAAAAATTTAATATCATGGAAAAGTTTATTTATTTCCATAATTACATTCAAAAAGTTAATATTTCATAGATTATAGATTCAGGGCCCACAATTTAAACAACTTCAAGTATTTATTTGTTTATTTTTACATTATTTGGGATTCCAGCTCATAAAACCCAGAAAATCAGGAATTCAAAGAATTTGAATACTGTGAAGAAATCAGCCCAAATTTTGCAGGCCACAAATGTTTTAAACTGAGTGTCGCACACTAATCATCGACAAAACTCAAAGCACCTACACAGGTTTCCCCAGGTGTCATTAAATTGCTTCAGTTTGGTTCAATTGTCTCAGTTGGGTTCAATATGGGAAAGACTGTAGACTTGACAACTGGCCAGAAGACCATCATTGATACCCTCCATAGGGTGGGTAAGTCACAAAAGTTCATTGCTAAGGAGATTGGCTGTTCACAGAATGCTGTGTCCAAGCATCTCAATGGAAAGACAAAATGTGGCCGAAGAAGATTCACCAGCAAAAGAGATGACCGTGGGCTTCAGCGGCTTATCAAACAGAGAAGATTCAAGAATTTAGCAGAGATCCAGAAAGAGTGGACTGAGGTGGAGTCATTGCTTCGAAAACCACCACATTCAGACGCATCCGGGAGATGGGCTACAAATGTTGGGTTCCTCGGCTCAAGCCACTTCTGAGCCTGAGCCAACGTAAGAAGCGTCTCAACTGGGCCAAGGAGAAGAAAGACGGGACTGTTGGCCAGTGGTCCAAAATCCTCTTTTCCGATGAAAGTAAAGTTTGCCTTTGCAATGCCACAGGCTGATTGCCTCAATGCCGCGGCGCATCGAGGCAGTGATTAAAGCAAAGGGATTCTCAACATAGTATTGAAGATTAACATCGTTTTTAAAGTACTATATTTTGATTGATTTAATGTGACCCTAATGTCATTCTTTATTTCCGACAAAAACTGAGAAGGAAATGGTGATTTCTTCACAGTATTCCAATTTTTTCAATTCCTGATTTTGTGGGTTTTATGAGCTGGAAGCCCAATGGAAAAATGGAAACATAATGGAAAAATAAACAAATAAATACTTGAAATTGTTTAAATTGTGGGCCCTGAATCTATAATCTATAAAAGTTTAACTTTTTGAATGGAATTATGGAAATAATGATCCTAGGAGCTAAGTTGTCTGTGGCTTCATGCCCCTGGTAGGGTCACCCATGGCAAACAGGTCCTAGGTGAGGGACCAGACAAAGCACGGCTACAAAAATCCCTATGATGAATATGATAAATGGATATACGTTTCCTTAGGCCGGATGCAGGTCACCGGCGCCCCCCTCTGGAACCAGGCCTGAAGGTTGGGCTCGAAGGCGAGTGCCTCGTGGCTGGGCCTGCACCCATGGGGGCTGGCCGGGAAAGCCCGAAAGGGTAACGTGGCTTCCCCTTCTCATGGTGCAGTGTGACCTGGGCGTTGGCCGAAGGTGGGGACCTTGGCGATCTCATCCCCGGCTACAGAAGCTGGCTCGAGGGACGTGGAATGTCACCTCTCTGGCAGGGAAGGAGCCCGAGTTGGTGCATGAGGTTGAGAAGTTCCGACTAGATATAGTCAGGCTCACCTCCACACACGCCTTGGGCTCTGGTACCAGTCCTCTTGATAGGGGTTGGACTCCCTTCCACTCTGGACTTGCCCACGGTGAGAGGCAGAGAGAGAGCAGGTGTAGGTATACTTATTTCCCCCCGGCTCGGCGCCTGCACATTGGGGTTCACCCGGTGGACGAGAGGGTAGCCTCCCTCTGCCTTCTGGTGGGGGAACAAGCCCTGACTTTTGTTCGTGCCTATGCACCAAACAGCATTTCAGAGCACCCACCCTTTTTGGAGACATTGGAGGGGATGCTGGAGACCGCTCCCGCTGGGGACTCCCATCGTTCTGCTGGGGGACTTCAATGCTCATGTGGGAAATGACAGTGAGAACTGGAAGGGCGTGATTGAGAGGAGTTCAGAGCACCCACCCTCTTTGGAGTCCTTGGAGGGGGTGCTGGAGACCGTTTCCGCTGGAGACTCCATCGTTCTGCTGGGAGAATTCAAAGCTCATGTGGGCGATGACAGTGAGAACTGGAAGGGTGTAATTGAGAGGAATGACCACCACCCCGCCCCCCACACCCTGATCAGAACCCCACTGTGCTCTCTTATTGGACTTCTGTGGCATGTACCATGTATTGTCCATAACGAACACCATGTTCAAGCATAAGTGTGTCCACACGTGCGCTTGGCACCAGGAGACCCTAGGTCGCAGTTCCATGATCAACATTGTGGTCGTCTCATTGGACTGGCCAAGCGGAATGCAGCTTAGGTGGTCGTTGAGGCAAAAACTCTGACAATTTGAGGAGTTTGGTGAGGCCATGTAGAACGATTTCCGACGGCTTCGAGGAAATTCTGGTACACCATCCGGCATTTCAGGAGGGGGAAGCGTCCACCATCAACACCGTGTATGGTGAGGACGGGGCACTGCTGACCTCGACTCGGGATGTTGTGAGCCGGTGGGGAGAATACTTCGAAGACCTCCTCAATTCCACCGACACACCTTCCCATGAGGAAGCAGAGTCTGGGGGTCTCTGAGGCTATCTCTGGGGTTGAGGGCACCGAGGTGGTTAAAACGCTCCTTGGTGGCAAGGCCCCGGGGGTGGATGAGTTCCTAAAGGCTCTGGATGTTGTGGGGTTGTCCTGGTTGACATGCCGCTGCAACCTCACGTGGACATCGGGGACAGTGCCTCTGGATTGTCAGACTTAGGTGGTGGTCCCCCTTTTTAACTAAAGGGGGATTACAGTCATCAGCCTCCCTGGTAAGGTCTATTCAGGGGTGCTGGAGAGCAGGGTACATCGGGAAGTGAAATCTCAGATTCAGAAGGACCTGTGTGGTTTTCATCCTGGCCGTAGAACAGTGGACCAGCGCTCCACCCTCGGCAGGGTTCCTCGAGGGTGCATGGGAGTTCGCCCAACCAGTCTAAATGTGTTTTGCGGACTTGGAGAAGGCGTTCGACCGGTGGGGTGCTACGGGAGTATGTCGGTATGTATGTCGGTCCCAAGCTGACTGATACGGGCTGTTCGGTCCCTGTACGACCAGTGTCAGTTTGGTCAGCCTTGCCGGCAACAAATTGGCTGTCTTTGTCACCGATTCTGTTCATAACTTTTGTGGACAGAATTTCTAGCCTCAGCCGAGGCATAGAGGGGGTCCGGTTTGTTGGCTTCAGTATTGCATCTCTTCTTTTTGCAGACACTGTGGTTCTGTTGGCTTCATCAAGCCGTGACCTCCAACTCTCACTGGAGCGGTTTGCAGCTGAGTGTGAAGCGGCTGGGATGAGAATCAGCATTTCCAAATCTGAGACCATGGTCCTCAGTTGGAAAAGGGTGGCGTGCCCTCTCCAGGTCGGGGATGAGATCCTGCCCCAAGTGAAGGAGTAGTATCTTGGGATCTTGTTCACAAGTGAGAGAATAATGGAACGGGAGATCGACAGGCGGATCGGTGCAGCGTCTGCAGTGATGGGGACTTTGTATCGGTCCGTTGTGGGGAAGAGGGAGCTAAACCGAAAGGCGAAGCTCTCGATTTACCGGTTGATATGCGTTCCTACCCTCACCTATGGTCACGAGCTGTGGGTCGTGATGGAAAAAACAACATCCCGGTTACAAGTGGCCGGAATGAGTTTCCTCCGCAGGGTGTTCGAGCTCTCTCTTAGAGATGGGGTGAGAAGCTCGGTCATCTGGGAGGGGCTCAGAGGAGAGCCGCTGCTCCTCCACATTGAGAGGAGCAAGATGAGTTGGCTGGGGCATCTGATGAGGATGCCTTCTGGACGCCACCCTTCTGAGGTGTTCCGGGCACGTCCCACCGGGAGGAGACCCTGGGGATGACTCAGTACACGCTGGAGAGATTACGTCTCTCAGCTGGCCTGAGAACGCCTCGGGATCCTCTCGGAAGAGCTGGATAAAGTGGCTGGGGAAAGCGGAATCTGGGCCTCCCTGTGAAAGGTACTGCCCCCACTACCCAATCTCGAATAAGCAGAAGAAAATGGTGGATGGATGGAAATAAATAAACTTTTCCATGATATTCAAATTTTTTGGGAAAGTGTCTGAATATCAGTTAAGAATATTTTAAAATTGACACAAATAAGTTATTTTACCTTTAAAAGGCTAATTCTAGTTCCTCGTTGTGATCATTGTACAGTATTGTGCATTGTGCAGGCATCCTCATTATTTTGGTTTTCCTGCGGCATCATCATTGTTTTGGTTTTCCTGCCGTCCACAAACATGCCATGCGCAGACACTTTTCCCCCACTTGCTTTACGTTGTCGTAGTTATGCAGCTCAAAGAGGCATGTCATATCTACCTATTGTTCACATCTACAGGTGGGACTTTCTCTGTCAAGCAGAACGACAATCGGCATGTCTTATAAAATTATCCTATAACATTGTTCTTAGGTCTGTTGTGTGTTAAGAGTGGATTTGTCACGATTTTAGGGAGCGAATTAGGGCGGGGCCAACAATCTTAAATCATGAACTTGTTCAGTATTTTCAACCAACACTCTTCATGTGTGTAATGCAGCCCTATGGGGGGCACAAGTCAGTGCAAACTGTAGGCTGGTCCCAAGCCCAGATAAATGCAGAGGGTTGCGTCAGGAAGGGCATCCGGCTTAAAACTTTGCCAAACAAATATGAGCGTTCATCCAAAGAATTCCATACCGGATCGGTCGTGGCCCGGGTTAACAACGTCCGCCACCGGCGCCGTCAACCTGTGGGGCGCCGTTGGAAATTCAGCTACTGTGGGTCGAAGTCAAAGAAGAAGAAGAGGTGGAAAGCGGGTTCTTCGGCAGAAAGAGAAGAGGAAAGCACAAAGCCTAGAACTGAATGTAGGGACTTTGAATGTTGGGACAATGACAAAAAAATCTCGGGAGTTGGTTGACATGATGATTAGGAGAAAGGTTGATATATTGTGTGTCCAGGAGACCAGGTGGAAAGGCAGTAAGGATAGAAGTTTAGGGGCAGGGTTTAAATTATTTTACCATGGTGTAGATAGGAAGAGAAATGGAGTCGGGGTTATTTTAAAAGAAGATTTGGCTAAGAATGTCTTGGAGGTGAAAAGAGTATCAGATCGAGTGATGAGGCTGAAACTTGAAATTGAGGGTGTTATGTGTAATGTGATTAGTGGCTATGCCCCAGAGGTAGGATGCCTAGAGGTGAAAGAGAAATTCTGGAAGGAGCTCGACGAAGTAGTTCTGAGCATCCCAGACAGAGAGAGAGTCGTAATTGGTGCAGATTGTAATGGACATGTTGGTGAAGATAATAGGGGTGATGAAGAAGTGATAGGTAAGTACGGCATCCAGGAAAGAAACTTGGAGGGACAGATGGTGGTAGACTTTGCAACAAGGATGCAAATGGCTGTAGTGAACACTTTTTTCCAGAAGAGGCACGAACATAGGGTGACCTACAAGAGCGGAGGTAGAAGCACGCAGGTGGATTACATCTTGTGCAGACGATGTAATCTGAAGGAGGTTGCAGCCAAGGTGATCAGAGAGGCAGGCAGGAGAGTACTTGGTGTATCTTCTGGCAGGAAAGGAGAGAAGGAGACTTGGTGGTGGAACTTGATAGTACAGGAAATCATACAAGGAAAAGGGTTGGCTAAGAAGAAGTGGGACACTGAGAGGACCGAGGAGAGGCGAAAGGAATACATTGAGATGTGACACAGGGCAAAGGTAGAGGTGGCAAAGGCCAAACAAGAGGCATATGATGACATGTATGGCAGGTTGTACACCAAAGAAGAAGAAAATGATTTATACAGGCTGGCCAGACAGAGGGATAGAGATGGGAAGGATGTGCAACAGGTTAGGGTGATTAAGGATAGAGATGAAAATATGTTGACTGGTGCCAACAGTGTGCTAGCTAGATGGAAAGAATACTTCTAGGAGTTGATGAATGAGGAAAATGAGAGAGAAGGGAGAGTAGAAGAGGCAAGTGTGGTGGACCAGGAAGTGGCATTGATTAGTAAGGGGGAGTTAGAAAGGCATTAAAGAGGATGAAAAATGGAAAGGCAGTTGGTCCTGATGACATTCCTGTGGAGGTATGGAAGCATCTTGGAGAGGTGGCTGTGGAGTTTTTGAGCTTGTTCAATAGAATTCTAGTGCGTGAGAAGATGCCTGAGGAATGGAGGAAAAGTGTACTGGTGCCCATTTTTAAGCACAAAGGTGATGCGCAGAGCTGTGGGAACTATAGAGGAATAAAGTTGATGAGCCACACAATGAAGTTATGGGAAAGAGTAGTGGAGGCTAGACTCAGGACAGAAGTGAGTATTTGCGAGCAACAGTATGGTTTCATGCCTAGAAAGAGTACCACAGATGCATTATTTGCCTTGAGGATGTTGTTGGAAAAGTACAGAGAAGGTAAGAAGGCAAAATTGATAAAACAGTGGTGAGGCCAGCCATGATGTACGGATTAGAGACAGTGGTACTGAAGAGACAACAGGAAGCAGAGTTGGAGGTGGTGGAAATGAAGATTTTGAGGTTCGTTCTCGGAGTGACCAGGTTGGATAAAATTAGAAATTAGCTCATCAGAGGGACAGCCAAAGTTCGATGTTTTGGAGACAAAGTTAGAGAGAGCATGCTGACTTCGATGGTTTGGGCACGTCCAGAGGAGAAATAGTGAGTATACTGGTAGAAGGATGATGAGGATGGAGCTGCCAGGCAAGAGAGCTAGAGGAAGACCAAAGACATGGAAAAGGATGACGCGCTTACATGGAAAAGGATGACGCACTGTGGCGACCCCTAACGGGACAAGCTGAAAGCAAAAGAAGAAGACTCTTCATGTCTGTGGGGAACGCCGATTTCTCCCGAGTAATGATGCCGAGAATGGTGACGTGGAACAGAATGTAGGCAATCAAAGAAACACCCAAGACTGGTGAATACGGAAGTGACTATAAAATAAACCAAAAATGTGTTACCCGATGTTGTTTTATGTAGAAAAGTATTTTCAAAAGCAGGTCGTTTGTTGAGAACATCGCCATTTTACAAGGCTTCCAGCTCCGGCAACCTTCGGGAACACTTGGGAAACATCGGTGCATGTCCGTAAGTGGTTTTTCTTCTTTGGTTTTGTGAGATGTGTGATCACGCGATACTTCGAGATAGGCGGAACAACAGTATCTTTATGTGTGTGCTCTGCTGTGTTGAGATTCTGGGAGCACACCACACACAACAACCAAAACTGTTGAATGCCCGATTTTGTATCTTTATGTTTGGGGTCTGTAGCAGATAATAATATATATATATATATATTTTAAGAGTGGAAAAATATTTGTGTATCAGGCCTAAGCTTGAATTTAAATGTCCAATTAAAAACGTTTCTTCAAAACTGATGTAATGTTTTTGAAGCTATATCACACTTTGTCAACAGCAGAGTGTGCCATGAACCTCAATGATTTTATCTTTAGCTGAGACAAACCCAAAATTGTGACGCTTTGAAAATGCCTCTCCCCTTCCTCCATTGTTGACTGACTGCTTGTACACGTGAGAGTACGCATACTTGACGTCACTTGCCCAGATGAGAGAACATAACCTCCCAGAATGCCTCACAGTTCCTTTTCTATGTAGTTCGCCTTTGCTTCATAATGTACAGTTTTTGTTGCCTTTCTTTTGGTTGGGAATAGTTAAAAATGTGTTTTATTATTCGTTTGAAAAAAAAATAGCTGAAAGTCAACTTATGACATGCACTGTCAGTGAAAGAAGTCTTGTTCGATTAGATGCCTCATGTTATTCTCCACTGCAAAAGTCTGTTTGTGTTAAATTTAAGTTGAAATGTCTCACATTACTGATGCAATGCAATAATGCCCAGTAGAACTTAAAGGTAACTGTAACCTGAAATGCGTTACGTGGCTTGTGATGTCATGAAGGCGCAGAAAAACGTGTGACGCGTTATTTTGTAACCGGCAACACTGCTGCCCACCCAGGGTCATCCTGGCTGACACCAACGGCCAGGGACCCTAGGCGGACACTGGGCAGTCAGCCAGTCCACCGAAATGTCCTGAATGGTCACCCGGAGGAGAACGCAGGGACCAAATTTACTCCATTTACTCTTAGCAAGTGAAAAACCTTTTAAGACTTGGCGACTTTGCTGTCAAAAAAAGAAAAAGATCAAGGATTTAAGAGACAACATTTATGACAGAGAGAGGGTGTCCTGATTAGGCTTTACACGATCAGGATTTTTGGGGCCGATCACCGATCAGCGAGTTTAAAAAAACGATAACCGATCCCCGATCCGATCACAAGATGGAGCAATGTGTCTATTTAAATTACCTGTTCATTTACTGTATATACTTGTGTACTTAATTGCCCAAAAAAATTATATTTACAATAAATCATGTATCTTTGTTCTCTATTTATGCCAGGGAGGCATAGTGACAGACAGAAAAAATGGTCTTCCATTAGATGGCAGGAAGTACATACACTCATTAATGTATCCACTTTTTGTGACATTTTTGTTTGGAGGTGTACCGTGAGATTTTTCAATGGTAAAATATGTTCCTTGGCTCCATAAAGGTTGGAAATCACTGCTCTAGTCCGGTCATCTATTCTAATCAGTAAGGTCAAACATGAAAGAAATAATGGTTGCTAACTTACTGTAATTATCCATCCATCCATCCATTTTCTACCACTTATCCGGGTCGGGTCGCGGGGGAAGTAGCTTTAGCAGGGACGCCCAGACTTCCCTCTCCCCAGCCACTTCATCCAGCTCTTCCAGGGGGATCCCGAGGCGTTCCCAGGCCAGCCGAAGGACGTAGTCTCTCCAGCGTGTCCTGAGTCGTCCCCGGGGTCTCCTCCCGGTGGGACGTGCCCGGAAGACCTCACCAGGGAGGTGTCCGGGAGGCATCCGAATCAGATACCCCAGCCACCTCATCTGGCTCCTCTCAATGCGGAGGAGCAGCGGCTCTACTCTGAGATCCTCCCGGATGACCGAGCTTCTCACCCTATCTCTAAGGGAGAGCCCGGACACCTTGCGGAGGAAACTAATTTCGGCCGCTTGTATCTGGGATCTTGTTCTTTCGGTCACAACCCACAGCTCATGACCATAGGTGAGGGTAGGAACGAAGATCGACCGGTAAATTGAGAGCTTCGCCTTTCGGCTTAGCTCCTTCTTTACCACAACGGACCGATACAAAGTCCGCATCACTGCAGACGCTGCACCGATCCGCCTGTCGATCTCTCGTTCCATTCTTCCCTCACTCGTGAACAAGACCCCAATATACTTGAAATCCTCCACTTGGGGCAGGATCTCATCCCCGACCTGGAGAGGGCATGCCACCCTTTTCCGAATGAGGACCATGGTCTCAGATTTGGAGGTGCTGATTCTCATCCCAGCCGCTTCACACTCGGCTGCGAACTGCTGCAGTGAGAGTTGTAGCTCATGGCTTGATGAAGCCAACAGACAGAATCGGCGACAAAGGGCAGCCTTGGCGGAGTCCAACCCTCACCGGAAACGAGTTTGATTTACTGGCGGATATGCAGACCAAACTCTGACTCCGGGCGTACAGGGACCGAACAGCCTGTATAAGAACCCCATACTCCCGAATCAACCCCCACAAGACCCTCCGAGGGACACGGTCGAACGCCTTCTCCAAGTCCACAAAACACATGTAGACTGGTTGGGCGAACTCCCATGCAACCTCGAGGACCCTGCCGAGGGTGTAGAGCTGGTCCACTGTTCCACGGCCAGGACGAAAACCACACTGCTCCTCCTGAATCTGAGATTCGACTTCCCGACAGACCCTCCTCTCCAGCACCCCTGAATAGACCTTACCAGGGAGGCTGAGCAGTGTGATCCCCCTGTAGTTGGAACACACCCTCTGGTCCCCCTTCTTAAAAAGTGGGACCACCACCGCAGTTTGCCAATCCAGAGGCACTGTCCCTGATGTCCACGCGATGTTGCAGAGGCGTGTTAACCAGGACAGCCCTACAACATCCAGAGCCTTGAGGAACTCCGGGCGCATCTCATCCACCTCAGTGACCTCAACCCCAGAGACAAGAGAGCCCGCCTCAGAGAACCCAGACACTGCTCCCTCATGGGAAGGCGTGCCGGTGGAATTGAGGAGGTCGAGCTCAGCAGCGCCCCATCCCCACTATACACAGGGTTGATGGTGCACTGCTTCTCCCTCCTGAGACGCTGGATGGTGGACCAGAATTTCCTCGAAGCCGTCTGGAAGTCTTTCTCCATGGCCTCACCGAACTCCTCCCATGCCCGGGTTTTTTCTTCAGCGACCACCAAAGCTGCATTCCGCTTGGCCAGCCGGTACCCATCAGCTGCCTCAAGAGTCCCACAGGCCAAAAAGGCCCGATAGGACTCCTTCTTCAGCTTCACAGCATACCACACCGTTGGTATCCACCAACGGGTTCGGGGATTGCCGCTTCGACAGGCACCAACCACCTTACGGCCACAGCTCCGGTCGGCCGCCTCAGCAATGGAGGCGCAGAACATGGTCCACTCGGACCCGATGTGCCCCACCTCCCCCGGAACATGAGCAAAGTTCTGTCGGAGGTGGGAGTTGAATCTCCTTCTGACAGGGGATTCCGCCAGACGTTCCCAGCAGACCCTCACAATACGTTTGGGCCTGCCACGTCGGACCTGCATCTTCCCCCACCATCGGAGCCAACTCACCACCAGGTGGTGATCAGTTGACAGCTCCGCCCCTCTCTTCACCCGAGTGTCCAAGACATGCGGCAGCAAGTCCGATGACACGACCACAAAGTCGATCATCGAACTGCGACCTAGGGTGTCCTGGTGCCAAGTGCACGTGTGGACATCCTTATGCTTGAACATGGTGTTTGTTATGGACAATCTGTGATGAGCACAGAAGTCCAATAACAGAACCCGCTCGGGTTCTGATCAGGGGGGCCGTTCCTCCCAATCACGCACTTCCAGGTCTAACTGTCATTGCCCACGTGAGCATTGAAGTCCCCCAGCAGAACGATGGAGTCCCCAGCGGGAGCGCTCTCCAGCATCCCCTCCAAGGACTCCAAGAAGGGTGGGTACTCTGAACTACTGTTTGGTGCATAGGCACAAACAACAGTCAGGACCCTTCCCCCCACCCGAAGCCGGAGGGAGGCTACCCTCTCGTCCACCGGGGTGAACTCCAACGTACAGGCAGAATTATAAGTGTTTCTTGGAAATACAACACTTTCCTATATAGTGTGCCATGCGTAAATCCAATGGATTATTTTGTAGTATTGATACAATTGATTGATTACCTTTTAAATTGATTTAAATATATATATTTTTTGTTATACAAGAGTGGCTCCAACTACCAGAGACAAATTCCCTGTGTCTTTTGTAACATACAGCGACTGAAATAAGGATTTAACACGTCACCATTTTTCTCATTAACTGTATTTCCAAAGGTGTTACTGATCTGAAAATTTCACCAGATGTTGGGAACAACCCGAATAATCCATACATACAAAGAAGGTAGAACAAATAAGATCAGAAATTAAGTTGTGTGTAATAATGTGAAATGACACAGAGAAAAGTTATTGAACATGCCAACTGGTATTTATTTAATAGTTTGTGCAAACGCCTTTGTTTGCAATGACAGCTTCAAGATGTCTCCTGTGTGGAGAAACTAGTCCCACACATTGCTCTGGTGTTATTTTGGCCTATTTCTCCACAAAAGCAGTATTCAAATCTTGAAGGTTCCGTGGGCTTCTTTTATGGACCTTGAGTGTCAGTTCTTTACATAGATTTCCGACTGGATTTAAGTCAGGCTGGGCCATTCTTGAAGCTTTATTTTCTTTCTTTGAAACCAATTAAGAGTTTCCTCTGGCAGTATGTATTGGATCATTATCCTGCTGAAATGTCCACCCTTGTTCCCACGTCCGAACTTCACTGTTGTTATGGTGTTTTTAGCGTGATGTGTAGTGCCATTTTTCCTCCCAACGTGGTGTTGCATCTAAACAGTTCAATTTTGCTCTCATCAGAGCAGACTATAATCTCCCAGTCTTTAACTGGCTTGCCCAAATGTTGTTCAGCAAACTTTAAACGAGCGTTGAGAAGCTTTTTTTTTTTTTCTGCAATGCGGTCTTGCGTGGTGAGTGTGTGTAAAGGCCATGGCGGCGGAGTGCATCACTCACTGTTTTCCTTGTGAGAACAGTAGCTGCTAATTCCAGGTCTTTTTGAAGTTGTCCACAGGTGGTCCTTGGCTCTTGGACAACTCTTCTGATCATTCTTTGCACTCCTCTGTCAGAAATCTTGCCAGGAGCTCCTGATCGAGGCAAATGTTTGGTGATATGAATTGCTTTTCACTTACGTATTATGGCCCCAGCGATGCTCACTCTAAGGTTCAGAAGCTTAGATATACGCCTGTAACCAATGCCATCGTTATGTTTTGCAACAATTAGTTTGCGATGGTCTAGAGACCGCTACCTCTCCTTTTTGTAGGCCATCAATTAGGACTGAAACAGCTGATATTTATTTGCACCGACAAGGGGCTGGATTGCTGTTTGATTATTGATAGATTTTAGGTGTTGTCTTAGCTTTCCATGCCTTTTTGCACCTTTTTTTCTTAATGTGTTCAATACTTTTTCCTTGTGTCATTTCACATTTTTACACACAACTTCATTTCTGATTGTATTTATTCTACTTTATTTGTATCTATGGATTACTTGGGTTGTTCCCAACATCTGATGAAATTTTCAGGTCAATAGCACCTTTGGAAGTATATTTAGTGGGAAAAAATAGTGAAGTTTTAAATACTTATTTCAACCGCTGTACTTAGCCAATAATGCTGATTCAGATTCTGATTACTGTAAATAGAGGGGGAGGGCTGACTCGTGTCAGAAAATTCAAGTGCGTAATTGGGCTTGATTTAAACCATCCCCAAAAAATCCAGACACCTTAAATAGTGAAAAAGGGTTTAATACTATATTCCAACATTGGGCTCTTTGCACTGCCATTGGTTGGCGACCAGTCCAGGGTCTACCCCGCCTCTCGCCCGAAGATAGCTGGGATAGGCTCCAGCACGTCCGCGACCCTATTGAGGATAGGCGGTACAGAAAATGGATGGATGGGCTCTTTGCACATAATGCCGTGTCGTCATATTCTTCTAAACTATTATGGCTTACGGCTATGACAGCCATGTATTCATAGTCCAGTAACCAGCAGAGTAAGAGCCTTATAGAAAGATAAATTTTTTATTTAAATTTTTTATTTTATCCCAAAAGCAACACACCCAATAACATGAACATTGTGAACATTGTGACGATGTAGACATCGTCATCCAAATTCAACGGTTGAACTCATTCAAGTTTACGTGTATTGTCCAGCCCCAGAACCTGCTTTCCTGGACACCACAGTGAATAAAAAAATTCAATTAAAAGGAGAAATAGACTTGTTAATGAAAGATAACCGGTAACTAAAAATGAACTCTTCATTTGGATAGTAGGGAAGAGCTACTCAGCATGTTAAACAGCCCTACATTTACAACATTAATACAATACCACACACATATTCTGTCACTAACTAGGATTGTTTATTCGCACATTGACAACCAATATCGAACATAACCACAACATTAGGAAGAATATTGCCTTCTACCTTCATATCGGTGATTTAAGAAGAGGCATTCATCTTCAAGCCCTTCTCTAAATTGCTCCTTGGTGCTTCAAAAGAGGACTTACAAGTACTATGTACGTCTGTGTTGGATAGTTTAGGCTTACAAGGATGACTTATGTTTGTGTTAGATAGTTTAGGCAAGTCCTGTAAATTTGACATGTAGACTAAAGCAATTGTTCAAAACCGGAAAACACAGAGCCACTCTTCTGCAACATGGGAGATTTTGTCCAAATAGCCCATTCATTACTAAATGGACTCGATGGACGCAGCACTTCAGCATCTGGCATAAGTAGAATGCTAACTTTCAGTAGCTGGGCAAATGCATAGCGATAACATTCAGAGCATCAAACTATTCAAAGTATACTCACTGTTTTCTGGAATTATGTAAATGAATTATGTATACCGTAAATGATGTATTACCATTAAAATTGCTCTAGTCGTCCAAGTATTGGAGACACGATCAATGGATCCATCTGATTTAATGAGCCATTTGCAGTTTCACTGTAAGTCAATGAAGCAAAAATGGAACTGCTTAGACTGCACAAATGGAGCTGCTTAGACTGCACAGACTGGAGTGTCTTTGAAAATTCAGCTGGCAGCCTGGATGAATATACGGAGACTGTTACATCCTATATCAGTTTCTGTGAAGATGTGTGTGTACCAACAAAATTATTTCGCACATTCAACAACAAGAAGCCGTGGTTCACTGCTAAACTTAAGCAGCTTCGCCAAGCTAAGGAGGACGTATATCAGAGCGGGGATAGGGCCCTGTATAATCGAGCTAGAAACCAGCTGACTAAAGAAATTAACATTGCAAAGAGGAACTATGCAGCAAAGTTGGAAAAACAGTTGAGCGCTAACGACTCTAAATCAGTCTGGCATGCATTCCAATCGCTGACTAATTACAAGCGATGATCCCCCCAAGCTGAGAACAATAGCACACGAGCCAACGACTTGAATACCTTCTACTGCAGATTTGAAAAGGACACTTTCACACCCCACACCCACCCGGCCGCACCCCCGACCACAATCACACCTCTGACTTCTGCGTTAACCATCCATGAATAGGATGTGAGACGCATCTTCAAACAACAATAGATTAACAAAGCGGCAGGCCCAGACCATGTGTCCCCATCCTGCCTCAAAGTCTGCGCGGACCAGCTCGCTCCAGTCTTCACACAGATCTTCAATAGATCTCTGGAACCATCCTGTTTCAAACGCCTCACCATCATTCCAGTCCCCAAGAAACCTGCAATCTCGGGTCTAAATGACTACAGGCCTGTCGCCTTGTAATCTGTGGTCATGAAGTCCTTTGAACGTCTCGTGCTGGACCACCTCAAGAGTGTCACAGGTCCCCTGCTGGACCCCCTGCAGTTTGCATACCAAGCGAACAGGTCTGCGGATGATGTAGTCAACATGGGACTGCACTTCATCCTAGAACATCTCGACAGTGCAGGGACCTACGCGAGGATCCTGTTCGTGGACTTCAGCTCAGCGTTCAACACCATCATCCCTGAACTCCTTTCATCCAAGCTTCTCCAGCTCAGCGTCTCACCTGCCATCTGCCAGTGGATTTACAGCTTTCTGACGGGCAGGACACAGCAGTTCAGGCTGGGGGAGGCCACCTCATCCACACGCAGCATCAGCACTGGGGCGCCCCAAGGTTGTGTCCTCTCTCCGCTGCTCTTCTCTCTCTACACGAACGACTGCACCTCAGCGCACCCGACTGTCAAACTCCTGAAGTTTGCAGATGACACCACTGTCATCGGCCTCATCAAGGACGGTGACGAGTCTGCATATCAACAGGAAGGGGAGCGGCTGGAGCTGTGGTGCGGCCGACACAACCTGGAGCTGAACTCAGGCAAGACTGTAGAGATGATCGTGGACTTCAGGAGGCATCCTTCACCACAGCTGCTCCTCACGTTGTCCAGCTGCCTTGTGTCAACCGTCGAGACCTTCAAGTTCCTTGGAATTACAGTCTCTCAGGACCTGAAGTGGGCGACCAACATCAACTCCGTCCTCAAAAAGGCCCAGCAGAGGATGTACTTCCTGCGGCTTCTGAGAAAGCACGGCCTGCCACCGGAGCTGCTGAGGCAGTTTTACACAGCGGTCATTGAATCAGTCCTGTGTTCTTCCATCACAGTCTGGTTTGGTGCTGCTACAAAAAAGGACAAACTCCGACTGCAACGGACAATCAAAACTGCTGAAAGGATTGTCGGTACCCCCCTACCCTCCCTTGAGGACTTGCACGCTGCCAGAACTAAGACAAGATCGTGCAAAATCCTCTCTGACCCTCCGCATCCCGGTCACCAGCTCTTCCAGCTCCTTCCCTCAGGTAGGCGCTACCGATCAATGCAAACTAGAACTAGCAGACAGTCCAACAGCTTCTTCCCTCTTGCGATCAACTTCTTAAACACCTAACCTACATTTCCATTACAACATGCTGGCAATTTTTTGACTTGAGTTCGTTGTCACATTTCTGTGGGGCCAATTATACATTACTCGTGCACTCACTGGAGTTGTCTCGCCACGCTGCACTATTTGCATATCTGTTGTTGACCAATACTGGCCACTCATGCCAGAGTAGCATCTGCTCCATTTGCACACTGATTGAGGAGTATCTGCAACATTTGCACAACCAACATTGTCCCAGATCGCACTACTCGTCACTTTAAACCGCATACACTCCTTGAAGTCTCGGCGCCCTTTGCACAATGGTCATTGCACCGGACGATTGCAATATTAGTCATTCGAACTGCTCTAAGTGCTCGAGGACTCTGCATCTTTTTGCACAATTGTCCCAAAAAAAATAATAATGTACCGGCATTACCAGATAACTAGCAACCCTTTACTGCTCAGTGACTGTTTTTTTTTTTTTTTGTTTTTTTTTTGTCAATGTCTTTATGTCTCAAAATTGTTCTCTGTCAATTGACTGTCTGTTGTCGTACTAGAGCGGCTCCAACTACCGGAGACAAATTCCTTGTGTGTTTTAGGCTCCAGCACGCCCGCGACCCTAGTGAGGAGAAGCGGCTCATAAAATGGATGGATGGATATATATTGTATTGTATTAATAAAAAAAAAAATGTATCTGATGGAGAAATTACCCATCTTCTGTGGTGCATTGTTAGCAACAGAGCATATTTTACAAATAAATAACTCCTTAAGAAATAAAAGTTATACCATAACTAGCGCAGCAGCAATGGCAGCATTGTCTATATTCCTGTCATTGTCAGTAGTCACAGGTATAGTTACAGGTACATCTCAGTAAATTAGAAGTGTCAAAAGCTGAATTTAGTTAGGTAATTCAATTCAAAAAGTGTAACTTATTGAGATGCACTACATACACTCAGAGTGAAATATTTCATGATATTTTTCATATATGTATAACTTTGACGATTACAGCTTACAACAAAAGACAACCCAAAATTCACCATCTCAAGAAACTAGAATATTACCTAACAAACAGTCAAGAAACAATGAAAATGATTTTTAACGTGGAAATTAGGCTGGAATTTGCTCTCTATAAAGTATTTTCCCCAATGTTTAATGAATCTATATACTGTCTGAGTATTGAAATAAATTGACTTTTCTAAAAGTAGCAATAGCCTGGTCAATTTATTTTGCCCTGTTTGAATCATGCTGTCCAAATAAAGGATCAAGTTTGTAGGACGTGTGCTCCTTGTTTTTGTCGGGTCTTTTCTCATTGGGGGTGATGTCGGTGTAAATGTGATGTCATGTTTGTTGTATTTCCACCGACGTAGTTAAGCAATGTGTGACACTTGTGATATACTGTTGTACGTTCGTCTACGACACGCTAACCATCTGGAACATACTTAACACTTAAACCCAAGTAGTTCCAAACGCCAGATTTGAATGACGGTGGAGGATTTTTGCTATCAGAAAGGTCTATGGAACTAGCCATGTAGCTCCTGTCTCAGCAGCTTGGGGTGCTTTCAGAAATATTCTCTGGCATTTATCTGCTACACTTGGGACGGCGCACTCTGACAGTTGAGTTAGGGTCTCAGGGTGAATTCCTGAGAGACAAGGCATAGCAGAGTAGATCTGGGCTCATCAATAAATTGTAAGGCAGGGTAGTTTCGCACAACTCCTCATTGTCAGAGGATGATACAGTAAATATAAAATGACAGTATTGTCATTTAGTGCGTACCGAACAGTGAGTAATGTCATGACCTGTATGCCCGCTCACCATGCAAGACCCCATTGCTGAAAAAAAAAGCATGTCAAAGCTCATTTAAAATTTGCTGAACAACATTTGGACAAGCCAGTTAAACACTGGGAGAATATAGTCTGGTCTGATAAGAGCAAAATTTAACTCTTTGGATGCCACAATGGACACCATGTTTGGAGGACAAATGGCTCTGCACATCACCCTAAAAACACCACACCAACAGTAAAGTTCGGAGGTGGCAACATGATGGTGTGGGGCTGCTTTTCAACAAATGGTACTGGTAAACCTTATCATAAATGAAGGAAGGATGAATGGGCAAATGTACCGAGACATTCTTGTAAAAAATCTGCTGCCACCTACGAGGATGATGAAAATGAAACAAGGGTGGACATGTCAGCACGATAATGATCCAAAACAAACTGCCAAGGAAACTCTCAATTGGTTTAAAAGCTGCTAGAATGGAGCAGCCAATCACCTGACTTGAATCCAATCGACAATCTATGGAAAGAACTGAAACTCAAGGTCCATAAAAGAAGCCCACAGAACCTTCAAGATTTAAAGACTGCCTGCGTGGAGGAATGGGCCAAAATCACACCAGAGCAATGCATGCCACTAGTTTCCCCATACAGGAGGCGTCTTGAAGCTGTCATTGCAAACAAAGGCATTTGTACAAAGTATTAAATAAATACCAGCTGGCGTGTTCAATACTTTTTCTCTGTGTCATTTCTCATTATTACACACAACAAAATTTCTGAGTTTATTTGTTCTTATTTCTTTGTATGTATGGGTTACTTGGGTTGTTTCACCAGATGTTCAGTAAGCACCTTTGGAAATACATGTGAGAAAAATGGTGACACACACACACAAACATACACTTTTTTTCAAAAATAACTATCACTGATATATTGATATTTTCCCCCACCCTTATCAATTATATTAAGGCACAGACAGAGGATGGCGCCATAAAATTATTGATCAGAGCAATCAATCAAAGAAAGTATGAATTTCTGCACAAATAAGTATATTATCTGTGACATAAATGGAGCAAACACACAGCTGCCAGCTGATATAAATTCACTTCCAGAGCAATTTCTGTGAATTTCCATATTTTAAAAATGTGGTCAAGAGCAATACTGCGGAATAGTTATTACTACATATTATGTAATAGGATTAAAAAAATGTGCAGATTGTTCAACTGTAAAACATAATCATCATGCTATAATCATACAGTAATTGTTAAAAAAAATTAGTATTATTGCATCAACCTTGTAATGGTGGTCACAGTTGCAGCCTGAATCACAGTATAAAACAAAAGGCAGCGGGATATGCTTCTATTTTAACGAAAAATGGTATACCGACATCACAGAGCTCAACACACTGCAGCCTGGACTTGTAGTCACTGTTTTTGAACTGTAAGCCATTTTACTCGCCACGCCAGTTTATTCATACTCGTGGGTGTCTACATTCCTCCTCAAGCTAACATGAAACCCACACTTTTAACACACGCTGAACAAGTAAAAAACACCCAGATTCACCCCTCATTATTCTTGGGGACTTTAACAAAGCTAAGCTCAACCACAAACTCCCTCAATACAAGCAACACATTGACTGTGCAACCAGCGAAAACAACATTCTCGACAACTGCTATACCAAGTTAAATGGTATAGCAGTATAACTTCAAGACTGTTTAGACTGCAAAGATTGGAGTGTCTTTGAAACTTCAACTGGCAGCCTGGATGAATATAGGGACTGTGTCACATTCTATATCAGTTTCTGTGAAGATGTGTGTGTACCAACAAAGACAATTTGCACGTTCATTCATAACAAGCCGTGGTTCACTGCTAAACTTAAGCAACTTCCCCACTCTAAAGAGGACACCTATCGAAGTGGGCATAGAGACCTGTAAAATTGCACTAGAAACCAGCAGACGAAAGAAATAAAATTATGCAGGAAAGCTGGAAAAAAAGTTTACTGATAACGTCAGTCTGGCGTGGCTTGCAATCACTAAACAACTAAAAGTGACCATCCCCACCAAGCAGAGAACAATAAAGGACTAAAGGCCTCTTTATACTCGCGTGGCCGACAACGCCCACATTGAATCACGTGACCGACGAATTGGCCCGCGAGGCCCGTCTACGTAGCTTGACGCGCACACGACAAAAATGGTTGCTGCGCGTAGAATGCCGCGGAGATCGTCTCTCGTGATTGGTCCGTTTTAGTCACATGCCATTTTAGTCACAATTCATGCTAAATGAATTACGAGCCGGTACGAAGGAGCTCATCAAAGCAGAGACTAGGAATCCTGACTCCTCACCCGGACTTTAAATCAATTAGCAGCTGCCCCAGAAACCTGGACTCCCAGGCATGACAAGCTAAAAGTTCAAAGGGCCATTTGTTCCTTTTGTCTTGGAGAATGGATGGCTGTCGCTCCAGCCACAGGAGGTGGAGAGCTACTGCAACTCTGGGGGAACTCATCACAATGTGCACCGAATTTGAATGATGTATGATAGGTTAAGAACTTTGTATGAACATTCTCAGTGTTACCATCACAACAGCGCCACTAGTGATTGTATTTCTGCAAATCTGAATGTCTGATGTCAAATATCTTTGTCAACTGAACCAGCTGGGATGTTTCACCTCACACTACACAAATGCCACAAATATTACAGTGTTCTCAACAACCACATCTAATTGAAACATTCATTGCAGGGATTAAAGAACATGTGTGCGTGACAATGCAAAGCTAGAAACTGGTTTGTTATCTTAAAGCCAATAATTTATATTTTATCCCACTGGTTGGAAACCACAAAATAATCCTAGGATGGAAAAGTCACATTAAGAGGCGGTATATCTCCCATTTTTCCCCTGAGTTTTTTTTTTTAGCTGGGCTTGAAGGGGCCCCCCCCCCCCTTGTGCGCTCGTTCGACCAACTTGCCGAAGACTGGCTCAGCCAGGAAGCCCCACCTCTCACCACGAGGTGGCGACCACACATCGGACCCTTCCCCACTGCAGGGCACTCTGCCAGCACCCCGAGCTACCCTTGCGGGTGCCTGGGCAACTCACGGACAAGCTCCCTTGGCAAGGAAACAGTCAGCGCACGTCCACTCCGACCATCTTGCGAACAGCGACACTCGGGCCTCAGCCGCCCTGGCTTGGAACTCTTTTTCTTGTTTTTTTCTTTTTTTCTTCCTCCTTTCTCCAACAAATCCACCTGTTCCCCGTGCGGACCGGACCGGCCAAACATTCGGGAGATCGACCACCCTGCTTAAATTATGTTCCACGCACGTAAATTCAACTTGCGGTTTACTAAAAGTACAGATTGGTGCATATTTGGATTTAAATTAACGAGAACAGGAACCCCCAGCTCTATAATAATTTGCATAATCTTCCATGATTCTTGGTAAATGGTAAATTGACTGCAATTATATTGAACTTTATCTGCACTATCACAGTACCCAAAGCACTTTATGTCAGGGCGACAGGCCTGTAGTCATTTAGACCCGAGATTGCAGGTTTCTTGGGGACTGGGATGACGGTGGTGCGTTTTAAACAGGCTGATACGTCACACAGTTCCAGAAAATTATTCAAGATCTGTGTGAAGACTGGAGGTCCGCGCAGACTTTGAAGCAGGATGGGGACACAAGGTCTGGGTCCACCGCTTTGTTGATCTTTTGTATCTTGAAGATGCGTCTCACATCGTGTCCATGAATGGTCAACGCAGAAGTCAGAGGTGCAATGGTGCTCGTTGGTGCGGCTGGGTGGCTGTGGGGTGTGAAAGGGTCCTTTTCAAATCTGCAGTAGAAGGAGTTCAAGTCATCAGCTAGTCCTTTATTGTTCTCCGCTTGGGGGGGATGGACGCTTGTAATTGGTGAGCGATTTTAATCCTCGCCAGACTGACTTAGAGTCGTTAGGAGTGTTTTTTTTAAATCTTTTCTGCATAATCTTTCTTTTCAATGTTAAATTCTTTTGTCAGCTGATTTCTAACGTGATTGTACAGGGTTCTGTCCCCTCTTCGATAGGCATCCTCCTTAGCCTGGCGAAGTCGTTGAAGTTTGGCAATGAACCACGGTTTGTTGTTATTGAACGTGTGAAATATCTTTGTTGGTACACACACATCTTCACATAAACTGATATAGAATATGACACTGTCCTTATATTCATTCAGGCTGCCAGTTCAAGTTTCAAAGACACTCCAGTCTGTGCAGTCTAAACTTTATTGCTCCAGTTCTTCACTTTTTTTTTTACCATAGGCTTCACACGTTTAAGTTCGTGCCTGTATGTTGGTATTAAATGATTTTTTTTTTTTTTTTTTTTTAAACCTCTCCTGCTCAGCTGTGTGGCCTTCCAGAATGGTGGATCTGTAAGTCTTTGTGCTAGAACAGTTTTGCTGTGCAGTAGGGGAGTTTGAAATACTCCCTCTGCCTATTTTTAATTTTGTTTATTATTCTGATGTTTATTGAAAATGCAGCTAGACAACAAAGTCCGGTATTAATGACTTTTTGGTTGTCGAGAATGTTTTATTTTGTTTGTTTTTTGTATTTTGCTAAAGTGAGCATGGGTGGGATGATGTGTCACTCTATCAAAAGGGTGATGTTTAGAGTCGTTTGTTTTTGTTTTCTTCTCTTTTTTTGTTGGTTTTGTTTTTGGTTATGCTTTATTTTTGTGCTTAGCAGCACAAGTCACATCACTCATTGCATTATTATTGTTTGACACATAATTGATTGCCACAAGATCTGAATTTATAGATTCACATAGAACCAATTCAACAGGCTGCAAACACAGCGCCGATATTGGCATTATTACAGTGATACAAATGATTATTCTACAAACATTTAATGTTTATAACTTTTAACTCATTATGGAACAGTTACCTATATGGGTTGACATTTGAAGTGATATAGACTAAATTTTGCACATGTGTCATTAGGTCAACATAGTATGATATAGTGGCTTTCCACATGTGGTATACATATTACAAATTACACAAATTACAAGACTTGTGCACTATAGGTTGAAAAAGGAACACAGGGGCCTTACTGAAATTCTTAGCTGATACGGGCATACAGTCAGCAAAGACCCATTTTAACTGTCATCTGAAAAATTACATTTCTAAATTTCAAACCCCAAAACTTCAGACGAAAAAATCTAATAATGGTACAGATGTTACGTTTGAGCATGACAAATTATTGCAGGTCCTGGATCAGTAATTATGCATAATTATGCATTATGCAAATTCATTGTGTGTTTTTGGACATACTTGGTAAATAAAGATGATTCTGATTCTGATAACTGACTATGTCATTGGCATCCCTTGGACATAAATGCTGAGGCAGATTTTATCAAACGGAAGGAAGTTCTTCGATTGCCAGTCTACTCAAAACCCTTCACTTGTTATTTACATGACCTCGTGTTGACACAGACACAGGTTTTTTTGGGGGAAAGGAAAAGTACCTATCTGGAGATTTTATTCCACCCAAATTTTCGTAATGTGTCCAGAGCACTTGTTATGTATTTACATTTAGTAATGTTTTGATTATCCGTCTCAAAGATAACAATAATATACAAATAATTATCTTAGTATAAAGTTGATAATGGATATTGGGTCGGACCGTACTGACGCTATACTGATAATGTATATAATGAAAGAACGATCGATGCACTTACAAAAAAACGGTCTAGATATGGTAGACATGTTTACGTAAGAATTCAAGTAAGTAGTGGTAGCACAACTGACCAAAAATATTTTATTACAATTCTTCGAAAGCTTTTCTCTGACAACAGCTTTCTGACAGATTTCAATTTGACCTTAGAACACATGATAGCTACCACCCGCAAATAAAGACTGAGAAGTCAATTAAATTAGGTCACATATATATATGAGGATGTGTGTGCCCCCTATCCTTTTTTGAGATTATTTTTGCAGGCACTCCATTGGACCGGATCCATTCGGGTCTACCAAAGCCAGATCTGCCGATGGGCATACAAATCGTTCAGGTACTGCACATTACCGACTAATCAATTTCAGGAAACAAGTCCAATCAGCACTCCTAAGGCTGGCCGACAGACCCCTGCATGACATGACATGATTTCGTGCTGATTAAGAACTTCTGACGGAAAATGTGGCGACATCAGCGTTGGCTGGGGCCTTTCCAAGTCCTCCTTGTGACCCACACTGCAGTGGAAGCTGCTGAAAAAGCTACGTGGGTTCACGCATCACACTGCAAGAAGGTCCCAGCGCCTCCTAAGATCCGAATCCTCCACTTCCCTCACTTTCTACGACGGATGAGCGTAAAGGTCGGCCTAATGAGGCTAAGTAACCACCTCTAAGAAAGAGGATTAATTTTTAGCATACACGTTTAGCTACAATCAGAGCTAGCAACTGATTGCACGTTGATAGGTCATAGAGGAGCTGAAGATAGGTCATAAAAGCGGAGCAACGACCAATCATCTGTCTGAACTGACGCGCACACACACGCACGCGCACACTTGTGTAACTCGGCAGAAGAAAAGACGACGACGATGACATCTTCCGGGGGTCTCCTTGGTGGTTTGACATTAATGGCCATGGTTATTGTGATTAAATTGTGTATTGATGCTCACACTTTGACAGTTACCTGTACAATTATGTACCTTACGAGACGTGACAATTATGACAAGCTTCTTTGGTTCTATATGATTGCCACTACATCTGCTAATTGCACTTCCTACAGCATGAATGTTTGGTTTCTGTATGCCCCCACTTTTCTTCATGTGGCACACTCTCAAAATCGTCTTTGCTGCTATATTTGTACCATGCACAACCTTTGTCTCTAATTTGTCTCTGAACAATTCCCAAACTCTTGTTGATACTGCCTGTCTTCCCTATGTCAGCACCTGACCGGTTGGGCACGTTGCCTTTTGAGGGTGTGTACTGGCTTTGTGGACACAGTGTCGACACTAGACTCGTTCTCCATTGGTCAGGTCAGTGTGCCCCTATTGCTTTGACAGACTTGACTTTATCTCTGCCACACCCCGTTACCGTTGTCGCCAAAAGGCCCAATTTAAAGAACACGATCCAGTTGGGGGCACAGATGTTCCCACCGATCACAAGGTTGGAGAACAGGTACCAAGGTATTATACTCACTATTTCCTCAAATTGGGGAGGGCAAATTGATGTTACGATATGAAACTCGAAGTTATCGTTTTTCTAGTTTTGTTCACACTACCCTGACCATTCTCGAGGCTTCACGTGTAGATATTAACATAAAGTAGCCTTCCAAATCGCATGACACATGATCTACTATTGACTTCTCAAGGTGGGGTTTGTATTCTCTTGAACCAAACCTGTTGCACATACCTTCCTGACAATGCTGGCGATACAGGCATCATAGCCAGTGCCATTAAAAACCTCACTAAACTTCGCGATGTCATTGCTCGTGAGGAGGTGCTCGATTCGAACTGGTTCACTGGACTTGGATGGCAAGCTTGACTGTAACGCTTTGCACTTACGGTTTGTATCGCTTTGCTTGTTCTCTTTTACATGTCCTGTTGTTTGGTCCCTTTGATAAAATCTCGAGTCTCTCGCATGATTGACACAGCGTTTGTTCACAATACACAAGTTCCCTATTCAGTCGCTGACGAACATTTTCCTGACCTCTTCCCTCAAACCGACTGCTTGGATGACAATAACGACTTAAATGATGACCACGATTCATATTCCTCAGTCTAACTGTGTTGTATGACTGACTTACAACCTGTTTGTGACGGATTTTCTTCAACCTGAGGTGTGAAATTCTGGATGACTGTGGGTTGTTTTGTTAATGCATATTAATTTTTACTGTTTTGAATTTTAATCATTCAGATATATGTAGTTTAATTAACTTTTATGTTTTTCGTTACTTAGTATTTAGCTATATTACAGGGATCAGCCCTGAGCCCCTTCCTTTTTGCAGTGGTGATGGATAGGCTAACAGATGAGGTTAGATTGGAACCGAAAACATCGAGGTTCGATGTTTTGGAGACAAAGTTAGAGAGAGCAGACTTCGCTGGTTTGGTCACGTCCAGAGGAGAAATAGTGAGTATATTGGTAGAAGGATGATGAGGATGGAGCTGCCAGGCAAGAGAGCTAGAGGAAGACCAAAGAGAAGTTTGATGGAAGTCGTGAGGGGAGACATGATGGCAGTTGGTATTCGAAAGGAGGATGCAGGACATAGGCTTACATGGAAAAGGATGACGCGCTGTGGCGACCCCTAACGGGACAAGCCGAAAGGAAAAGAAGAAGAAGTATTTAGCTATATTAGTTTGATTAACTTTTGTTTTTAATGTTTTGATTAGCTTTTAATATTTTGATTATTTAGTATTGACTAGCTACTTAGGATCTAATAATGTTTAATAATTTTCTTTTTGTGATTAATATAATCAAAAGGGGGGAGCTGTATTGAAAATTTTACTTTTAATATATATCAAATATTACCTCTATTAGTTTTATACAACCTTCACATGCTTTATTGTTATGTTGTGACTACTAGCTCTGTGTGTGTACTACTTGTTCCTAGTTATGTTGTGACTACTAGTGCAGCTAGACATAGATAATTGTTTGCTTTCCTTCGCTGTCTCTCTCACTTTGATATACCAAAGGGGCTTTTTGTCTGGGCTTCAGTAAGAGGTGACAACTCGTAAGACTTGTGCCTTTTCCTCTCTTTGCAAATACTTTTCTTTCTTTTTTGTAATAAAAACCCACAAAGACAGGATTGTCTATATATTTGAACACAAGTAACATTACAGCAGTCATTTGTAGATGGGGGGTGGGGGGGCACTCAGTGAGGACATGCAATAACTAACCAAGAGAACAAGAGAGGACAGAAAAGGGAAGGACAGGATGTAGGAAACTGAGCAAGGCAGTGCTTCTGACAAGTGGTGCGGTGGGATTCTTTTTTAGTGTCTAAACAACTGTAAGAACCTGTGAGTTGATATGTTAGTATAACCTGTGTTGTTGTTCGTGATCCCAGCACAAGTAAATATATTTAAATTTTATTTTTTTTGTCCTGTTCGGCTGTTAGGTCAAGCAGAATGGAGGATATGTGTCCCTTTTATGACGGAACAGTTTTACTGTGTCACAGTGGAGTTTTTAATCTGCCGCTGTGGTTTCTTAGAATTATAATTGATGTTTATTGAGAATCAGAGTCAATCAGTCGAACAGACCAAAGTTTCTAGAGGGGAGAGAAAAAGGAAGACAAAAGACAAAGCACTAATTGTAAACAGGATGAGAAAAGTAAATCATTACATATCTACAACAATGAAACATTAGATATGAGTGTTGAGGAGAAGAAGCATGCAGGACAACGGTCGTGAACCCGGCTATAGAACTGAAGTGTGGTGGGATTGACTATGTAAATTATAAAAGTCTATAGGACGAGAGTGTGAGTGAAGGGATACCCAAGCAATTCGCATATTCATGGCTTAATTGTCGCAATAAGTGAGTGGCCCCACAACCAGCGAAAGAGTCCAAAGGGTGTGTGACATATGCAAGTGAATTGACACCGTTTCGCATGCACAAAGACTGACAAAAGTGTCCTGTAATTGCTGTGCCTGCACCGCGGAGGCTGAGGACCCCACCCAATCAATCAGGCCCAGGTCTCCACCCAAGATCAGCCCGGTCCGCCAGCCCCACCGAGGCGCCGGAACAACCGGCCACCCGGAGGAGGCCGCAGGGACCCAATGCCACCCCCCAACGCCCTATGCGACCCGCCGCCTCCACCCCTAGGAGAGCCAGGCGCACCATCAGGGCCCACGATGCATGGAGGGCCCACGATGGAAAGAAAAACTTGTCTGTATAGAGACGCGGTAGGTAAAAAGTATCAGTCAAAAGCTGGCCGCGTCCTCTCTTCCCAATGCAATATTTAGTTTTCAAATAACCAAGTTGGATTTTTCATTTGTTGGACTTAGATCTGTCACGATAATTACTATGTCAACTTATAGTTCGATAAATAAAATGGACACGATCGTTTTTCCGGACTCAATAAATTATCATTGTCGTGGTGAGCCGGCGTCCACAAACATGGAATGCGTTGACACTTTGTCCCCCTCCCTACCTCCAGTTTTAAGTCGGGGCCGTCGTCATAGGCAAGCAGCTCAAACAATTTGCACAAAACCACACTTATCAAGGCTTCCATCGGTAGGTTTTTAAATAAAATATGTCTCCCATCAGTCCTAGCAACGCTGTTTCATTCAATTCCTCCATTTATCCAAGCTCTATCATCCTAGTCAGGATATATACAGCCGCTGAAATAAATATTTAACACGTCACCATTTCTCTCACTACATATATTTCCAAATGTGCTATTGACATGAAAATTAAGTTGTGTGTAATAATGTGAAAATGACACAGGGGAAAAGTATTGAACACGCTAATTGGTACTTATTTAATACTTAGTACAAAAGCATTTGCTTGCACTGACAGGTTCAAGATGCCTCCTGTTGTGGAGAAACTAGTTGCATGCATTGCTCTAGTGTGATTTTGGCCCATTCCACCACACAAGCAGTCTTCAAATCTTGAAGGTTACTTCAGCCGCTGCAAAAAAAAAATTATATCGAAGGAAAGTCCATCTATTACACTAATTTGTTTCAATAAGTGAAAACTTACACACACACAAAGTGAAATATTTCAAGCCTTTACTTGTTTCAATTTTGATTATGGCAGAAAGACAAAACAATAAACAAATCCAGTATTTCACAAAATTTGAATATATGTGACGAACACAAAAGGATATTAAACAGAAACGTTGGCCTTCTGAAAAAGTTTAAAGTAATATGCCCTCGGTACTTGGTTGGGCCTCCTTTTGCATTAATTACAGCATCAAAAGGAGGCGTGGCATGGAGGTGATCTGCCTTTGACACAGCTCAGGTGTTATTGTGGCACAAGTTCCTTTGATATTGGTCTTCAGATCGTCTGCAATTCGAGGTTTCTGTTCCCTCATCTTCCTCTTGACAATACCCAATAAATTTTCAACGGGGTTCAAGAAGGGTTGGGCATCGAGACCAATTGGAACCAGGGCTAACATTCTGGTTCTCCCGGAATCGTTAAAATTTAAAAATTTCGGTTCCCAGTTGTGATGGCTACACTCCGCCGAACTCGAAGAAGAAAGTAGCGAAAATCAACGACTAAGAACACGCACGAAGACGTGCTTGTGCCCAATGGCAACAGCGAACAAAAGTGTGTCTTTGTTAAAATAACAAACGAGCCTCAGCCTACATTGTATGGAACTTCAGTGAAGTCAAACTGAGTAAGTGAAACAATAAAACAAATCTATGCCAACATTGAGGCAGCTAACAAGTGAACCAGTTGATTGCACTTTTGCACTGATGGTTTTTAGTGTTTATTTTAGTCTTCAAACCAATGTAAGAGCTGATCTTCTCTTTTCCTTTCGGCTTGTCCCTTTTGGGGTCGCCACAGCGCATCATCCTGTTCCATGTAAGCCTATCTCCTGCATCCTCCTCTCGAACACCAACTGCCCTCATGTCTTCCCTCACGACTTCCATCAACCTTCTCTTTGGTCTTCCTCTAGCTCTCTTGCCTGGCAGCTCCATCCTCATCATCCTTCTACCAATATACTCACTATTTCTCCTCTGGATGTGACCAAACCATCGAAGTCTTCTCTCTCTAACTTTGTCTCCAAAACATCGAACTTCGGCTGTCCCTCTTATGAGCTCATTTCTAATTTTATCTAACCTGGTCACTCCGAGAGCGAACCTCAACATCTTCATTTCCGCCACCTCCAGCTCTGCTTCCTGTTGTCTCTTCAGTGCCACTGTCTCTAATCCGTGCATTATGGCTGGCCTCACCACTGTTTTATAAACTTTGCCCTTCATCCAAGCAGAGACTCTTCTGTCACATAACACACCTGACACCTTCCTCCACCCGTTCCAACCTGCTTGGTCTGGACGGTTGACCCCAAGTATTTAAAGTCCTCCACCCTTGCTATCTCTTCTCCCTGTAGCCTCACTCTTCCCCCACCACCCGTCTCATTCATGCACATATTTCTGTTTTACTTTGGCTAATCTTCATTCCTCTGCTTTCCAGTGCATGCCTCCATCTTTCTAACTGTTCCTCCACCTGCTCCCTGCTTTCACTGCAGATCACAATGTCATCTGCAAACATCATGGTCCACAGGGATTCCAGTTTTACCTCATCCGTCAGCCTATCCATCACCACTGCAAACAGGAAGGGGCTCAGGGCTGATCCCTGATGCAGTCCCACCTCCACCTTAAATTCATCTGTCACACCTACAGCACACCTCACCGCTGTTCTTCTTCCCTCGTACATGTCCTGTATTATTCTAACATACTTCTCTGCCACTCCAGACTTCCGCATGCAGTACCACAGTTCCTCTCTGGGTACTCTGTCATAGGCTTTCTCTAGATCTGCAAAGACACAATGTAGCTCCTTCTGACCTGCTCTGTACTTTTCCATCAACATTCTCAAGGCAAATAATGCATCTGTGGTACTCTTTCTAGGCATGAAACCATACTGTTGCTCGCAAGTACTCACTTCTGTCCTAAGTCTAGCCTCCACTACTCTTTCCCACAACTTCATTGTGTGGTTCATCAACTTTATTCCTCTACAGTTCCCACAGCTCTGCACATCACCCTTGTCCATAAATATGGGCACCAGCACACTTTTTCTCCATTCCTCAGGCATCTTCTCACGCGCTAGAATTCTATTGAACAAGCTGGTCAAAAATTCCATAGCCACCTCTCCTAGATGCTTCCATACCTCCACAGGAATGTCATCAGGACCAACTGCCTTTCCATTTTTCATCCTCTTTAATGCCTTTCTAACTTCCCCCTTACTAATCATTGCCACTTCCTGGTCCACCACACTTGCCTCTTCTACTCTCCCTTCTCTCTCATTTTCCTCATTCATCAACTCCTTGAAGTATTATTACCATCTATCGAGCACACTACTTGCACCAGTCAACATATTTCCATCTCTATCCTTTATCACCCTAACCTACTGCGCATCCTTCCCATCTCTATCCCTCTTTCTGGCCAGCCTGTACAGATCCTTTTGTCCTTCTTTAGTGTCCAACCTGCCATACATGTCATCTTATGCCTCTTGTTTGGCCTTTGCCACCTCTACCTTTGCCCTGTGTCGCATCTCAATGTATTCCTTTCGCCTCTCCTCAGTCCTCTGTGTCCCACTTCTTCTTAGCTAACCTTTTTCCTTGTATGATTTCCTGTACTGTATGGTTCCACCACCAAGTATCATTCTCTCCTTTCCTGCCAGAAGATACACCAAGTACTGTTCAACCTGCCTCTCTGATCACCTTGGCTGCAGTGGTCCAGTCTTCTGGAATCTCCTCACGTCCACCGAGAGCCTGTCTCACATCTTCCCGAAAAGATGCACAACACTCGTCCTGTCTCAGCTTCCACCACATGGTTCTCTGCTCTGCCTTTGTCTTCCTAATTTTCCTCCCCACCACCAGTGTCATCTTACACACCACCATCCTATGCTGTCTAGCCACACTCTCCCCTACCACTACCTTACAGTCGGTAACCTCCTTCAGATTACATCGTCTGCACAAGATGTAATCCACCTGTGTGCTTCTACCTCCGCTCTTGTAGGTCATCCTATGTTCCTGCCCCTTCTGGAAAAAAGTGTTCACTGCAGCTATTTGCATCCTTTTTGCAAACTCTAACACCATCTGTCCCTCCAAGTTCCTTTCCTGGATGCCGTACTTACCCATCACTTCTTCATCATCCCTATTTCCTTCACCAACATGTCCATTACGATCTGCACCAATTACGACTCTCTCTTTGTCTGGGACGCTCAGAACTACTTCGTCTAGCTCCTTCCAGAATTTCTCTTTCACCTCTAGGTCACATCCTACCTGTGGGGCATAGCCACTAATCACATTATACATAGCACACTCAATTTCAAGTTTCAGCCTCATCACTCGATCTGATACTCTTTTCACCTCCACGACATTCTGAGCCAACTCTTCTTTTAAAATAACCCGACTCCATTTCTCTTCCCATCTACACCATGGTAAAATAAAGAGAGCTGATGACAGGGGAAAAAAAGGCTTAACATTGAGCTAAAACTTAACCAAGGGTCAAACTAGCAAACTTTATATCGCAATCGAATTGGGCCAAAAATTCACATAAACACTAACCTTGTGTCTCATTATTGGGTAGGTAAAGGAATCAATATTTTCAGCATTTTGTTCCATTCATTGCCATTTTTCTTGCCATCTCGGTTAACTTTCGTTTTAAAAATTCACTGATGTCGTGTGTTTACTTTTTGTGCCAAAATGCTGCATTCCGGTGTGTACCCTACAAAATAAAAGCCTACCTGCTTAAAACGGGAAGTCAAGTTAAGACTTGCACATATATACCATTTGACGTGATAAAACAGTCCCAAATAACTATTTTAACAATGCTATATTTAAATTTTCACTGAAAAAAATAATTAATGAATATTAAGTCAATTGGGTTAGTTCCATAAACATTGCCTTTTAGTTCATAGGTTTGATATTGATACTGGTTAATAAAGAACCCCGGGTCAAATGTTTATTTTAGTCTATGCTGCGGACTGCTAAGAAAATTGATGTTCAGTAATTTGGACACCTTTTATTTACACCATGCAAACCTTTTTTGACCCAGCCCCCAAAAAGAATCGGAATCGAGAATCGTTTGGAACCGGAATCGCTCAAATTCAAATGATGCCCAACCCTAGCTGCAAGTCAGGCGAGCTTTCTGGCCAATCAAGTACTGTTATTTCATGGCTATTCAACAGGGATTGGTAGTTTTGGCTTGGGCAGGTGCCAAATGCTGCTGGAAAATAAAATAATTGTCTCCAAAAAGCTTGTTGGCAGCAGGAAGCATGAAGTGCTCTAAAATCTCCTGGTAGACAGCTGTGTTGACTGTGATAAAAGACAATGGACCCACACCAGCAAATGACATGCCTCCCCAAACCATTACTGACTGTGGAAACTTCACACTGGACTTTAAGCAGCTTGACCTTTGTGGTTCTCCAGTTTTCCTCCAGACTCTGGGACCTTGATTTCTGAAATGCAAAATGTACTTTCATCTGAAAAGAAGACTTGGGATCACTGGCCAACGGACCAGTACTTTTTCTCTTTAGCCCAGCACAGACGCTTCTGACGTTTTTGGTTCAGGAGTGGCTTGACACATGGAATTCTACAGCTGTAGCCCATGTCATGCAGACCTCTGTATGTGGTGGTTCTTGATCAGTGTTGCCACAGTTACCTTGAAAAAGTAACCTAGTTACTTTACTGATTACTTGAGCTGAAAAGTAATGTAGTTACTTTACTGATTACTTGATTTCAAAAGTAACTAATTTGGAAAAAAGTAACTTTTTAGTTACTTTAAGCAGCTGCCAAGTGGCAGGAATATCACTTATCCACAGTACAAAAAAAGCACCCATTACTTGGTAATGTACGCCACATACAAGTTACAGAATGATGTCATCAACATGAACCCTCCATTCATCCATTTTCCAAGCCGCTTCTCCTCACTAGAGTCGCGGGCGTGCTGGAGCCTATCCCAGCTATCATCGGGCAGTAGGCGGGGTACACCCTGAAGTGGTTGCCAGCCAATTGCAGGGCACACATAAACAAACAACCATTTGCCATCACATTCACACCTAAGGGCAATTTAGAGACTTCAATTAACCTACCATGCATGTTTTTGGGATGTGGGAGGAAACCGGAGTGCCCGGAGAAAACCCACGCAAGCACGGGGAGAACATGCAAACTCCACACAGGTCCTCCCCGGTCCTTAGAACTGTGAGTTAGACACTCTAACCAGTCGGTCATCATGCCGCTCAACATGAACCAATAACTTAAATAGTAGTGTAGCTGAAGCCACATTAAATCAGCAACTTAGTACCAAAACGTAAACAAGCACACCATTCTCAGTAAATTTCTCTAAAGACTCTTAACTGATAGATGGATGCCGATTGTTGTCCATGAAAGCAACTGTGTGTGCATGCGTTTGTGCGTGCGCGTACATAAATGTGAAAGTGAGTGACACACACACACACACATGCTCCCACCAGACACACACACACACGCTCCCACCACAGTAATTTTGATGCGAAGAGCGAGAAAACCTTTTCGCTCCGAGTGAAAATTTTAACTAGCTCTTTAACTCGCAAAGCTGTGGATGACTGACAGGGTGGAAAGCACTTAATACGTCAGCCGTGCAGCGCGTTAAACAAGCTCACAGTCTGGACTCCAGACGAAGTTGAAAGTTCTCACAAGTATTGTAAGTCCTTCAGTGAGTCAGTCCTTACTCCTTACCCTCCATGACCAACCTATGAATGTGCACTTCCTTGAGCCGTCAACTTACAATGCTGGAGGGGTTTGTGTGTCCCAGTGATCCTAGATGCGAAGTTTCTGCCCCTGGCAGGATCACCCATGACAAACAGGTGAGGGACCAGAAAAAGCACGGCTACAAAAACCCCTATGATGAAGACAATGAATAGATATAGGTTTCCCTTGCCCGGACACGGGTCACTGGGGCCCCCCTCTGGAGCCAGGACTTGAGGTGGGGCTCGAAGGCGAGCGCCTAGTGGCCGGGCCTGCACCCATGGGGCCCGGCCGAGCACAGTACAAAAGGGTAAAGTTTCCTTCCCATGGGCTCACCACCTGTGGGAGGGGCCACAGGGGTCGGGTGCAATGTGAGCTGGGCCGTGGCCGAAGACGGGTACCTTGGCAATCCGATCCCCGGCTACAGAAGCTGGCTCGAGGGATGTGGAATGTCACTTCTCAGGCAGGGAAGGAGCCCGAGTTGGTATGTGAGGTTGCCAAATTTCGACTAGATATAGTCGGGCTCCCCTCCACACACGACTTGGGTTCTGGTACCAGTCCTCTTGCGAGGGGTTGGACTCTCTTCCACTCTGGATTTGCCCACGGTGAGAGTCACCAAGCAGGTTTAGATATACTTATTGCCCCCCGGTTCGGTGCCTCTACGTTGGGGTTCACGCCGGTGGACGGGAGGGTAGCCTCCCTCCACCTTCGGGTGGGGGGGACGGGTCCTGACTGTTGTTTGTGCCTATGCACCAAGCAGCAGTTCAGAGTACCTACCCTTTTTGGAATCCTTGAAGGAGGTGCTGGAGAGCGCCCCCGCTGGGGACTCCGTCATTCTGCTAGGGGATTCAATGCTCACATGTGCAATGACAGTGACACCTGGAAGGGCGTAACTGGGAGGAATGCCCCCTCCGATCAGAACCCGAGCGGTGTTCTGTTATTGGACTTTTGTGCTCATCACGGATTGTCCAAAACAAACACCATGTTCAAGCATAAGGGTGTCCACACGTGAACTTGGCACCAGGACACCCTAGGTTGCAGTTCAATGATCGACTTTGGTGGTTGTGTCATTGGGCTTGCGGCCGCTTGTCTTGGACACTCGGGTGAAGAGAGGGGCAGAGCTGTTAAATGATCACTCCCCAGTGGTGTGTTGGCTCTGATGGTGGGGGAAGATGCCGGTCCGACTTGGCAGGCCCAAACGTATTGTGAGGCTTTGCTGGGAACATCTGGCAGAATCACCGAGGTGGTTAAAAAGCTCCTTGGTGGCAAGGCCCCGGTGGTGGATGAGATCCGCCTGGAGTTCCTAAAGGGTCTCGATGTTACGGGTATGTCCTGGTTGACACACCTCTGCAACATCGCGTGGACATCGGTGAGAGTTCCTCTGGCCTGGGAGACTGGGGTGATGGTCCCCCTTTTTAAGAAGGGGGACAGTAGGGTGTGGTCCAACTACATGGGGATCACACTCTTCAGCCTCCCTGGGAAGGTCTATTCAGGTGTGCTGGCGAAGAGGGTCCGTTGCAAAGTTGAATTTCAGATTTAGGAGGAGCACTGTGGTTTTCGTCCTGGCCGTGGAACAGCTCTACACCCTCGGCAGCGTGCATGGGAGTTTGCGTAACCAGTCTACATCTGTTTTGTGGACTTGGAGAAGGCGTTCGATTGTGTCCCTCGGGGAGTCCTGCGGGGGGTGCTTCAGGAGTATGGAGTACTGAACCCACTGATACGGGCTGTTCTGTCCGTGTACGACCGGTGTCGGAGTTTGCAGTAAGTCGGTTCGTCACCGATTCTGTTCATAACTTTTATGGGCAGAATTTCTAGACTCAGAGGGGGCACAGTTTGGTGGCCTCAATACTGCATCTCTGCTTTTTGCAGATGATTTGGTTCTGTTGGCTTAATCAAGCCGTGTTCTCCAACTCTCACTGGAGCAGTTGGCAGCCGAGTGTGAAGCAGTTGGGATGAAAGTCAGCACCTCCAAATCTGAGACAATGGTCCTCAGTCGGAAAAGGGTGGAGTGCCATCTCCGGGTCGGGGATGATATTGTGCCCCAAGTTGAGGAGTTCAAGTATCTTGGGGTCTTGTTCACGAGTAAGGGAAGAATGGAACGGGAGATCGACAGGCGGATCGTTGCAGCATCTGCTGTGATGCGGACTTTGTATTGGTCCGTTGTGGTGAAGGAGATAAGCCGAAAGGGGAATCTCTCAATCTACCGGTCGATCTACGTTCCTACCCTCACCTGACAGAAAGAACGAGATCCCGGATACAAGCGTCCGAAATGAGTTTCCTTCGCAGGGTGTCCGGGCTCTCCCTTAGAGATAGTGCTAGAAGCTCGGTCATCCGGGAGGGGCTCAGAGCCGTTGCTCCTCCTCATTGAGAGGAGCCAGATGAGGTGGCTCGGGCATCTGATTAGGATGCCTCCTGGGCGCCTCTCTGGTGAGGTGTTCCAGGCACGTCCCACCGGGAGGAGACCTCGGAGACGACCCAGGACACGTTGGATAGACTGTCTCCCAGATGGCCTGGTAACGCCTCGGGATTCCCCCGGAAGACCTGGATGAATTGGCGAGGGAGAGGGAAATCTGGGCTTCCCTGCTAAAGCTACTGGCCGTCCGACCCGACCTCGGATAAGCGGAAAAAAAATGGATGGATGGATGCTTTGCATGTTTAGCACGCCAGTAAAAACTGTATTCTTTATGCATTACCAGCGTCACTGTTCTTGATGCACTGAAACCAGCCTCAGTCCACTCCTTATGAAGCTCCCCCAGATTTCTCAATTCTCTCAAGGCTCCGGTCATCCCTGTCACTTGTGTACCTTTTCCAGCCACATTTCCCCCTTCCTGTTAACACTCTGTTAATGTACTTTGATACAGCACTCTGTGAAGATCCAGCTGCTTTTGCAATTTCGTTTTGAGACCTTTTCTCTTTATGGATTATAAGGATTATAATCAATTATAGTTTTATTCACAACTGTCAAGTCAGCAGTCTTCCCCATAATTCTGAAGTTTACTAAGCCAGACTGAGAGCATTTAAAGGCTGAAGAAAACCTCTGCATGTGTTTTGCAATAATTAGCCTACATGATTGGGACACAAGGAGCCCAGCCTGCAATGTTGAACTTTGTCACGGTATTCTAATTTTGTGAAATACTGGATTTGCTTATTTTTTGTGTTTCTGCCATAATCATCAAAATTGAAACAAATAAAGGCTTAAAATATTCCACTTTGTGTGTGGTGAACTAATAGAACACACATTTTACTTTTTGAAACAAAGTATTGAAATAAATTGACTTTTTAAAAAAAATGTGGGCACAGACCTGTATATACATACACACACACATTTGCAGTCAATGCCAATACATCTCTTCTTTATCCATCCATGCATTTTCCAAGCCGCTTATCCTCACAAGGGTCACGGGAGTGCTAGAGCCTATCCCAGCTATCTTCGGGCAGGAGCCGGGTACACCCTGAACTGGTTGCCAGCCAATTGCAGGGCACACATAAACAAACAACCATTCAGAATCAGAATCAGAATCAGAATCAGAATCATCTTTATTTGCCAAGTATGTCCAAAACACACAAGGAATTTGTCTCCGGTAGTTGGAGCCGCTCTAGTACAACAAACAGTCAATTTACAGAACACTTTGGGGACATAAAGACATTGACAAAAAACAATTGTGCAAAAAGATGCAGAGTCCTCTAGCACTTAGAGCAGTTCGAACGACTAATATTGCAATAGTCCGGTGCAATGACCATTGTGCAAAGGGCGCTGAGACTTCAAGGAGTGTATGCGGTTTAAAGTGACGAGTAGTCATCTGGGACAATGTCGGTTGTGCAAATGTTACAGATACTCCTCAATCAGTGTGCAAATGGAGCAGATGCTACTCTGGCATGAGTGGCCAGTATATGCAAATAGTGCAGCATGGCGAGACAACTACAGTGAGTGCACGAGTCATACATAATTGGCCCCACAGAAATGTGACAACGAACTCAAGTCAAAAAATTGTCAGCTTGTTGTAATGGAATTATAGGTTAGGTGTTTAAGAAGTTGATCGCAAGAGGGAAGAAGCTGTTGGAATGTCTACTAGTTCTAGTTAGCGTTGATCGGTAGCGCCTACCTGAGGGAAGGAGCTGGAAGAGCTGGTGACCGGGGTGCAGACGGTCCGAGAGGATTTTGCACGCCCTTGTCTTAGTTCTGGCAGCGTGCAAGTCCTCAATGGTGGGTAGGGGGTTACCGACAATCCTTTCAGCAGTTTTGATTGTTTTTTTGATTGTTCGCACTCACATTCACACCTAAGGGCAATTTAGAGACTTCAATTAACCTACCATGCATGTTTTTGGGATGTGGGAGGAAACCGGAGTGTCCGGAGAAAACCCACGCAGGCACGGGGAGACCATGCAAACTCCACACTGGCGGGGTACAGTACAGTAAACTGTATGGGGAGCTTCAAAATGTTATTTCCCAAAAAGAACACCAGGGGCTGTTGCTTTTCTGTTGCAGCAAACTGGTATATGTGCAAGGGTCAATTGCCAGGTGTGCACATGGGAATCTCCGACTGTAATTTTTTTCATGATTGTTCAGTTCAGTCGTCTTTGGTCGTGTCGGTAGGTGTGCGGCAGGCCAAATGTATCCCCTTTAAACATAATTACTGTATATCCAGCCTGGACTACCACAAACCAAAACCTATGGAAGGAAACGGGACTACTCAGAGAGGACACATGGGGAACATGCAAACTCCACACAAAAATGACCTTCTTGATGTCCTTCAACATAAACATTCTGTTTTGTTTATTTACTTCCTCAGTGTCACATGCAGCAACATTGTTAATACAGTGTTACCATCTGGGAATCAGTATGTAATAACATACCGTGTGTTAGGTGTGAGTGCTTCCTGTTCATCACAGCGTCCCACAGACAGGTGTAAGGGCAGAAATATTAGAACAATTTATATTCTCCAATCTATATCTACTTGCAATTACGCTGAACACCAGCAAACTCTAAAACATGTTCCTTGAGTTTCATTGGTAATCTTAGAACCAGTGATGTCGGTAACGTGTTACAAAGGTAACAGATGTGACGACTTAGTTGATTACAATGTGGTTGAAAATGTGGTTGTTGTGACGGTGACGTCACTCAACCTGAACGACACAGGTGTTGATACTGTATCTACTCTACTAAAGACTTGGCGACATTTTGAGTAAGTAACAAGCAAAGTAACGCGTTCCTTTTCCCAAGTAAGTAGTCAGACTACAATTACTTCTTCAAAACGACAATAGTTACTTTTGAGCCACCAATATTTCACGCCAAGTACTAATTTAGGGCTGGTGATTCGTACAAAGGGCAGTGCAGCTGTTCAAAAATATTATACCGATCATGCAGACCGCTCATCATCTAATCAACACAACAAAGCGATTGGGAGGTGATTGTTTATTATACAATGCACAGTGACAGTACAGTACCATAAGAAATGCATGATTTCACTGTCGCCACACTATTTTTGTTATTTTCCTTTGTAAAAAGTGTATTTGATTGTTGTTACTTTTTTATTTACACATTAAGAATACAGTCTTACTGTCGTGTTAAGCACACAATGCATTGTGGGTTAATTATTCATACCGAAATGCGCGGTCATAAGTCGTCATACAATAAGGACTGACTCACGGAAGGACTTACAATACTTGAATAATATTTACAATGAAAAGTGAGAACTTTCAAGTTCGGCTGTCTTTCGGACTGGGAGCTGGTTTAACGCGCTGCACGGCTGACGTCACATAAGTGCTCCCCCTCCAACTCCCCACTACGTCAATCACCCACAGCTTTGCTAGTTAAACAGTTGCACAACATCTTGTCATATTTTCTCGCTCTTCGGATCAAAATTATGATGGTGTGAGCAATAAGGTAAGGAATGGGTGCTTACACACTGCACTCGGATTTTGCGGATCCCACCACAGGTTAGGGCACAGGATGGTGCTGGGACCAGGGTGGCACAGCAAGCTTGCCCATATTTGGTGCTGGTTTGTAAGCAACCTAACAAGAAGTATCCTGTTGTATACTTCCTGGAGGCATTGTTATGGAGGATTTTGCATCGACCGACCAGATCAGGTCCTGAAGAGAATCACCTTCCCGAAGGCATCGACTTCCGGCGCTTTATCGCTTTACATATTTTCAGCTGTTGGCTGAAAAACTGACATATTCACAGCTCTATGCGTATGTTTGTGCTCTTATATGGCACAAGATGGCTGTGGAGGTGGGCGTCATTTGACATTGGCTCAGGGGACAAACAGCTGTGGGGCAGGCTCATGACAGTCGTGTCGGTGAGTTGGCTGTGACAGATGTGACTACTTAGTTGATTGCTTTCCCTTTTCACTCATGCAGTAGGGTGCTGGCCTCAAGTGTTGTTTTGTATGAGACAAAGAGGAGGACGTGCCATGCCAAACTCATCAGAGACTGGAGAGCCTGCAGTGCCATGCCCCTGCCCACACCGTTTGTGAGGACCATTTGCGTTCTGCCATTTTTTTGTGGACAATTTACCTTTTTCGTGATGAAACAGATGATTAAATAAAAGGACTACCAGCTGACAATGTATGTGCTGGGCGAATCCACCGAGGTAGCAATGGCGTCAAAGCCCTGACTAATTGGGAAGTAGTTATTGGTGTTGAATGAGAGACTGAGACCTTGGACTGTAGGGCAGGAGCTAAGGTTAACCTGGGTGGTTAGCATAAGTAAAAGAGGAATCACCAAATGTGTTTGTTTTTGCTCTGCTGAGTGGCTATTAAGATGCTCAAGCTAACAAACAACGAAGGCCTCTTTATCGCTCGACAATAGGTATTTTTACAGGTTGTGAAGACAACATACATGGGCACTTCCAGTGGATTTTTGCTAAATGAAATGGCAAAGCACCATTAAACCCATTACATTGGACCAATGAACACCAACTGATCATAAGGCTTTAAACCATCTGCTACAGAATAAAAGGTGCACAAAGAGATTGATGATGCTTATCACTTTTCCATAAAACTCTCTAGGTGGTATTGAGCTGGTATCAGAACTAGCTCAATGTAGACATGTAAATTGATAGACAAGAGAAATCAGATGGAGGCTTTGTTTCAGTGCAGTGGTGGGTTGGTGATATACTGTATCCTGAAATAGTTTAAGCATCTGATACCAAGTATAGTTACTCAAAATCTGTTCTGGAGGGGAACAAAAAAGGGAAATTACACGTCCAGTATCCGGTCCGACTTGCCAACCAATTCAATTTGGTATTATAAATGCATTAACAATAGACATGGACACATACATAATTACCTCCATCAAGGAAGTTATGTTTTACCCTGGTTTAAACCAAGGTAACATTAAGTCAAACAAACAAGTACACTTTAGTGATGTGTTTGTATGGTTTTAAAAGAAAATATATAAAGAGCCAAACAAAAATCAGCAAGGCAATGTCGGGGTGTAACCAGACAAATTAATCTAGAACATTGAAAGGCAAGGGTCCAGTAATGTGTTATACAGGTAGAAACGCATTGACGAAATAAGCTAATGCACCACATTGTGGATCTCTGGTGTTTGTCTGTAAATTCTACTATACAATTCAGCTTATGGTTGTTTTTTTTGGCAAATTGTGTCCCAACACTGATGCATCTCGCAAAAAAATAAAGCACAAAAAAGTACTATGTCTCATGATTAGATTTTATAAACTCAAATAGAAACAGCCACACTGTTATTTTACCTAGCTTTATTTACAAAACCTTTTTTATATACAACATTAGTAATGAAAACAAGATGAAAACTCTTGAGAAAGTTTTGTGATGATGCCCTGGAATTATTCATCCATCCATGTTCTATATTGCTATTCCTCATTAGGATCATGGATGAGCTGGAGCCTATCCCAGCTGGCTTTGGGCAAGACACAGAGTATACCCTCCACTCGTCACCAGTCAATCTACAGGGCACCTACAGGATAAACAAGCAATTATTCACACCGATGGCCAATTTAGAGTCTCCAATTAACCTTACATTAGTTATGGTTCGTACCGTGCTTATGCTTTGGAATGCGTGAGGAGAAATCCTGGAAGTCTTTAGTAGAGTAGATACAGTATCAACACCTGTGTCGTTCAGGTTGAGTGACGTCACCGTCACAAACACAACTAATGCACCACATGTAGGCTGTTCTTTGTTCCCCCAGAAACGAACAAAAAATGCCAAGTGTCTATGCGTTCTAATATAAATTTTTCAGCTTATGGTTGTTTGTTTTGGGCAAATTATGTCCTGAGAGGATTTCATTGGACTGACGTATCTTGCAAAAATAAAAAATAAAAATAAAAATACTCTGCATAGGCGGCACAGTGGCCGACTAGTTAGCACATCTGCCTCACAGTTCTGAGGACCAGGGTTCAAATCCAGCCTAGCCTGTGTGGAGTTTGCATGTTCTCCCCATGCCTGTGTGGGTTTTCTCTGGGTACTCCGGTTTCCTCCCACATCCCAAAAACATGCACGGTAGGCAGAGATCCCGGTAATGCGTTATTCTAAAATGTCGCCATTTTGAGTAACGAGCAAAGTAACGCGTTACTTTTCCCGGGAAAGTAATTAGACTTCAGTTACTTCTTCAAACCAGCGTTACTTTTTGAATCATCAATGTCTCTCCCCAAGTACTAAATGGGGGCTGGTGATTTGAACAAAATGCAGTCCAGCTATTCAATAACATGAAACCATTCACACAGACTGCACATTTCTTAACAAACAAAGGAAAGCAATTGGGAGGTGATTGTTTATTCTACAATGCACAGTGACGGAGCAGTACCATAAAAGTGCAAAGAAATGCCCGATGTCACTATCAGCACACAATTTTTGTTATTTCCCTTAGTGTATTTGATTGTTGTTACTTTTTTATTTAAACATTAAGAATACAATTCAACTAGCATGTTAATCGCGCAATGCATTGTGGGCTGATTATTTATACCGAAGTGCGCGGTCATAAATCGTCATACAATAAGGACTGACTCACTGAAGGACTTACAATACTTATCTTAAATAATATTTACAATGCTTTGCTTGTGTGGACCAACCCTTGACAAACAACCTTTGCTGTGAGGACATTTTTCCTTCTGAGGACATTTCTGCTGGTCCTCATAAAGAAAATGCTTTGATTGAGCCCCATTAGTCCGAATGAATGGTCTGTAAAAGTTTCAGAAAATGTCCTCATTGAGTCAGAAAACTCAGAAAGGCATGTGTTTGCACATGTCCCTGTTGGCACTTTTGTGTACTACAGGTGAAATTCAATGGAAAGCAATCCAATTTTCTGATTGGGTAAGGCCAGGAAAATATCTGATTGGCCGTTTCAGTCACGTGACTACGTAGCTGCACAGAAATGGGGCTGCACAAGGAGGAAATGAGGCAGGCAGTACATTTCAACTAAATAAAAGCTGCAAAATAAAGCCTTTGTCAAACAATAGAACTATTTAATTATCTTATAAATGACAATGAAAATTAAAATTAGTCGTATTACCTAAAAGTACTATTATTGCAAGTGTGAGTCTTTAAATACTACTGCAATTACTATTAATACTACCACTGTATGTGTGTGTGTGAATATCTCATTCATAGAGATATAGTATGTGTTATTAAAGTGGTCTCTTCATTTATTTCTTTATTATTAGCAGTGTAGTTTACAGTCTTAAGTCTTCAACATGTCTGTTTTTAGTAAAAGGTTATCCGAAGTTTATTGTTTTAATAATTTATAGAACTCCAAGACACAATTCAAAATATATCGAATAATTTTCAGAACTGCTGTCAGTTATCTGTACTGACTACAACTATTTTGGCAAAACAGGAGACTATAACATGTATGTTGACAATAACATGGAGAAGACGGGGAAAAAAACCTTTCTGCTAAACTGGACACATTTGAACTCTCTCAACATATAAAGAGTACGACCCACTCTCAAAGTCACATCTTAGACCTAGTAATCTCTAAGAATGTTGACATTTTATCAATTGACATGAATGACTTAGCCATTTCTGATAATGTTTTTGTGTTCTTTTAATTACAGATTCTCTCAAACGTTCAGAAAACCTCTTATGTCTATTAAGAAAAGGCACTTAAATGAGAGGCCGAGCACTAAATTTATGCAAACCATAGCTGTGTCACAAACTGGAAAATGTCAAATGACATGGATGCTGTTGCTCCTATTAAAACTAAGATACCCTTGAGTCGGCCTAAAATACAATGGAGGAGCACAATGATGGTAAAGGCCTTTAAATCAAAGTGTAGGAAAAAAAGCAGGGAGCGTCAGTACTACTTCTTTATGAACTACATCTTGCTTGCAACAGGACCTCTGACGTGGAGAGGACAACTCTCCCCACTTTTCTGGTTTGCACATTTTTGGGATTTATTTTTATTTTTTTTACATGGTTTTATTTGCGATATATTACAATATATGTTTGGATAGTTATCTGCAGAAGGCACGCATTATTGGCCATGGTGGCAGCCTGTTGGTTAGCCACTGGGATGAACTCAAACTGTCTCCTCTAGCCCTTCCTGCATTTTCCTCATTTGAATGCCTCGCCTTCAAAATGTCTTCCTTCGAGCCTCACAATTCCACTTATCTACCGACGACCAAAACTGAAATCAGCTTTTATTTGAGAAATACAAGACCTCTCAACTTTCTGCTCAACATCTGCAAATACTATAATTCTCAGTGATCTGAATATCCACGTTGACAGCCCCTCCTGTTGTCAAGCTGCTGAATTTTTACAAGTACTGGACTGCTTAAACCAAAATCAACATGTTAACTAACTGCCCTACTCACACTGGTTATTGCAGACCATACCTCCATAAAAAAACTAAGTGTATGACCTTTGTGTCTCTGACTATAAAGTAATCTCCTTTGAGGTTCCACTTCTGTCCCCTATCTCCAAACCAAGACCGTCAAATCCACTTTCGCAACATCAAAAACAACAATCCTGATGTCCTATCCTCACATCTCCTGCTTCTAGCCTCTGCCAGTTTCTCCTCAACCACTGAGTCAGTGGATCACAACAACAAATCCCTCAGTACTCTTCTGGATCACTTTGGCCTTCCTAAAACCAGAACTGTCTCTTTTTTACACTCAGTGCCTTGGTACACCTGTGAGCTGCACAGACTCAAGACTGGACCGTGCCCTTGAGCGGCATGCTAAAACATCTGGTCTCTTTATTCACAGGGTGGCATTTCAAGACCACCAAAAAGACCATACAAAATCAATTCTGGATGCACTAATTTCTACTCTAATATCATCAATAGCAGTACCGGAAATTCAAAGCAGCTTTTTTCCGTTCACCTTAAACCCCAGTCCCAAACAAACACAAACTACTCTGAGGAGCAATGGAACAAGTTTCTCTCATTCTTCAACACCATTCACTCTCTCAACTCACTTGTCATCCAGCTTTGATTAAGGGCTATACAAATAAATTTGACTTGACGAGCTACACTATAATCTGGCTCACAGCATACAGTACCTTACCCTTTCCAGTGCTTCTCTGAGGTCTTGCATGGTGACACAGAAACCCTCAAGAAAATGAAACGAACCACCTGCATTCGTAGCCCCCTTTCCCACAACACTGATTAAATCAAACCTTTCTGCCATAGTCCCTCTTATCACTATAATGATAAACCCAATAATAAACATCTCCTTAAAATCGGTTCGGTCATGATCCACCTGCACTAAAACAGCTGTCATCAATCCACTGAAAAAAAATCTCCCTCAACCCAGAATACCTAGCCAATTACAGGCCCATCTCTGAGCACCTGTTCATCTCAAGGTGCTGGAAAAAGTTGTTGCAGCTCAGTTTCATGACCATTTGCTTGTTCATATGCTGTATGAAAAATTTCAATCAGGTTTCCGTTCTGCTCACTGTCCAGAAACCACTCAGGTCCGTGTCACCAATGACCTTCGTATGGTAGCTCATGCCAGCTCTCCTTCCCTCTTCATCCTCTTTGACTTAACAGCTGCCTTTGATACCATTGACCACCTCGTTCTTCTCAAGCACCTCTGTGAAGATAGTCAACTCTCAAACTTTCCTCTGGACCGGTTTGCATCCTACCTCTCTGGGAGGACCCACTTTGTCAGCACTAGACCTGCTGTTCTACAACACTCCCTCTCACCTGCAGTGTCCCGCTTGGGTCTGTACTTAGTCCGTCCATCCATCCATCCATACATCCATTTTCTACTTATCCGAGGTCGGGTCGCGGCGGCAGTTCTTTTCATCCTGTACATGTTCCCCCCAGTCATATCATCAGCCAATATGGAATATCACTCCATTGCTACGTTGAAGACACCCAGTTGTACCTCAAGACAGATTCAACTGATCCATCATCAGCAGCAGCATCAACACCACTCTCACTCACCACCTGCCTGGAGGAGATAAAGCCGTGGATCAGTTATAACTTTCTTCAACTCTATAGCTCTAAATCTGAAGCCATGTTTATCGGTACTCTTGAATTTACCTCAAGCACTTCCCACCAGTCCCCAAACCCATTTTTTTATTTACTTTTTAACTGACTGTACTTTTAAGTTTTTACCATCTACTTGTAGCATTTTGAGATTTTACAGAAAGAAAAGCATGTTGTACAACTTCGAATTCCAGTGAGGTTGGCTCATTGTCTTATACTTTCTTTGTCTCCTGCTCTCGTACAGTGCAGATGCTTTTTTTGCTCACTCTGCTTGCTTCGCCTCTGTTTCGATTTGTCCTTCTGATAAGCTTGTTTTGCTTCTTCCAAAATAAATTAGGAGACTCCTGGAAATTTTTAAACCCGTGAGATTGTACTTTATGTAGATAGAGTCAATCGTTGCCATTTTCCAATATTTTTTGATAGCCCCTCACCATTACATGACTGTGGAGCAACAAGATGCCTCCCTTTGCCACTGAAGACTGTCACAAACTGCTACAAAAGATGGCGATCCTGGAAATGAAAATTCACCACCTTGAAGTGTATGTGAAGGTAAACAGACAGTCGGGGAATGAAACCACTCTACCGATGTCTCAAAATGGTGAGCAGGAGCATGCTAACAGACAGCCAGATAGCTCCACAAAGAGGACCAATGAAGTTCCTGGAGACCAAATGGACAATTGTCTGTAATTTATTGGCAAGGAGAAACAACCCGTTGGAGACAATTTCACAAGTTGCCCGACTAAGTGTTGAAACAAAGAACCGCTATCTATCTTATATTCTGAGTAAGGGGTGGGGTGGAATGTGCCAGAAAGTTCCACTACTTATAAGGCAAACAACAGATGTTACAACCTTCAGAAACAAGCCCCGATAAATGACATACTTGCAATACTCAATCTTTTCTCTTCCTCTTCCCAGGCTTTGCCTGTCTAGATCTCTCACTACCTTCTTTATTTATTTTTTCAATATGCAGGAATTCTATCTTTATAAAAATATATCAGAGATCAGGATTTTTTCATCCCTGTAATTACAAGGGACAGAAAGTTAGTCAAAGAAATACAGCACAAACAAAGTAGAAGCTTAGTGAGGATAAAATGTGAACCTATGAAACCACTGTCTCTAGTTAAATCTTGGAGACGAGCTCTATTCAATATCAGGTCACTGTATAATAAATCAATATTGATTAATGACATCATTACAACCTACAGTATCATCTAGACTTTAAACTACTAAATGAAACGTGGTTAACATAAAGTAGCTGTAATTTTAAATGAAGCCGCAAATGAAACAGCAAATTTTAATTTCATGAAAAGGAAAAAAAGGCAGTGGTAATGGTGCTATTTTTAAATCATTATTTCAGTGTAAAGAAATTATACTGGATGATTGTAGCGCTTTTGAATATCTTTGTTTTTTACTAAAAGGTGTTTCAAATGTTATTGTTTTAATAATTTATAGACCTCCAAGATACAATGGAAAATGTATGGGGGATTTTTCAGAACTACTGTCAGTTATTTGTACGGACTACAACTACAGTATTTTGTCATAAAAGGAGACAAACATTCATGTTGACAATAACATGGGGGGGGGGGGGGGGTTCTAAAGAACTCTCTGCTATACAGGATACATTTGACCTCTTTCAACATATAAAGAGTCCAACCCACACTCATCGTCACATCTTAGACCTGGTCATTTCTAAGGATGTTGAAATTCTATCAGTTGACATTAAGGATATGGCTATTTCTGACCATTTTTGTGTGTTCTCTGAATTACAGATTCTCTGTCTATTAAGAAAAGGTACATAAATGAGAGTACCGCCACTAAGTTTAGAGAGATACCGCGGCTGAAATAAGTATTTAACGTCACTATTTTCCTCACTAAATATACTTCCAAAGGTGCTATTAACCTGAAATTTTCACCAGATGTTGGGAACAACCCAAGTAATCCATACATACAAAGAAAGTAGAATAAGATCAGAAATTAAGTTGTGTATAAAAATGTGATTTGACACAGGCAATACGTATTGAACACATGAAGAAAAGGAGGCGCAAAAAGGCAAGGAAACCCAAGACAACACCTAAAATCTACCAATAGGAAATCCATTCCCTTGTCAGTGCAAATATTAGCTGGTTGAGTCCTAATTGATGGCCTACAAAAAGGTCCCATTGCCAAGGTTTGAGTGAAGAGACATTTCATCATGGTAAGAGCAAATAGCTCTCGCAAGACTAATTGTTGCAAAACATACTGATGGCATTGATTAAAAGTGCATATCTAAGCTTCTGAACGTTCCAGTGAGCAAAGTTGGGGCCATCATATATAAGTGGAAAGCTAATCATACCAACATAACATTGCCTCGATTGAGTTCTCCTTGCAAGATTTCTGACAGAGGAGTGCAAAGAATAATCAGAAGAGTTGTCCAGGAGCCAAGGACCGCCTGTGCAGAGCTTCAAAAAGGGCTGGAATTAGCAGGTACTGTTGTCACAAGGAAAACAGTGAGTACTAAACTCCTCCGCCATGGCCTGTATGCACGCTCACCCTGCAAGACCCCACTGCTGAAAGAAAAAAAAAAAAAAAAAAGCATATCAAAGCTTGTTTAAAGTTTGCTGAACAACATTTGGACAGGGCACTTAAATACAGGGAGAATATAGTCTGGTCTGATGAGAGCAAAATTGAACTCTTTGGATGCCATAATGCACACCACATTTGAAGAAGAAGAAGAAGAATCACCTTTATTGTCATGAACATGCATGCATGTACACAAAATTTGTTCTCTGCATTTAACCCATCACAGTGAACACATACACATGTGAGTGGAACACACTGTAGCAGGGGGCAGCTGAAGCGCCCGGGGAGCATTTCGGGGTATCAGTGTCTTGCTCAAGGACACCACAGCCCAGAGTCCGGGGGATGTTGGTGGATGGTCTAGTCGGGGTCTTGAACCTAGGATGGATGATCTTAACCATTGAAATGGCCCTGCAGATCACCCTAAAACAGTGATTTCCAACCTTTATGGAGTGAAGGCACATATTTTACAATTGAAAAATCTCACGGCACACCAACAAACACTTGATACATCAATTGCTGTATGTACTTCCTGCCATATCACAGAAGACAATTTATTTATTGTCCATCACTATGCCTCACTGGCATAAATAGATGAACACAGATACATTATTTCTTGTAAATAATGTTTTTTTTTTGAGAAACTAAGTAAAATTTTATCATTTCTCACGGCACACCTGAAGAGAGCTCATGGCACACTAATGTGCCCCGGCACACTGGTTGGGAAACACTGCCCTAAAAACATACCAACAGTGAAGTTTGGAGGTGGGGACATAATGGTGTGGGGCTGCTTTTCAGTATACGTCACATTATTGATGGAAGGATGAATGGGCAAATCTTCCAAGACTTCCATCCATACATCCATTTTCTGAGCCGCTTATCCTCACAAGGGTTGCGGGAGTGCTGGAGCCTATCCCAGCTATCTTCGGGCAGGAAGCGGGGTACACCCTGAACTGGTTGCCAGCCAATCGCAGGGCACATATAAACAACCATTCACACTCACATTCACACCTATGGCAGATTTAGAGTCTTCGATTCACCTACCATGCATGGTTTTAGGATGTGGGAGGAAACCCAAGTGCCCGGAGAAAACCCACATAGGCACGGGGAGAACATGCAAACTTCACACAGGCGGGACCGGGATTTGAACCCCAGACCTCAGAACTGTGAGGCAGACGCTCTAACCAGTCGTCTACCGTGCCTCCTCTTCCAAGATGTTATTGACAAACATCTGCTGCCATTTACGAGGATGATGAAAATGAAATGAGGATGGACATTTCATCAGGATAATGATCCAAAACATACTGCCAAAGAAACTCTAAATTGTTTTCAAAGGAAAAAAAATAAGCTGTTAGAATGGCCCAGCCAATCACCTGACTTGAATCCAATCGAAAATCTATGGAAAGAAATGAAACTCAAGGTCGATCAAAGAAGCTCATGGAACATTCAAGATTTGAAGACTACTTGTGTGGAGGAATGGGCCAAAATTACACCACAGCAATGGATGCGACTAGTTTCTCTATACAGGAGGCGTCTTGAAACTGTCATTCCAAACAAAGGCTTTTGTAAAAAGTATTTAAAAAATACCAGTTCGCGTGTTCAATATTTTTCCCTGTCATTTCACATTATTACACCCAACTAAATTTCTGAATTCATTTGTTCTACTTTCTTTGCATGGATTGATTACTTGGGTTGTTCCCAACATCTGGCGAAAATTTCATGTCAATAGCACCTTTAGAAATATCCATCCATCCATCTTCTACCGCTTATCCGAGGTCGGGTCGCGGGGGCAGTAGCTTTAGCAGGGACGCCCAGACTTCCCTTTCCCCCGCCACTTCATCCAGCTCTTCCGGGGGGATCCCGAGGCGTTCCCAGGCCAGCCGAAGGATTTAGTCTCTCCAGCGTGTCCTGGGTCATCCCCGGGTTGTCCTCCCAGTGGGACGTGCCCGGTGGGAAACCTCACCAGGGAGGCGTCCGGGAGGCATCCGAATCAGATGCCCCAGTCACCTCATCTGGCTCCTCTCGATGTGAAGGAGCAACAGCTCTACTCTGAGATCCTCCCGGATGACTGAGCTTCTCACCCTATCTCTAAGGGAGAGCCCGGACACCCTGCGGAGGAAACTCATTTCGGCCGCTTGTATCCGGGATTGCATTCTTTCAGTCACGACCCACAGCTCGTGACCATAGGTGAGGGTAGGAACATAGATCGACCGGTAAATCGAGAGCTTTGCCTTTCGGCTTAGCTCCTTCTTTACCACAATGGATCAATACAAAGTCCGCATCACTGCAGACGCTGCGCCGATCCGCCTGTCGATCTCCCGTTCAATTCTTCCCTCACTTGTGAACAAGACCCCAAGATACTTGAACTCCTCCACTTGGGGCAGGATCTCATCCCCGACTCAGAGAGGGCACACCACCCTTTTCCGACTGAGGACCATGGTCTCAGATTTGGAGGTGCTGATTCTCATCCCAGCCGCTTTGCACTCGGCTGCGAACTGCTCCAATGAGAGTTGGAGGTCACTGCCAATCCAGAGGCACTGTCCCCGATGTCCACGCGATGTTGCAGAGGCGTGTCAACCAGGACAGCCCTACAACATCCAGAGCCTTGAGGAAATCCGGGCGAATCTCATCCACCCCAGGGGCCTTGCCACCGAGGAGCTTGTTAACCACCTCTGTGACCTCAACCCCAGAGATAGGAGAGCCTGCCTCAGAGAACCCAGACTCTGCTCCCTCATGGGAAGGCGTGTCGGTGGAATTTAGGAGGTCTTCGAAGTATTTTCCCCACCGGCTCACAACATCCCGAGTCGAGGTCAGCAGCGCCCCATCCCCACTATACACAGTGTTGATGGTGCACTGCTTTCCCCTCCTGAGACGTCGGATGGTGGACCAGAATTTCCTCGAAGCCGTCCGGAAGCCTTTCTCCATGGCCTCACCGAACTCCTCCCATGCCCGAGTTTTTGCTTCAGCGACCACCAAAGCTGCATTCCGCTTGGCCAGCCGGTACCCATCAGCTGCCTCAGGAGTCCCACAGGCCCAAAATGCCCGATATGACTCCTCCTTCAGCTTGACGGCATCCCTCACCACTGGTGTCCACAAATGGGTTTGGTGGTTTCCAACCACGACAGGCACCAACCCCCTTACGGCCACAGCTACGGTCGGCCGATGGAGTCCCATTGCTGAGGCGGAAACCACCAAACCCATTGGTGGACAGAACGATGGAGTCCCCAGCGGGAGCGCTCTCCAGCACTCCCTCCAAGGACTCCAAAAAGGGTGGGTACTCTGAACAGGTGTTTGGTGCATAGGCACAAACAACAGTCAGGACCCAACCCCTAACCCGAAGGCGGAGGGAGGCTACCCTCACGTTCCCCGGGGTGAACCCCAACGTACAGGCGCCGAGCTGGGGAGCAATAAGTATACCCACACCTGATCGGCACCTCTCACCGTGGGCAACTTCAGAGTGGAAGAGAGTCCAACCCCTCTCGAGAGGACTGGTACCAGAGCCCAAGCTGTGCGTGGAGGCGTGTCCGACTATATCTCGTCGGAACTTCTCAACCTCACACACCAGCTCGGGCTCCTTCCCTGCCAGAGAGGTGACATTCCACGTCCCTAGAGCCAGCTTCTGTAGCCGGGGATCGGATCGCCAAGGTCCCCGCCTTCGGCCACCGCCCAGCTCGCACTGCACCCGACCCCTATGGCCCCTCCCACAGGTGGTGAGCCCATGGGAAGGGGGACCCACGTTACCCTTTCGGGCTGTGCCCGGCCGGGTCCCATGGGTGCAGGCCCGGCCACCAGGCGCTCTCCTTTGAGCCCCAACTCCAGGCCTGGCTCCCGAGGGGGGCCCCGGTGACCCACGTCCGGGCAAGGGAAACCTGTCCATTATTTGTCTTCTTCATTAGGGGTCTGTGAGCCGTCCTTTGTCTGGTCCCTCACCTAGGACCTGTTTGCCATGGGTGACCCTGCCAGGGGCATAAAGCCCCAGACAACTTAGCTCCTAGGATCATTGGGACACACAAACCCCTCCACCACGATAAGGTGACGGCTCAAGGAGGGGCCTTTAGAAATATATTTAGGGAATTGTTTTTTTACTTAATAAGTACTTATTTCAGCCGCTTTAGTTGTGTCACAAATTGAATGCTGAGACAGTTGATGAACTTTTGGATAATTTCACCTGGAAAATCTCAAATGTCATGAATGCTGTCGCTCTTTTTTAAACTAAGAATCTTCAGGCGACCTAGAACACCGTGGAGGAGCACGATGATGGTAAAGACCTCTAAATCAAAGTGAAGGAAAGAAGAACGTAAGTGGGGAATAACTAAATTCCAAATTGATTATGACCTCTACAGACAAAGTCTTTGTAATTTTAACCAAGAGTTAGTCAGGGTTCGACAGCAACACTTTTCTTAACTTATCAGTAAGAACTTCAACGATACTCGCACACCGTTTGCTGTGGTTGACAAAGATCACAACCCTCCCGAATCAGATAGCTCCATAATTCTTCACAGCAGATAAATTCAATGAATTTCCTTGTTATTTTAGTGAAAAAATTTAATCCATCAGATCTCAGCACAAATCAGCAAAATGATAAAATGATGCCACATCTGAAGCCACCCAAGAAAAACTGTATTACCATGTCAGAATGTAATGCAGTTGACCAAATAACTACAGAGAAAATGAGCTGTCTTGACTCAAATACCACCACTAAAACTATTCAATTGCTCACTTCAGTCAGGCGAGTTTCCTAAAGCTCTAAAAGTAGCTGCCACTCAGCCTCTTCTAAAAACAGAATGCTGGACGCTTTCATGTTAGCAAATTATAACCATCTGAAATCTCCCCTTCATAGCCAAGATTGTCGACAGTTATTTTTAATCAACTGAGCAATTTCTTGAATTTAAATGGACTTTTGACAAATTTCCATCAGGTTTCCAAACTCATCGCAGTACAGAATCAGCTCTTTTGAAAGTGCTATATGATATAAGGTTGAATATTGACTCGGGAAAGGTGTCAATTCTGGTATTGTTGGATCTCAGTCAGGCCTTTGATACGGTAAATCATAATATACTGCTGAACAGGTTGGAAACGTGGGTATGACTCAATGGAACATTCCTTAAACAGGTCCTGTCCAGAGGAAAGGAGTTATTTTGTAACCATTGGAAGAGTTCAGTTCTTGGACCCCTCCTGTTTAGCCTGTGTATGCTACCCTTGGGCTAAATTCTCTCGAACCTTAATGTTGACTATAATAGCTATGCAGATAACACACAGTTATATTTAGCAGTCTCTCCAGATGACGACAGATCAATGGAGGTGTTGTGTCACTCTCTAAAACAGATAAATAACGGGATGAGCCAAAACTTTCTTCAATTAAACCAAAACAAAGGTGATTGTTTTTGGCAGTAAATTAAAGGATTGCTCTTATTCTTATTTCTTATTTATGAGGGATAGACTTCGATGCTTAAACTGTATATATTGGTACTGTGTGTACGGTATAAATTTTATGTACAGAATTTGAGACAGCAAAATTCTAACTCCTAAACGAGTACCAATCGCGATTAGCATTAGCGCGCTAGCGATTACCATTTTAGGCCCCCTTCTCAAATTCTTATTTTTTTGCATAGTTTGCCCACTTTAATGTTTAAGATCATAAAACAAATGTAAATATCCGACAAATCTAACACTGGTGGACTTAAAAATGCTGTTTTTAAATGATTTCATTTATTAAGGAAAAAACATATTTAAAGTTACCAGGCCCTGTGTGAAAAGGTAATCACCCCCTACACCTAATAACTGGTTGGTCCATCCTCAGCAGCAACAACTGAAATCAAGCGTTTTCTACAACTCTTTCACATCTCTGTGGAGATATTTTGGCCCACTCTTCGTTGCAGAATTCAGCAAAAATGGAGGGCTTTCGAGCATGAACGGCCTTTTTAAGGCCATGCCACTGTATTTGAATTGGATTCAAGTCTGGACTTTGACAAGGCCACTTCTAAACCATTTTGTTTTTTTAAGCCATTCACAAGTAGACTTGCCGGTGTGTTTTGGATCATTTTCGTGGCACAGATTCCAAAAGCGCTTCAGCTTTAGGTCACAAACTGATGGCTGAACATTCCCCTTCAGGATTTTCTGTTAAAGAGCAGAATTCCAGAGTTCCATCAATCACAGCAAGTTGTCTAGGTCATGAACGAGTTGTCCAGGTCATGCAGGAGTGAAGCTGCCCAAGACCATCTCACTACCACCACGTTTGACTCTTGGGTTAATGTTCTTTTTCTGAAATGTGGTGTTACTTTAACACCAGATGTAACAAGACACACACCCTTCAAACAGCTCAACTTTCATCTTGCCAGTCCATATAATATTCTCCCAAAAGTCTTTGAAATCATTCAATTTGTTATTTTTCCTTTCTTTTGCAAAAGTAAGATATGCCTTAATGTTCTTTTTGTTCAGCAGTGGTTTTGGCCTTGGAAATATTCCATGGATGTCATGGTTGCCCAGTCTCTTCCTCATTGTTGTGTCATGAACACTAACCTTAACTGAGGCAAGGGAGGCCTGCAGTTCAGAAGTTGTTCTGAGTTTCTTGTTACCTCTTGGATGGGTCATTGCTGTTCTCTTGGGGTAATCTTTGTAAACCGGCCACACCTGGGAAGGTTCACCACTGTTCTATGTTTTCTCCGTGTGAGGATAATGGCTCTCTCTATGGTTTGCTATGGCTTTTGTAACCCTTTCCAGACTGATAGATGTCAATTACTTTATTTGTCAACTGTTCTGAAATGTCTTTGGAACGTGTCATTTTGCTGCATCTTTCTTAGATCTTCTGTCCGACTTGATTTTGTCGGGACCAATTTTGTTTAAGTGATTTCTTGATTGAATAGGTCTGGAGGTAATCAGGCTTGTGTGTGATCGGTGAAAATTAACCCAAAATTGTGATTGGCCACAATTAATTCATGAATTAACAAGGGGGGTAAGTACTATTTCACACAGAGCCAGGTAACTTTGAATATTTCTTTTCCCAAATAAATGAAATCACCATTTAAAAACCGCGTTTTAAATTCACTTGGGGTATTTTTGTCTGATATTTACACTTGTTTGATGATCTGCACAAAGTGGGGAAAATATGCAAAAATAGGAGCTAAAAAAATAAAACAATTGAGAAGGGGGCAAATACTTTTTCACGGCACTGTATATAAAAAAATACATATATCCACACACATACATAAATCTTAGGTAAAGCAGTATAGCATATTATATAATTCATACATAATGTATAGTGCAGTACTGTATATCTAAAGTTATACATTTTTTTTTTTTTTTAACTTTTAATATTCACTCAAAGTAGCTTCCATAATCAGTAATTTTCTATAGTCATGGTGATTTAGTCTATCTTGGTCCATGAAGTGGTAGTTTACATCTAACCTGAGTTGCTGATTATAATGACCAGGGCTCAAGACCAGTGATTCTAAACTGTTGTCACCCTGGGACCTTCGTTTTCCTGTTGTTCCCCAGTTGCGACCCAATATCATAGAAATTAAGGACAATAAAGGCATTTTTTTGTTGATAGAAATAGCCTCTTAGCCCACATGTACAATATATTATGTAGTTTCCTGAATGGGGTTAAGCTTGCCGCAGTCTTTCTTGAGTTCACTTGTTAACAAGTAATCCGCTGAAGCAAGACTTTTGTTCAAAGAAAAAAGGTTTACTTGACTTCAAAAACAAACACAAAGTCAAATTGTTTCCAAATCCAATAGGGTTTCCACTGTAAAATTATGGAATCAAAGAACAGCAAATTCCAGACAAGTGAACAGAGAACGAAAAAAGGTCAAAAAACTATTATAACTAAAAAACTGTCCACTTTTCCACTGCATGTCTGACCCTCCTCCTTCCGACTGCATGTCTGACCCTCCTCCTTCCGGTTCATTTCATCATCACCACAACACATCAACTCCATAGCAAACCTCAAAGGCACACATTTTGACAACCACAGAATGCAAATGCTCATCATCCACAGTATATACAATAAACAATTTGTGAATAGTGTAAGTATCCTACATATTTTAAACCTTTTCCTAAATTATTTTACTGTAACTAACCACTCATCAATCTAACTGAAATTATTTGAAAAACAAACACAAATTATATTTAGGCTCTTACATTACCGGCCCCTAATTGCTATCAATATTCTTGATACAATTATTCAAACAAGACTTTACAAGTGTCTACATCAGAGTTCACATATTCAAAATGTCTCTTGCTTAACCCTGTTGAATTATGAAAACAGGCTTTAAGCTATATTCAATTGTTTTCAGTCTCTTGAAGCAGACATATTTTAGTTATTGGTCAACAGAGCTTGTTAGTCTTGGTCTTAACTTTCACCTGACGAACAAAGCCATTCTTGTCAGGGTAAGTTTCCACAATCCTTCCGAGTGGCCAGGAATTTCTGGGCGACGTATCATCCACAACAAGCACCACATCACCAACACAAACATTTCTTCCAGATGTGGACCATCATTGACGTTCCTTGAGCTGTGTGAGATATTCTTTACACCAACGTTTCTAGAAGACGACAGCAAGATACTGTACTTGCTTCCATCTGCGGCTAGCATACTGATCGTCCTTACAGAATACTCCTGGAGGCAACTATGACTTGACCTTGAGCAACAGCAAATGATTTGGTGTAAAGGCCTCCGCATCATTGCGATCGGAAGACGCCCATGTGATGGGTCTGCTATTTATTATAGCTTCAGCCTCACAGAACAAGGTGTGAAGACCTTCCCTTCCAATAACTTTTCTCTTGCTGTGACATTTAGAATCTTCCTAATTGAACGGATCAGTCGCTTCCTCCATGGTGTGACCCTGCGGGAGGATTGAAATTCCACTGGATGTCCCTTTTTGAGCTTGCTGATGTTCCATTCTTTGATTGCTTTCTTCAACTCATTGTCAGCCGACTTAGCCGATTATCCGAATACATCTCTTCTGACTTGTCCTCTTCTGGCGGTTAATCTCCTGACTGCATACAAGCAAGCATCGGTGTCAAGTGAAGAAGCAACCTCTATGTACACGGCTCGTATGGCGGGACACGTAAATATCACAACATACCTCTTGATTTGTCCGCTTCCTCTTTTTACCAAGAATGGGCCAAAATAGTCAACGCCAACTCTTGTGAATGGGGGATCGTCAGGTAAAACCTTGCATTTTGGTAAATCAGTCATATATTGTTTTCCAGCTTTTCCATGAAGCCGTTTACAAGTGGTGCATTTGGACAAGAAGTTTCTGATGGCCCCATTAGCACCAGGTATCCAGAATTTCTCATATAGTTTAGCCAACATATGATTCCTTCCAGCATGAGCCACAGTATCATGAATGTGTCTTTGTACAAGCTCTGTAATGTGCAAGCCCTTTGGCAAAATGGCTTGTTGCTAAGAATCTATGTGCATTGCAGCTCAGCTTAGCCTTCCACCTACTCTCATGACTCCATTTTGCACTACTGGACTCAACTAGTACAGTGAACTTCCTCTCATCACTCACTTATGCTTCTCAATTGATGCAATATCGTCTGCAAAACATTGCTTTTGGTAGTACTTTACAATCTCTGTTTCAGATTCCTGTAAATCCATCCATCCATCCATTTTCTTAACCGTTCCTCCTCACGTGGGTTGCAGGCAGCTGGAGCCTATCCCAGCTATCTTCGGCGCGAGGCGGGGTACACCCTGAACCGGTCGCCAGCCAATCGCAGTCCTGTAAATCCTCACAAGTTAAGTGTGTTCTTTTGGAATCTGTTCCAAAATTATCCTGTCTGTCTTCAATATTTGCTGCATTTGGTTCCAAATTCTTAGTTTTCACACCCTTCAGCAGTTTTTTTAAGCTTGAGAAACCAAGCGACGGCCCGTTTTAATCCTGTCCAAGATGAGCAGTGGGTCATTAACTGATCCGTAGCACCTTTATGTACCTGTGTTTGAACCACATAAGCCTGAGCTGTTCTTTTGACTTCTAAGTCATCATCATGCACCATTCCTGAGTCTGGATTCTTAGGCCACTGATCATGAGAACAGAGCAAAAAACTTGGTCCCGTAAACCAGGTTACCCAAATCAAGAAAGCCTCTAACAGTTTGCTCTCTGGAGACATGGTCTGCAAGATTAAGTGTGCTATTGATGTACCTCCACTGTGTTTTAGAGTGCTCCAAAATTGTTACAATTCTGTTGGCCATGAAGGTTTTAAATCTTGCGCTTTTGCTGTTCAAGTACTTAAGCACAGCCATGCTATCTGTCCAAAATATAGAATTGTGAAGCTCCAACTCCAGCTTTTTTTTTCAAAAGCTTATCCATTTTAACCGCAACTGTAGCTGCAGCTAACTCCATTTGTGGTATTGTTAGAAGCTTCAACGGTGAAATGCTTGCTGTCGCCATCATCAGAGTAGATTGAGCTTCACCATGTGCATTACGAAACAGTAAATAGCTTGCTGTTACATAAGCGTCTTCGCTTCGCATCGGAAAGATTATGTAATTGTGCAAAAACTATTGGGCCAAACTGCTTTGTCTTGACGCATCTATTGACTCCCAAATTCTGCTGCAGACCTGAGATCCACTTTTCCCAATCTTTGATGACATCCTCTGGCAGTCTTCATCCCATCCAAGCCTTAACCGACATAAGTTCTGAAGAATCCTTGAAGCAGGCAATATTACCTGAGAGAGGAAGCCCAGAGGGTCATAAATGGAACTGACAAGGGAAAGCAGCCCTCTCCTGGTGTATGGCCGATCTTTGAGGTTGATTTTGAACCTGAACTAGTTTGACTGTGCACACCATTGGATTCTAAGAGCTCTCTCAATAGGTAAACTGTCTTTAACCAAGTCTAGATCTTGAAATCTATCTGCTCTTTCCACTTCTGAAAGCGAATTTAACACCATTCTGCTGTTGCTCGACCATTTTGCTAGCCTAAATCCACCCTTGGCCAACATGCCTTTTAAGTCTGCACAAAGAGCAACTGCAGTCTGTTCAACATGTACCGACTTGAGGTAGTCGTCAACGTAAAAATGTTTTGTGACTGTCTTGGCAGCTTCTTGACCAAATTCCTTTTAAAAATCCAGTGCACATTTCTGCAGCGCAAGGGTTGACATTTGGGGATGACGTTGCCCCAAAAATGTGTACCAACATCTTATGTTCAACTAGCTCTTGTTCGTAGTTTCCCTCAGGTCACCAGAGAAATCTTAGAAGCTCTGTATCGTCATTGCTGACTCTGACCTGTTAAAACATTGCTTCAATGTCAGCCATTACAGCCACATCCTCATCCCTAAATCTCATAAGAACTCCAACAAGGGAACTTGTCAGGGCTGGCCCTTGTAAGAGTTGCTGGTTCAAAGACACACCGTGAAAGCTGGCAGCACAGTCAAAGACTACTCAGAGCTTCTGGTTCACAGGATGCCTGACTCTGTGGTGTGGCAAATACCACATCCGTCCTTCTGTTATTTCAGATTTGGTGTTGAGCTTCACTGTGTAGCCTTTGCTGAGAATGCTGTCGATGAATGTAACATATTCTGTGTGAAACTTTTTTTCAGATTGAATCTGTGTTGCTCAGCGACTGACCTATTGTTTGGCAGATGAAGTGACTTGTTTTTCACAGGTAAACAAACACTGTAATGACCATCAGAAAGCTTGGCGGAGTGAGACACCATTTGGATGAACTGGTAGTCATCCTTTGTACACTCTGTTTCTTCATTTTGCCCGGCATCAGGAAATTCATGTTTGAACTGCATTGCCAGAGCTCTTCGAGTTTTGTTACTGATATTCTGTTTACAGAGACTTATGCTAATTTGTTTACTTTCTTCATGTCATTTCAACCTCTTAGTGGTCCATATATTGTCCAGCCGAGCATTGTCCTCACTGCATAAGGTCCTTCATCCACACTACTAATAACTTGTAGTGGTTCCATCGCTTTGGGAGTGTTTGCTCCAATGAGTAGCCCAATGTCTGCTTGGACTGAGGGAAGCTTCACCTCCCTTAGGTGAGGCCAACAATCAACATCCCTTTGACAAGGAATATTGTGTTTGGTAACATGAATGTTTCTTTGTGAAAACACTTCAGGTAACTGGATAAATTGATCTTCATCGAGGTCACTAACTTCCAGCTCAATCACAATGCGAGTGTCCACTACTGATTATTTTCCCATTGTTCGTATTAAAATGCTCGTGTTGTGTCCATTCAAGACCAACGGATCCATCAGTGACTCAGTAACAAAAGTAGCCGTGCTACCTGGGTCCAAAAATGCAAATATAGTCACAATCTTTGTTCCCCTTTGACCTTTGACACATACTGGAATTATTGAAAGAGCGCAGTCTTCTTTACTGGGCCCTGTGAGACCAACAGTTTCTACCATTTGGACAAGAGCACTTGACACTGTTTTCTGTTCACAGTTTTCCTTTACTACTTCTTTGTCTTTAAAGTTAATGTGCAGCAGAGTGAGATGTAGGCGAGAACATTCTTGACACTGAGCCTTTTCTTTGCAGCCTTTACTCATATGACCATGTTTCAAACAAGCAAAACATAGACCATTGCTTCTCAAAATTTCTATTTTTTGTTTGTGAGGTTTGTCCTTGAGTTTTTTTGCACAGTGGGAGACTATGTTGATCAACTTTGCAGTAGACAGTGGTTGCAATACGTGTCTTCTGACATTGCTGTTTGCTTCCTCTTTTCTACCTTTCATTCACTTCCAGCTTTCGGAGAAGCTACAGCTGTCATGTCCACCTTATTTGATTTGTTCTTATCTGTCGCACTTACAGTAGTGTCTTATATTTCCATAAAGAGGGTCCTGCACATACCTCACTTGCTTATTAATAATAAAACCTACAAAGTCCTTAAACTTTACTCTTTTCTTGTTTTTTTTTCTTGCATATAACAGGCAATTTTTCTCCAGGTTTCTTTCAGCTTATATGGGAGCTTATTTACTAGTGCTTTTATGTTAGCTGTATTGTCCAAATCCTCCATATAGCTAATATCAGACATTGCATTTAAGTATCCTGTGAGGAACAATGAATAAGACTGAAACGCAGCGCCATTTTCTGGTTTGATCACTGGCCAATCCAAGGCCTGCAGAATGTAGGCTTCTGCTATCTTGCAGTCATCACCGAAAAACTCTTTCAGCATTTGCTTGGCTTTTCCGTAGCCAACTGAGGGTTACATGTGTAAGCAGCTCTTGACTAAGTCATGCGGTGGTCCACTTGTGTATTGCAGAAGAAACTGTAGTCGGTCACGATTATCACTAGTTCGGCCTTCTACTCCGTGTTCCATTGATCTAATAAAGGATTTATATTCAAGACGATCACCGTTAAATACTGCAATCTTAATATCAGGAAGTAATAATGCCTGGTGGTTTGTCGCAAGATACTCAGTCACACAGGTTTGTTGGGAGATGGCCTTACATAAACTATCAAGCACTCGTTCTTTCTCGAAGTCCACTTTTGGTTGTGGCACACTTCCTTTAGGCAATACTGGCTGATCATTGTGTTGGTTGGATGAAATTGAGTTATATTGCAGTGGCTGAGAGCCAGTATCTTCTGCTTTGTCAATTTGTTCATCCGCCTGTTCTTGTTCTTCAAATATGCTCATTCCTGCCTGTGAGTGTTCATAATTTTGCAAAACTTCCATTCTCGCATCTGACACTGCCAGAGCAGTCTGCATTTCATGCATCTCTTTTCGAGCTTTTAAGGCCACTTTCTGTAAGCCAGAATTAAGGTCTACAAACTCCTGCTGCATACAGTTGAAATCAACTCGCACTTTATCTTTTACAGTGTTGACATTTGAATCATCTTCCATAAGCTGTTTGATTTGTTTTATCATTGCAGTTATCTGGGATAGTTTCTGCTTGTGTGCTTGCAACTGTCTCGTTTTGTGCTCTTCCACAGCCTTCTCAGTCATTTTAACGTTACGTTTTCCAATGTTTTGTTCATCCATCATGAACGATTTTTTTCCACACTGAGCAAAACTATTAAGGCATAATAGCGAAAGCTAACATAGTTTCTTCCACAATAGGCTATTGCGATTCCAATAACGCCAACTTATTGACAGCTCACATTAAAGCAACATGGTATCAACTTACAGTTTGAAATCCTTACGATGTCCGTACACGTTTTTCCTTCCAGCTCAAAGACTAAATTCGCTATCAGTCCAACGCATTCTGTTCAATTCTGCTGCAAAGTCCACATATCCATCCACAGAGAGCGAGTTTTTTTTTTACTAAATTGTAGTTTCCTGAATTTCCTAACAAGTAATCCGCTGACACAGGTATTTTGTTCAAAGAAAAACGGTTTACTTGACTTCAAAAACAAACACAAAGTAAAATTGTTTCCACATCCAACAGGGTTTCCACAGTAAAATTATGGAATGAAAGCACAGCAAATTCCAGACAAATGAACAGAGAATGAAAAAAGATCAAAAAACTATTTTGCCACACTGTCCACCTTTCCATTGCATGTCTGACCCTCCTTCTTCTTCCGGTTCATTACATCATCACCACATCACATCAACTCCATAGCAAACCTCAAATGCACACATTTTGACAACCACAGAATGCAATATGCTCATCATCCACAGTATATATACAATAAACAATTTGTGAATAGTGTAAATATACAACATATTTTAAACCTTTTCCTAAATTATTTAACTGTAACTAACCACTCATCAATCGAACTGAAAATATTTGGAAAACAAACAGAAATTATATTTAGGTTCCTACATATATTTTGAAATGCCGTTTCAAATGAGTTGCTGTCCCACCAAAGGTGTATTGCTTGACATGAGGTTCGGGGAGGCCATGGAGAAAGGCTTTCTGACGGCTTAGAGGAAATTCTGACCTACCATCCGGCGTCTCAAGAGAGGAAAGCAGTGCACCACCAACACTGTGTATCGTGGGGATGGGGCACTGCTGACCTCGGGACATTGTGAGTCGGTAGGGAGAATACTTCGAAGACCTCCTCGATTCCACCGACAAGCCTTCCCATGAGGATGCAGAGTGTGGGTTCTCTGAGGCGGGCTCTCCTATATCTGGGTTTGAGGTCACCGAGGTGGTTAAAAAGCTCCTCGGTGGAAAGGCCCCGGGGGTGGATGAGATTCGCCCGGAGTTCCTAAAGGCTCTGGATGTTGTGGGGATGTCCTGGTTGACACGCCTCTGCAACATCGCATGGACATCGGGGACAGTGCCTCTGGATTGGCAGACTGGGGTGGTGGTCCCTCTTTTTAAGAAGGGGGACCGGAGGGTGTGTTCCAACTACAGGGGGATCACACTCCTCAGCCTCCCTGGTAAGGTCTATTCAGGGGTGCTGGAGAGGAGGGTCCGTCGGGAAGTTGAATTTCAGGTTCAGGAGGAGCAGTGTGGTTTTCGTCCTGGCCGTGGAACAGTGGACCAGCTCTACACCCTCGGCAGGGTCCTCAAGGGTGCATAGGAGTTGGCCCAACCAGTCTACATGTGTTTTGTGGACTTGGAGAAGGCGTTCCACCGTGTCCCTCGGGGAGTCCTGTGGAGGGTGCTTCGGGAGTATGGGGTACCGAACCCCCTGATACGGGCTGATCGGTCCCTGTACGACCGGAGTCAGAGTTTGGTCCGCATATCCGGCAGTAAGTCGGACTCGTTCCCGGTGAGGGTTGGACTCCGCCAAGGCTGCCCTTTGTCACCGATTCTGTTCATAACTTTTATGGACAGAATTTCAAGGCGCAGCCGAGGCGTAGAGGGGGTCCAGTTTGGTGGCCTCAGTATTTCATCTCTGCTTTTTGCAGATGGTGTGGTTCTGTTGGCTTCATCAAGCCGTGACCTCCAACTCTCACTGGAGCAGTTCGCAGCCGAGTGTGAAGCGGCTGGGGTGAGAATGAGCAACTCCAAATCTGAGACCATGGTCCTCAGTCGGAAAAGGGTGGCGTGCCCTCTCCAGGTCGGGGATGAGATCTTGCCCGAAGTGGAGGAGTTCAAGTATCTTGGGGTCTTGTTCGCGAGTGAGGGAAGAATGTAACGGGAGATCGACAGGTGGATCGGTGCAGCGTCTGCAGTGATGCACACACATTAGACCATGATGGGCCTAATGTGTGTCTGTTGTTGAACCAAAGGGGTTACTTTCAGAGTTGTGAAGTCTGGGATTCGCGGTTCTTTTTAAAGACGTTAACTTCAAAGAACCGGTTCTAAGGCTGTCTTCACAATGCAGGGCATGATTTCCAGTTCAGATTTTTAGTTAAATATTATTTTATATCTTTCTTTCAGAGGGATTATGTCACAGATGGTCCTTTATTTGAATTCAGTAATGATCTGGACAGTGATTAGCTGCCATCAGCATCAGATTCTTCAAATGATTCTACTTGCCACAAAGTTAACACAAACTTGAAGAAGAAATTAAGTAAATTAAATCAAGGTGACACAACTATCCATCCATCCATTTGCTGGGCCGCTTATCCTCACAAGGGTCATGGGAGTGCTGGAGCCAATCCCAGCTATCATCGGGCAGGAGGCAGGGTACACCCTGAACCGGTTTCCAGCCAATCGCAGGGCACATATAAACAAACAACCATTCGCATTCACACCTACGGGCAATTTAGAGTCTTCAATTAACCTACCATGCATGTTTTTGGGATGTGGGAGGAAACCAGAGTGCCCAGAGAAAACCCATGCAGGCACGGGGAGAACATGCAAACACTACACAGGCGGGGTCGGGATTGAACCCCAGACCTCAGAACTATGAGGCAGACGCTCTAACCAGTTGACCACCGTGCCGCCGTGACACAACTACAGTGACAGAATTAACCGACTAAGATGAAAAACCCAGCAATGTGGATGACAATGACAGAGACATAAATACCAATAACAGATAACGCTGCTGCTGCTGATGATGATGATGATGATGAAAATGATGATGATGATGATGAGGAGAGGTCCCAAGTCATTGTAAAATGCTGCACCAAGGGAGAAATATGGAAGTGGGACAAGAGACATTACTGTTTATATTGCAAGAAACCACAGAGTAAAATGGCACTGCATCTAAAGCGAAAACAGTGATAAAAAAGAAGTGGCCCAAGCAATATGCTTTCCACCAGCCTCCAAAAAACATCGCCAGATGTTAGAGGGACTTCGCAGGAATTACTATCATAACATTGAGGTGTTACAAAGGGACATGGTGAGATATTAACATACAGACAGCCATCAGAACAAACAGATCCAGAAGATTACTTACCTTGCAACATGTGTTTTGGGTCTGAACTGAAATCTGAACTCCGGCGACATGAGAAACGGTGTCGTAAAGCAATGGGTGGGGAAGAAGTTCCATCCAAGAAAAAGCGGAGTTCAAACTGCTGCTTCATCACTTGTTCCACACAAATGGCAGGCATCGCAAAGGTGCTTAAATCTTGTTAATAGAATGATTATTGGTAAGGTGTCTCGTAAGGTTAAAAATTACCCACTTATTTGTGAATTTGGTGATAGACGGTTAAAGAAACATGGGAGTGATCGATCAAAAGATGGCCGTGTCAGTCAAAAGATGAGGGAGTTAGGAAGATTTGTACTTGCTGCCAAGTCAATTGATGGCAGAGTGAAGCTGTTACAAGATGTCTTGGTGCCACCCAATTTTCATCTAGCTGTGGAGGCAACAAAAAAGGCCTCTAGATTCACAAAGTCCAAGTACAGGTATGACATACCATCTCTTGCACTGAAACTCACACTCATTGAAGGCAGTGTGTGACATTGTAATTGGACAACATGTAAAGGTTGAAGATGAAGTGGCTGCAACCAGAGTAAGGAGCTTCTCGGCATTGATATCGTCAGAGTGGGACCTCTTTGTGTCGTCGTGCGCGGACCAAATTGGAAGAGGACAGGTGGAACAGAAAATAAATGATCCCTCACACAGAAATTGTAATGAAACTTAATAAAGTCCTGAGGGCCACAGAGGAGGATGCGCGACAGAAACTTCTGGAAGGACCTAATCCTAACGCGTACAGAACTCTAAGTGAGTGCCTTTTTTCAAGAATCATTATTTTTAACCTAAGACGCCAACGTGAGGCAGGAAAAATACCTCTATTGACCTACGTGAATAGGGCCACAGAGGACCCAAATGAAGATATTATGAAGGGCCTTTCAAAACTGGAGCAAAATTTAAGTCAGGAGTTTATGTGATCGGTCATCAGAGGGAAGAGGGGTAGAAAAGTGCCTGTGCTTCTAACCAGAGAGATGGCAAAATCGCTTGATTTCCTCGTTGAGCAAAGAAGTGAAGACAATGACATTTTGAAGAGTAATATGTATATCTTTGCAAGACAGACTTCTGCGTCACATCTCCGGGGTTCAGACTGTCTGAGAAAATATGCAGCTGCATGTGGTCGAAAGAAGCCTGCAACTCTTACATCAACACACTTGAGGAAACATGTGGCTACAATGAGTCAAATAATGAACCTGAAAGACAATGAGCTTGACCACCTTGCCAAATTCATGGGACATGATATTCGTGTTCATTGTGAATATTACAGACTAACAGAGAACACACTTCAGCTTGCAAAGATGAGCAAGTTCCTTATGGCAATAGAACTCGGAACTGATGTCTACAAAGGCAAATCACTTGATGAGATTGATTTAGACTTAGAGAGTAAGTATGACCGTCTTCCAGTTAGTCATATTTTTATTTTAAGTATTTGAAAAGTATGTGGTATTTGGTGTTTTGTTTTTTTAACAACACTGTGTGCCTGTTTGTTCCATCAAAACATTTCGTCTTCAACAGTGCGAGCAGTGCAAGAGTTACAAGTTGGTGGAAGTGATGTGGAGTTCTCTGTTAAAGATTTGGATGGTATGAAGTTACGTGGGCAGTAAATGATTCCTTTGTAGATTGTTTTTTTTTGTTTTGTTTTTTTTATTCAATGATTGTTGTCTCTGAACCTAATTTTGTAGCCTTTTCTGCATTTGGTATTACTGTATTTGACATTAGGATGAAATGAATTTGATGTGTCATCCTTTCTAGCAGAAAAAAGGGACACTCAGACTCCAAAGACCTTGACTCCAACAGACAAGCTGAGAAGGACTGAGAACACAGGTAATCTTTTCTTCTGTCTTTTGTTTCCTCCCACTTATGTGCAGTAGCAGTCCTGTAGTGTCCAGTCATGTTCCTTGCCCACCCTTAAAGCTAGGACAGATTACAGGTAGGCAGGACGGCAACACATAGGTATACCTGTGAATTATTTCATTTGGTCTGAATGAACTGATTGACCGTGATCATCTTTTAACAGACACTACGGGTTGAAGAAACTAATCAACAAGTCGACTTCACAACTCCCCCTCGCCGTTTAGAGCTAAATTGACTAATTTCTAATCACGTATTTGACATCTTGTTGTCCAATAGGCCAATTTTCTACAGGCCTTTCGACTCACCTGTCTGCTCCTATAGTTGCCGAAGGTTTATCCACTGGACTGTAAATGTTCTGTGGAGCAGCAAAATGTGCGTCCAACAAGTTGACACGACACAGTCTTTATGCATCTGTACGGGTCCGAAACTAATTAAATGAGCTGGTTGTGGCTGAGCATAGTGGTTAGCCTCATGTTGTGAACTTTGGCTAGTCCTTTTGCCGCTCATCTTAAAGTAGTCATACCAGCAGAAGCGGGACCACGGGACTGGCAGCGAGGAACGAGGGCTGCGGCATAAAGTGAAGCTCCATCTTCGTCACCAAAATGTTATAGCCCCCGATATAACTTTTTCACTTCTGATACAATACCAATATTGCAGCTTTTAGTATTGGCCAATACCGATATTGATCCAATATGATATCAGCACAAATCCTACATATTTCTATTACTTATTTTGCACTATGGAATGTTAGAAATGTCTTCAATCAGATTATTACTCAGTGAACAATATTCAGCAACAGTAGGTACCCATTTATTGTAAACCAGTGGGTTACATAGTTGGAATTCAAGAATTTATTTGAATAACTATTTTTTTCTAGACCTACCTCCCACTGATGTGGAGTAATGATCATGTTATTCCTGTATATTCTTAATACACAGTAAATTACCTTAAAAGTAACTGAGACTATCATTTTCTCAGTGTTTAATGTTGATCAAGGAGGGCTTCTGAGCCTATTCAAGAGATTCAGATGGTATGACTATGTAACTTTACATTCATTTCGGGGAGTGGGGGCATGGTAAAATGAGTCGTTATTTGAATTGAATGGACAGCCTAAAATGGCCTCTTGAGCACCCACTGACGACACCAGGGTTTTAATTTTTTTATTCTATTTTTCAAATACACCACTAAAATGACCAACTTGAGTTTGTTCATACCCGTCATCTTCATCCTCATTTCTTGTTTCTTCCTCTCTCCTCATTTTCCTGATCACACTCTGGCTCGAATTGAAATAGCTGAACAGCGTTCATTGCTGCCAGGGGCTGCTACTGTGGCTACTGCTAAAAACTACTCCAGACGTCGGCACATCCTCATTTGACGTCACTACACAGAATGCACTGTGATGAAAAAACAATGGCGGCCTATGTTGAAATTACGTTTTGTAAAAATATATAAATCTGGAAGTGATTATCGAAACTTCTATCTTATTGTTATGTTACTCAAGTCGAAAGAGATCTTATATACCAAACATAATTGAAAAGAGAGTTCACTTTAAGGATTGCTTGAGGTATGTTCACTTTTAATACGATACTGCTTGCAAGCAGGCAACAAAACGTTATGTAGCCTAGCAAGCTAGTGTTATTGCTAACGGTTGTACATGCCAGCGTTCTGTCGAATCATGTTGTAAAGGTTTCAGTGTGTGTGAAGTAATTTAACACATTCACTGCCATTGACTGCTTTAGAAGTCAAATATCCATGTTATAACTGGACTAATTACAGTAAGGTAGCACCCATTATTTATGTCATGTTGTAATGTTGGTTGTACCTGACTGATTAGAATACACTACCTGACTCGAGAATACTTTTGAAGATACTCAGTAGACAGCGACATGCCTCTGTATAGCCGAACCATAACTTCATTATCCCGTGACAAAACCGCGTCATCCCTAAGAGAAGGTATATAAAATGGATTGATAATTGCAGGGGGACTGATATATTGTATACTGTGTTAATTAATCTATCAGTAGGATGAGTTGGAGTTAATGTGTATGTGATATGTTCTTTTTTTGCAGAAAAACAAGACATTCACACTCGAGTGAACTCCACTCCAAGACCATCAGACAAGCTGAAGAGCACTGGGAAAACAGGTAAACTGTCATCTTATTTTTGTTTCCTCCCACTTGTGTGGAGTAATTTTCCCATCATAGTTTATAATCATATAATACGCTGTATAATCGTTTGAGTGTGTAATTTTACACACCGTACAGTGATCATGTTCTCTTGCAGTTTGTCTTCTCTTGAAGCATCTTCCAAAGAAAAGAGGTCAAGGAGGGGTTCAGAGCCTGTTCAAGATACAAATGGTATGAACCTTTGATTCAATGCAGGAGTACTGTGATATGGTATACTAGTGTATGTGTCAGTGGGATGGATACCAGTATGAACTGAGAAAACTGGTAACCTCTTCTTCTGTCATCTTAGTTTTGTTTCTTCCCACTGATGTGGCGTAACGATCATGTCAAATTGTGTCAGACCTATATATTTTTAATACGTTTTAAATTACACTTCATTTTTTTTTCTTGCAAAAGAACACGAAATTCGGACTCAAAAAACCTCAACATCAAGATCAGACAACCTAAAATGTACGGGAAAAACAGGTAATCTCCATGAACTGCTTGGAAATTTTGCTTCAATACTTCTTTTCATGAAAGACAAGTACCAAGTATGAACCAGAAAGAACAATTGCATAGTTGATCATTCCTTTCAAATGTACGGCAGACATAAAATCATCCATGTTGATGTAAAAAATAATACCACAGCTGTCAAATGTTACGGATCGTCTGTATTTTGTTACGGAAACCACTGAACGCCTACTCAATCTGCCCGTAACACTCATTGTTCCGGATATTAAAAAAAAAAAAATTTCCAGCATCCAACAGTCACGGTCACTAAGACGCTTCAGACACTAACCAGTACAAAATTAATAAATGAAATGAAATTAACACTAAATTATGTGGGGGGGAAAAGGCACATCCACATTAAATCTCCCTCTTTTCCACTGTGTTGCCCCAACGACTGCTGGTTAGCGGTTTAACACAATGGTGGGTCACGAAGGCGAAGGTTGCTTTCTTTACTACTGTTCAACACAGACACAGACAGTTCAACACAGACTCTGCAAAGGCTAATTAATCCATTGACGATGGCACGGTGAACTCTTACATACTTTGATGCAGGCTGCAACAGTGTCTTCCATTACAAGCTTGGAGCAATATTTTTTTCTGGTGAATTTTTGTGAATTTTATTGAACTTTTATAGGTTGGCAGCTCTGTAATACTGTCAAGAGAATATTGAAGCAAATAAATCAAAGTCAAAAACCATGAGTCCAATCCACTGCAAAGACACAACTCAGTGAATTGATCTTATTTCTAGTTGAAGAACGAATAAACAACTTACTGTACTAATTTTAAGACAGTTTTAACCTCTCTACATACAACAGGAAAAAAATACTTTAAGGTATTTTCTTTTCTGAAAATTTAGGCGAAAAAAGTCAAAACGATTAAAAATAAGTACAGTAAAATATTTAATAAATATTTGATAAATTCGCTTTGTAGAATTGTGTTTTTGCAGTGTATATAGCACTGCACAATTTTCAATGAGGATGCTAGCACTGTTCTTCATTTCTAATTTCTGTTTCAGGTACAGATCAGGCGGCACGGTGGACGACTGGTTAGAGCGTCAGCCTCACAGTTCAGAGGACCCGGGTTCAATCCCCGGCCCCGACTGTGTGGAGTTTGCATGTTCTCCCTGTGCCTGCGTGGGTTTTCTCCGGACACTCCGGTTTCCTCCCACATCCCAAAAACATGCATAAATTGGAGACTAAATTGCCCGTAGGTGTGACTGTGAGTGCGAATGGTTGTCTGTTTGTATGTGCCCTGCGATTGGCTGGCAACCACTTCAGGGTGTACCCTGCCTCCTGCCCGATGACAGCTGGGATAGGCTCCACACGCCCGCGACCCTAGTGAGGATAAGCGGCTCAGAAAATGGATGGATGGATGGATGGTTATCCAAATACTACAGTTGTATTACACAAGAATAAAGGTATCAAATCTGCCTCGCAACAGAGGGCAGTCCTCACAACTATAGAAGTAAAATATTGACTTTTACTTTTGAGTTTTCTGCAATCTGAAGTGATATTCTGACTCTCTAAACCCCTCTAGTGATCGCTATGTCTTTTGCATCATTCCAGCTACAGTGTAAGTGGTGGACCACACAAAGAACTCAAAGAAAGTGGTCCACACAATGCAGCAAAACATGTATGTGTGTGTGTGTGTATGCCCCCAATATCAAACAGCCACTCAGTTTCACGTTTACGTACACACAAACGCACGCACATGACACGCACAACACAACACACACAGTTGCCTTTATGGTCCACAATCGGCATCTCTCTATCAATCATCTAAGAGTCTTGAGAGAAGTGTACTGAGAATGGTGTGCTTGTTTACATTTTGGTACTTACTGTATGCTGTGTTGGTAACTAAGTTGCTGATTTAATGTGGCTTCAACTACTAATTTTGTAACTTGTGTGGTGGAGATTACCAAGTAATGGGTACAGTTAAGTTAATGCTTTTTTTATACTGTGGATAAGTGATATTCCTGCCACTTGGCAGCTGCTGAAAGTAACTAAAAGGTTACTTTTTTCTAAATTAGTTACTTTTGAAATCAAGTAATCAGTAAACTAAGTTACTTTTAAGACCAAATAATCAGTAAAGTAACTGAGTTACTTTTTCAAGGTAACTGCGGCAACACTGATGGTAGGTTAACTGTAGACTCCAAATTGGCCATCAGTGTGAATGTGAGTGTGAATGGTTGTTTGTTTATACATGCTACCAAAAGCTGTTATCCTGGAACCAAGGAGAGAGGCGGAAATTAAGAATGATTTACATAGTCATGGGAGGCATGAGCTTTGTGTTCACAGGTCAAAGACATCTTAAATATGATGGAAATTTCACAGACAAAGAGTGCAAGATCTCAAGATGCTATAAATTGTATGTTTCAGTCATTAACTGACAAATATGAGTGACGACAATTAGGGTTGGGCATTGTTTGAATTTGAGCCATTCTGGTCCTGATTCCAGTTCCTCATTTCGATTCCGGTTCCAAACGATTCTCGATTGCGATTCATTTAGGGGGCTGGGTCAAAAAAATGTTTGCATGGCTAAAATAAGGGATGCCCAAATTAAGAACATCTACTTTCTTACCAACCCGCAGCATAGAAAATGAACATTTGACCTAGGGTTCTTTATAACCAGGATCAATATCAAACATATGAACTAAAAGGCAATGTGTGTAGAACAAATGATAATTGACTTAACATTCATTAATTAATGTTTCAGATAAAAGTTAAATACAGCATTGTTAAGCTTTGTTATTGGTGACTGTTTTATCACGGCAAATGGTTTATGGGTGTGTGTGATTACGGGCCTTTTTGTGTCGTTGATGTAAAATTTAAAGAAAAAATAAAAAAATATTTTTTTAAATAACCAGGAGTGGGCATGCCTAATTATAAGTGTTATGTATTAGTATATTTTGACATTTTCTTTTTTTCTTTTTTTTGTTTGGTTTTCTGGTGGTATTTTACAGTTTTCACCCTGTCCCCAGCACAGGGTTTGGATATATGAAGGACTATCTTTCGACTAAAAAATGCTGAAAATGTGTAACTTTTACCATGAATTCCTTAAAATATAATAGAATTAATGATTTCTCATCATATATACAAAACATTTCAAATTATGTCTTTTATTTTTACAAAAATATGTCTGTCCCTTAAAGTTGCTGTCATTACCGCTACATTGACCATTTTCAGATGAATAAAGTTTATTCAAAATCTGATTCTTGAATTACCTGTCATTTTGTCTTGTCACTCAAGCACATGCAAGGGCAGAGAGGAGTCAGACATTTTGATAACTGGAAGAGTAAGTTTTTTCCTCATTTGTTCCCTTAAGTCACAAAATATTTTTATTGCATGTCATTACCAGGCGGCACGGTGAGCGACTGGTTAGAGCGTCAGCCTCACAGTTCTGAGGACCCGGGTTCAATCCCCAGCCCCGCCTGTGTGGAGTTTGCATGTTCTCCCCGTGCCTGCGTGGGTTTTCTCCGGGCACTGCGGTTTCCTCCTACATCCCCAAAACATGCATTAATTGGAGACTCTAAATTGCCCGTAGGTGTGAATGTGAGTGCAAATGGTTGTTTGTTTCTGTGTGCCCTGCGATTGGCTGGCAACCAGTTCAGGGTGTACCCCGCCTCCTGCCCGATGACAGCTGGGATTGGCTCCAGCACGCCCGCGACCCGAGTGAGGAGAAGCGGCTCAGAAAATGGATGGATGGATGGATGTCATTACCAAACGACTGTAAAAACTGGATAATCATATAACAATGCTGTACAGGACTACCTAGCTAAAATGAAAAATTAAGCTAAGGAAATCACCACATGGGCTCAGGAACACTTCAGAAAACCAATGTCAGTAAATACAGTTTGGCGCTACATCCGTAAGTACAACTTAAAACTCTACTCTGCAATGCAAAAGCCATTTATCAACAACACCCAGCAATGCCCCTCGCTTCTCTGGGCCCGAGCTCATCTAAGGTGAACTGATGAAAAGTGGAAAAGTGTTCTGTGGTCTGACGAGTCCACATTTCAAATTGTTTTTGGAAATTGTTAATGTCATGTCCTCCGGGCCAGATCTGTCTCCCATTGAAAATGTGTGGCGCATTCTGAAGCATAAAATACGACAACGTAGACCCCGGACTGTTGAACAGCTGAAGCTGTACATCAAGCAAGAATGGGAAAGAATTCCACCTACAAAGCTTCAACAATTAGTGTCCTCAGTTCCCAAACGTTTATTGAATATTGTTAAAAGAAAAGGTGATGTAACACAGTGGTAAACCTGACCGTGTCCTAGCTTTTTTGGAACGTGTTGCAACTATAAAATTCTAAGTTAATGATTATTTGCTGAAAACAAAAAAATTATCAGTTTGAACATTAAATATCTTGTCTTTGTAGTGTATTCAATTTAATATACGTTGAATATGATTTGCAAATCATTCTATTCTGTTTTATTTATGTTTAACACAATGTCGCAACTTCATTGGAATTGGGGTTGTATATAAAATTCGCCATATTGCAGGATTTTGAGTGTCCACTATATTTTTCTGGGTGGTAAAATAAACACTTTGTTGCCTAAAACGTTAAAATTATAAACAAAAACAGACAAACAAGAAAGAACTATAAATTTCAACATATTATAAGGAATAAAATGTACAGTGTTCAGCTCTGCTGTGCATTACTGTGTCTTTAAACGTTTCAAAGGTGATTAAGAGTATTGAAAAAGTTAAGAGTACGGTCGAGGTTAATAGGAGTGTGGGGAAGATTAATAAGAGTATGGGGCGGTTAAGGGGAGGGATTACTGTATTCATTTGCATTATTTGAATTTCACTAAGCACCAATTGTAATACTGTTATCAGCTCCATATACATTACAAATGACATTAATTGGACAAATGTTATGTCAAGAAGCCTGTAAAAATATGTCGGAATATCTGAAATACAGCATATTTGGTTAAAAACATACACTTTTTTTTTTGGTCCTGTTCGGCTGGTCAAGCAGAAAGGAGGAACAGTTTCACTGTGTAAGAGTGGACTTTTTAAGATGCCGCTGTGGTTTCTTAGTATTTTGATCAAAGTCGATCAGTCGAACGGAACAAGGTGTCTAGAGGGGAGTGAGAAGAGAAGACAACAAAAGACAAAGCATTAGCTGTAAACAAGATGATGAAAGTAAATCATTATATACCTAGAACAATGACACTGGAACGAATACTTCCTACAAAATACATATGTCGATGGCACACCAAAGAACCAATGACCTTTGCATTCATACCCCTGAACCCTCAGCCAGAAGGACAGGCCGGCAAACTACCGGACATCTGTTTTAACTCAAGTGGGCTCATAAAACTAGATAATGTTCCTCCTCACTGCCTCAGGGGACTTTGCGATCATAAAGACCTTTCTGTGTGCACGACTGAATGAGCGAGAATCTGGGGGTCCTCCTGACCAGATGTGGCAGTTCGGAATAATTGATGACAATGGATTTATTAGTTAAACTGGCCTCAATGGTTTTATTAGTTGCCCAGACTCCCCATGAACCCGCCAGAGGACTTACATAAGGCCCTTTTGTTGACATTTGTGACCTCCAAAGACCTCTCTCGTCAGACATCATTAGTAGTGCATGAGCGACGCCCACTGGTGCTGGAGAGGCACTGCAAGCTCAATTAATGACTGCAATATTTAGCATGTTAAATTCCTGCACCCAACGAAAACAAACCTTCATGAATATTCTAATGTATGCCTTGATTTCTGTGTCATTGTGTTGATTCTACACGTCTAACTATGAGCCTATTTGAGGAGAATTTGACCTCTTGCCTTGAAGCCAAACAGTACGAAATGAGGTTGTATTGAACAATAAGTAGTTAGTTTGCCAAGACTAATGTTCTGTGTATCTTCTTCTTCAATTAAACCTGCCTCCTTTCCTCCTGAGACAACTGAGAAAAGACCATCCCGGGACCAGGTGATCTACGATCATGAGTAAAATATTGCAGTGATTAATAGAAAGTATGAGTTGGTGCATAGTAACTTGGGGTTAAGTTAGCGATCTCACACGAGTCCCAACTTTATTCTCTCTCACCACGCTTCAACTCATTTCACGCTCACATTACGAGTTCAGTCATCCGTCCTATATCTGGTTCTTTATGTATGTTTACCTGTACATTTTCTGTAGTTAAGTCCCTCTGCATTATTTCCCCCGAATTCCCATGTAGTTTCATTAAATTTCCTAAAAAATTCAACCTCCTGTTGTGTACTGTGTGTGTTTGAGTGCAACATTTGACCTCTGAAATCAAGAACCAAATGTAGCGGGCCTTTTAGAGAACAGAAATTGATAGAGAGGTTTTTCATTACTTTCCCTAAAAAATAGAAATATAAAAAGAGACGTCATGCTTTATATGAGACAAAGATAGCTTTGATTGAAACGTTCTAACATTCGTTGAATTACCCCAGAAGTAGACGCAGGCGTTTACGTTCCTAATTTCCAAATTAATTATGCTTTTTATCCAAACCAATATATGCTACAACACATTCGATATGAGTGTTTTATGTGGCAGTCGTGCTACACCCTGTGAGGGAAGGACAGGACATGATAGGACATGGCAAGGACAGCAGGGGAAGCGTGCAGAACGGGTCGTGAAACCGGCTGTACAACTGAAGTGTGGTGGGAGTGGCTATGTAAATTATAAATGTCTATCGGACCAGAGTGTGAGTGAGGGGATACCCAAGAAATTCGCATAGTCATAAGTTATTTGTCGCAATGAGTGAGTGGCCCCACACCCAGCGAATAAGTCCCAGGGGTGTGTGTCTGCGGACACATGCAAGTGAATTGACACCATTTCGCATGCACAATGACCGTCAGAAGTGTAAGTGTCCTGTAATTGTCGTGCCTGTACCGCGGGGGCTGAGGACCCCACCCGCCCAATCGAGAGGCAGTATCAGGCCCAGGAATCCACCCGAGAGCGGCTCGGTGGACACGTCCCACACCGAGAGATCTAGGGCGGTCCACCGGCCCCACCGAGGTGCCCCGAAAACCTGCCACCCAGAGGAGGCTGCAAGAACCCAATGCCACTCCCCCAGCTAACCTCCACCACCCCACGGGCCCCGCCACTACCGCCCCGCCATCCCCAGGAGAGAAAGACCTCCCCCCACCAACCCGCAGTGTCCACAATGCAGCCAGTCCGTGCCGAGCCAGAGGGGTTGGTGGAAAGGAAAGGAGGGCGGATAGGGGTGCCCGACAAGGGAATGATAAGTGAGGGGCGTGGGAGGGTTGGGGGACTGAGAGAGCAGCTATGGGGCATGAGAGGGGAGCCCCACGCCAAGCAGCCATCTATCCTGAGGGGCCCACCTCGGGAGCACCGCCATGACGTTAGTGAAAACCCACCTCCCCCTTGTTACTATGACTGCCAGGTCCCCGAGTGGTAGTCTTTGGCCCTACCCTGTGTATCAGTGCCTCCTGAGTGGTGTGGTGCATTAAAATATGGAGTGGCCAGTGAGACTAAGGGTTGGGGGGGGCAGAGCCACAGCCAAACCCTCCCACCCAAGACCCGCCGCCCCCCCAGAGATGGGCATGAGTGTGTGTAATGCGTTAAAATCTTGGGGGGCAGGCAGGGCGAGGGGTAGGGCGCCTACACCTGCACACCCCCGACTCCACATCAGCCCCCCAAGAAACCCTGAATATGTGTATGTGCCCGGATGTGACGAGTGAAAAAAAGAAAAAAATATTTACAGTGAATGGTGTAAGAGTGTGCTGAATGAGTGACTAACAGGCATGGCTCCTGCAGGTGGTGCCCATCAGGTGGGTCAACCACAGACGGCGAGGGCCGCCCCACCCAGTCCCGCAGCACTGACCCCGGGAATCCTCCCCACATTTCAGCCAGTATACACAATAACAAACAGATGTTACTTTAAAACTAATTATGGAATATATGGATGATTGTGGTGGAACCGTGGATGACTGGTTAGCACATCTGTCTCACAGTTCTGAGGACCGGGGTTCAAATCCCTGCCCCGCCTGTGTGGAGTTTGAATGTTCTCCCCATGCCTGCGTGAGTTTTCTCCGGGTACTCCGGTTTCCTCCCACATCCCAAAAACATGCGTTGAGATGATTGAAGACTCTAAATTGCCCAAGGGTGTGAATGTGAGTGTGAATGGTTGTTTGTTTATATGTGCCCTGCGCTTGGCTGGCCAGTTGAGGGTATACCCCGCCTCTCGCCCGAAGATAGCTGGGATAGGCTCCAGCACGCCCGTGACAATAGTGAGGATAAGTGGTACAGAAAATGGATGACTGGATGGATGATTGTACAGGTTTTGCTTCAGAGCTTAGCTTTTGCATCAATAAAAGGTTTATCACATCCCATTGCTGGTTACATTTTTTTCTGGCTATACTTAGTATTCTCGCGTCCTGCTGATCATTTTAAGTGATATGATATACAGTATATCATTGTTTTGCATATGCTAGATATAAGTAACTTAATGATAGCTTAAGGAAAACATGCTTGGCAAGAACTCGAAATGCTAGAAGGTGCTGTTAAGTATTGATGATGTCATGCTCATGCATCCAAAGAGGTACAGAAAGAGAGCAATAATGTCAGACTATAATGGATGTGGCTTCCTCAAAAGTAGAGGATCTTATGGACTGCAGCACAGCTCACATTATAAAAAAATAATGACTACCTCAGTAATTTACAACACCACAAAGATGCTGCAACTCTATCTGCATGAGATCGAGGGAATGCAGGAGTGAGTCATTCATGCCTGATGGACTGCTGTCGGGATATAAGAATCTGACAACTGTTTACAGCTCTTTTCAGCAGTGGAGAAAGCGATAATATCATTTGACATGTTCTATGGTTAAATAAAGGTGAAACATGTCTGACCGTGTTGTACACATTTTAAAAGACACAAGCCAAAAAGCTGTCTGCACATACAGTGGATGCTGATTACTCTGTTTTGGAAAGCCTTCACCCAGGCTGGGAGCTTTCCAAGAGCTGTTTTTAGGGGCAAAAAACAAAGAAAACAATACCCCCCCCAAAGAAAATGTGTGTCGACGAAAGACCAAAATGTTTTTGAAAATATCTGAGTGTGTGTGGTCATACACTTAGTTACCCACTTCTGGGAGCAGTTTCTTTTGTATTTTCGGATTGTGTATTAGTAAAGATCTACAGCAGAGTACATCAATATTACTGGTAACGTTACTGGAATCATTAGTGGAAACACTGGATAAGTCACATACACCATACATCTGCAAACCTGCAATCTCGTGTCAGAATGACTACAGGCCTGTCGCCCTGACATCTGTGGTCATGAAGTCCTTTGAACGCCTTGTGCTGGACCACCTCAAGAGCGACACAGGTCCCCTGCTGGACCCCCTGCAGTTTGGCTACCGAGCAAACAGGTCTACGGATGACGCAGTCAACATGGGACTACACTTCATCCTTGAACACCTCAACAGCACTGGGACCTACGTGAGGATCCTATTCAAGGACGTCAGCTCTGCGTTCAACACCATCATCCCCAAACTCCTCTCCTCCAAGCTTCTCCAGCTCAGCGTCTCGCCTGCCATCTGCCAGTGGATATACAGCTTCCTGATGGGCAGGACACAGCAGGTGAGGCTGGGGGACACCACCTCATCAACACGAACCACCAGCAATGGGGCACTCCAAGGTTGTGTCCTCTCTCCGCTGCTCTTCTCCCTCTACACGAACGACTGCACCTCAACGCACCCGGCTGTCAAACTCCTGAAGTTTGCAGACGACACAACAGTCATCGGCCTCACCAAAGACGGCGACAAGTCTGCGTATCAACAGGAAGTGGAGCGGCTGGAGCTGTGGTGCGGCCGACACAACCTGGAGCTGAACACGCTCAAGACTGTAGAGATGATCGTGGCCTTCAGGGGGCATCCTTCGCAACAGCTTCCCCTCACGCTGTCCAACTGCCCTGTGTCAACCGTCGAGACGTTCAAGTTCCTGGGAATTACAGTCTCCCAGGACCTGAAGTGGAAAATCATCAGCAACTCCATCCTCAAAAAGGTCCAGCAGAGGATGTACTTCCTGTGGCTTCTGAGGAAACACGGCCTGCCACAGGAGCTGTTGAGACAGTTCTACACAGCAGTCATCGAATCATTCCTGTTTACTTCCATCACAGTCTGGTTTGGTACTGCTACAAAAAAGGACAAACTGCGACTGCAACGGACAATCAAAACTGCTGAAAAGATTGTTGGTACCTCCCTACCCAACCTTGAGGACGTGCACGCTACCGGAACTAAGACAAGAGCTTGCAAAATCCTCTTGGACCCTCCACATCTTGGTCACCACCTCTTCCACCTCCTTCCCTCAGGTAGGCGCTACTGAATAATGCAAACTAAAACAAGCAGAAATTCCAACAGCTTCTTCCCTCTTGCCATTAACTTCTTAAACAGTTAATTTACAATCCCATTGCAACAGGCCGCCAATTTTGTCTTGGGTTTGTTGTCACATCTCTGTCGGGCCAATTATACATTACTTGTGCGCTCACTGTCGTAGTCTCGCCACTCTGCACTATTTGCATATCTGTTGTTGACCAATACTGGCCACTCATGTGCTGAGTAGCATCCGCAACATTTGCACAATTGACATTGTCCCAGATTATCGCACTACTAGTCACTTTAAACTGCAACAATTTCTTGAAGTCTCCGCGCCCTTTGCACAATGGTCCTTGACTATTGTTCTATTAGTGATTTCAAACTGCTCTAATTGCGAGAGGACTCTGCATCTTTTTGCACAATTCCACTTTGCATCAGTCCATCTTAGATGAGCTCGGGTTCAGAGAAGCCGGCGGCGTTTCTGGGTGTTGTTGATAAATGCTTTTGCTTTGAGCCCATGTGGTGATATCGTTCACACATTGATGTCGGTTTTTGATGCGGTGCCGCCTGAGGGATCGAAGGTCACGGGCATTCAATGTTGGTTTTCGGCCTTGCCGCTTACATGCAGTAATTTCTCCAGATTCTCTGAACCTTTTGATGATATTATGGACTGTAGATGATGAAATCCCTAAATTCCTTGGAATTGTACGTTGAGGATCATTGTCCTTAAACTGTTCGACTATTTTCTCACGCACTTGTTCACAAAGAGATGAACCTCGCCCCATCTTTGCTTGTGAATGACTGAGCAATTCAGGGAAGCTCATTTTATACACATTCCCAATTAGCCTGTTCACCTGTGGGATGTTCCAAACAGGTTTTTGATGAGCATTCCTCAAGTTTATCAGTCTTTTTTGCCACCTGTCCGAGCTTTTTTGGAACGTGTTGCAGCCATAAAATTCTCAAATTCATGATTATTTTCTAAAAACAATAAGGTTTATCAGTTTGAACATTAAATATCTTGTCTTTGTAGTGTATTAAATATAGGTTGAACATGATTTGCAAATCATTGTATTCTTTTTTTATTTATGTTTAACACAACGTCCCAACTCCAAATCTGAGACCATGGTCCTCAGTCGGAAAAGGGTGGCATGCCCTCTCCAGGTCGGGGATGAGATCCTGCCCCAAGTGGAGGAGTTCAAGTATCTTGGGGTCTTGTTCACGAGTGAGGGAAGAATGGAACGGGAGATCGACAGGCGGATCGGTGCAGTGTCTGCAGTGATGCGGACTTTGTATCGGTCCGTTGTGGTAAAGAAGGAGCTAAGCCGAAAGGCGAAGCTCTCAATTTACAGGTCGATCTTCGTTCCTACCCTCACCTTTGGTCATGAGCTGTGGGTCGTGACCAAAAGAACAAGATCCCGGATACAAGCGGCCGAAATGAGTTTCCTCCGCAGGGTGTCCGGGCTCTCCCTTAGAGATAGGGTGAGAAGCTCGGTCATCCGGGAGGATCTCAGAGTAGAGCCGCTGCTCCTCCGCATTGAGAGGAGCCAGATGAGATGGCTGGGGCATCTGATACGGATGCCTCCCCGACGCCTCCCTGGTGAGGTGTTCCGTCCCACGTCCCACCGGGAGGAGACCCCGGGGACGACCCAGGACACGCTGGAGAGACTACGTCCTTCGGCTGGCCTGGGAACGCCTCGGGATCCCCCTGGAAGAGCGGATGAAGTGGCTGGGGATAGGGAAGTCTGGGCGTCCATGCTAAAGCTACTGCCCCCGCGACCCGACCCGGATAAGCAGTAGAAAATGGATGGATGGATGGACAACGTCCCAAATTCATTGGAATTGGGGTTGTAAGACTTCAATACAGTGTTTTAAAGTTGTGTAAGTTGTGTCTTTGTGAAAAAACTATAAGCTATTGTAGCTACAGGGCATGCACAAATGCAGGAGTTGCCTTTTAACGTCAGCTGTGTTTTTAAAGCCAAAATATTTCTATACGGGCTTACAACGGCTCGCTTCACGTCACGAAGTTACATTCAAGAACCACACAAGAAAATCCGTGCATGAAGGATACCTTCACTGACAATTTAGAAACATTCATATTAGACAATAGAACATGAAAGCTAGTAAAAATAATGTGGGGTGTCTGTGAAGAAATAGTAATTTAATAACAACACATTTTATGAACAGTACCACCACAATAATTTTTTTTTTTTTTTTTAATTAAACCTGTCCTGTTCAGCTGCAGAAGAACCAGTCCCAAAGGGAGGAAAATGGAGGACCGGCAGAGCAGTGAAGGGGGTAGTTCAACGGAAATTTTTTTTTTATCAACACCTATTTTTCAAACGAATGCATTTTAGAGCTGTAACTGACAAAAAATAAATGTTACTGTACCAAAAATAGCATGTTGCAGACCCCAGAGACTTGTGTTTGTATTCCTCAGTTAACAATCCACGATGCTGCTCTTCTCTCTCTGCGCTGCATGTCTATGTACAATAACCAAAGTAAAGCAAAGCAAATTTATTTATATAGCGCATTTCATACACAAGGTAACACAATGTGCTTTACATAATTAAAAGCATTTAAAAACAAAGAAAAAACATAGAGAAAAAAATTTAATAAAAGTACAATTAAAACAGCATACAGTGCAAGAAATATCATTTAAAAGTGGAAATGCTCTAAAAAGCATGAGAAAAAAGAAGAGTTTTTAACATGGACTTAAAAACTTGCACACTTCTGTTGGCAACGTATTCCATTTGTTTGCAGCATAATAGCATAATTGCTTTGGACTCTGTGCTCCACTATTTGACCTTAGTCTGTCAATCTCAGAGCCCTACTGCATTTAGATGCCATCAACATTTTTTTCATGAACAAATAAGCTCAGAAATTAACTTGTGTGTAAAAATGTGAAATGGCACAGGGAAAAAGTATTGAACACATGAAGAAAGGGAGGTGGAAAAAGTTTGTCAAAATGCAAAAGCCCTTCTTGATAATAAAGTGAGCACGCTCATTTTGCTGTGTGTGAACAGTGTTCAATCTAATCCAATCCATCTATATTTGTTAAACACTTTAAAAACATGCATTGTGCACCAAAATGCTGTGTAAAATCAGATGTTAATGTTAGGTGTTCATAGTTTAGTTTTTCCCCCCGCTTCGTAAAATGTTTAAATCCGCCATTCAGCCGCTGCTGGCTAAGCAATCAGGCTCACGGGCATTCCCTGGTGCAGGGAGCAGCGCATCGGGGAAGACATGACCCAATGCCGCTTGGCGCCGAATTAAAGCATGCATCTTTATTACCATGACGTACGTTTGAAGTGTCGATGGAATGTGTCCTGGAATTCTCATTTGTTCTCGTAGAGCGAGTTGCCTTCTTCATCAATAATCGATAATCCCAGTTTGGTTGCCATGGCGGCATCACTGGCTCGAACCATGGCATAGCTAGCTACCTAGCTAGCCCTTTGAGGGCCCAAGGCAAAGGCAAGTCACGGCCACCCCGCACCCTCAACCCCGCCCGCCTTATGTAGTAATTTAGACCCCTTTGTCATGCTTTTTTTTTTTTTTTTTTAATATTTATATATATATATATATATATATATATATATATATATATATATATATATATATATATATATATATATATATATATATATATATATATATATATATATATATATGGCGGCACGGTGACTGACTGGTTAGCACATCTAACAGTTCTGAGGCCCGAGGTTCAAATCCCGGCCCCGCCTGTGTGGAGTTTGCATGTTTTTCTCCTGGCACTCCGGTTTCCTCCCACATCCCAAAAATTTCCCTTAAGTGTGAATGTGTGCACGAATAGCTGTTTGTTTATATGTGCCCTGCAATTGGCTGGCGACGAGTTCAGGGTGTACCCCACCCAGGCAGTATCTCCTTCAAGCTCGGGTCCTTACCATCCTTACCAGAGGCTTCTGTTCTGGCCTCCGCAAAGGATCTTAGCTGTTCCCAGCATTTCGCTCTACTGTACAAAGACGTCGGATGTTGTTCCTGCGATCTGCTAGAGCCATCTACCCTGGGGTTACTGCCCCCAGTGCCCCAATCACAACAGGCACCATTATTGTCTTCACATCCACATTTTGTGTAGTTCTTCCTTCAGTCCTTGGTCTTTCTTCATCTTTTCGTGTTCCTTTTTCCGGATGTTTCTATCACTCGGGATTGCTAGATCTATCACGACCATATTGTAGAACCCCCCGCCCCCCACCAGCCCCCAGGAGAAAACTCCACCATCTGCCACTGACTTCTTTTATGCTTTATAATATGATAACCACAGTCTCACAAGTCAGAAGTATTGATTCCTGAGGAAAAATGTTCAAGTAAGTTTTAATATTAGCCTTCTTTCCCGAGTCGTCTGATTTACATAAATGTTCAAGGGGTCTTGACTGCTGTGTGAACACAAACCAATAATGAACCACAGGAATTTTTTTGTCCTTGAAACGGGGGTGTAAAAGTGCCATTGTACCTAGGGGTGGACGATATGGGAAAATAAATCCCATCCATTCCATCCACTTTCTGTACCGCTTAATGTCACCAGGGTCGCGAGCATGGTGGAGCCTATCCCAACCTGAACTGGCCGCTAGCCAAGCGCAGGGCACATACAGTATAAACAAACAACCATTCACACTCACATTCACACCAACGGACAATTTAGAATCTTCACACAACCTACAATAAATGTTTTTGGAAGGTGGGAGAAAACCGGAATACCCGGAGAAACCCCACACAGCCATGGGGAGAACATGCAGACTCCACACAGGAAGGCCAGTATTTAACTGTGGTGTGAATGTGCTAACCAGTCGGCCATGGTGCCACAGAAAACAAAAAATCCCATAACGATAATTTGTGTTATATCAATCAGTCGATATGGCTATATATCACAATATTGAACAAATCACTATTCTTAAATGTTCCCTGTTACTCTTTTTCTCTCTTTTTTTTTTTTGTCCAAAATTGAACATGACATGGAACATTATACAACTGTATCAGACAAATACAATTTATAAACTTATAAACATACTTATAATCAGACCATGCAAAAGCTTTCCAGTTTTCCAATTTACAACCAGGGAATTGGTAATGAGGGTCTTACTTTCATCATCCCTTGTATTAAACTGTGCTTACTGGTGGCTTGTCTTTTGCAATATAATTTGTTTGTTATTTTCAGGAGTGAACCCTTTCTCCGGTCAGCTTCAGATCGTAAAAATGATCGTAAAAAAAGCTTAGTTGTATTGTCTGTCTTTATACATAATCTGCAATGGCCGCTACTCTGTTTCTTGTCTGACAGTACAAAACCAAAATAATTCCAAACTGCCAAACTTTTTGGGCCTTTCTTGTCAACGATGTCATCCGTTGAGGCTTGGCCTGTGTCTCCCATCATGTCTTCTGAGGGAGCACTCATTTTCTTTTTTTTCTAAGCTCTTCCACAGCTGCTACAGTAGGGTACGGACATTAGCGCTTGTTACGTCTCGCTGCAAGTGTGCTGTGTCATAAACCTAACTCGGTATTGTTCTACTTATGTCACATGTCTGGTTACAAGGTTACAAGGTACTTTTATTGTCAATTCTTCAATATGCGTAACACATACAGAGGCTAGAAATTACAGTAATCAAGGGCCCTCGGTGCTACAAAGGACAAATAATAACATCAATATAAAAGCTAAATAAACTATAGTATATACAGTATAAAAAGTATTAATTGAGGGTGCAAATATCATATGTGCAACATAGTTAAGGTCAGAGAACCAAGGCAAATAATACATTTATAAATTAGATGACAAAACCCCAATGCTGCTAAAGTAGCTAGTGCGACCCTAAGTCTGGTGTGCGTGTGTGTGTGTGTGTGTGTATGTGTGTGTGTGTGTGTGTGTGTGTGTGCATCTACATGTTTGCGGGGCGTTGAGAGTTCAGGTGGGCAGAGGACAGAAAAGATAGAGGGGGCAGAGCGGGCAGAGAGTTCAAATTCCTGACAGCCTGATAAATAAAACTGTCTTTGAGTCGGCTAGTCTTGACCCGCAGACTCTGCAGTCTCCTGCCTGATGGCAGCAGACTGAAGAGGCTCTGTGATAGATGGGTGGCATCTCCCACTATGCGGAGGGCTTTGCGGGTGAGGCCGGTGCTGTAAATGTTCTGCAGGGAGGGAAGAGAGGAGGGGCCTCAACACACAACCTTGAGGGGCTCCCGTGTTCAGAGTGATGGTGCTGGACATGCTGCTGCTGACCTGCGGTCTCCCTGTCAGAAAGTCCAGCAGCCAGTTGCACATCAAAGTGTTGAGCCCCAGCTGGTCCAGTTTGTAGACCAGTTATTGCAGGATGGGGTTTTTAAACCTGACCTGGGAATTTTACAGCGTCCAAACCGGCGTCAGAGACGTAATAGTGGCATAACAGTTGTGGAAGACCAAAACCAGAGGAGCTTAAAACAGGAAGCTCACTGTCCACACCATAGCAATAAAATACACCAAGACACACCCCCCCCCCCCCAACACACACACACACACACACACAATCATACATCAAGGGCGCTGCCATATTGAATGTGGTAAGTGGCGCGATTTCTCAGGATGTCTCATTCATGTGCAGTTGGGAGATGTACCAATCATTTTACAGTTTAAATCAAGTGTCGTAGATTACCTTTAACCAGTAAGACTGAGCAATTACTTTGATTGTATTCCGTCATCATTACATCATTTTGTAAAGATAAGTAGCTGACTTCGTAGCTAATACAGTACTATGAAGTCCCGTACAGTATGTGCATTGTACTGTGAATTCCCACAGTGAACCAGCATGTCTAACCTTGCACTAATTAAGTCTATATTACCAGCAAAACATCTGAAAATAGAAATAACTATTGTGCAAATTTTAAAGTTATACAGATTTTTTCAGTTTACATGCCAGCTGTGTTGTTCAGTAATGCTATATAAATTAATTAATACAGATATAATTTGTACATGGATTTATATGGTTTATTTTTTCATATGATATTTAGCAAAGCTAATGCTACCACCCTTTCCCATTGACACATGTGACTGTTGAATTTGCTTCCATCCTAATTAAATCTGATACTTATGACATCTGCCATGGTGATCAAAACACTGCTAACTAAAAGCCAGTTGGACTCGAAGGACTAATGGTAGGTGAGCACATATTATTTAATAGAAACTACAATCATAAGACTCATTAAAGACCTGCTCAAGTGGTCAACTTTCACCAAGCTTTTGCCAACGATCTCTGTTGGTATATAAAAAAAAATAATTATACTATTTAAGCTGAGCCGAAGGTTTGTTGGCAGGGTCACTCTTTAGAGAATGATACTGACTTGTGTTGCCCTTGACTTTCTGAATATAATACATAATCCATCCATCCATCCATTTTCTATAATTTTCTACTTTCATCTGAGGTCGGGTCGCGGGAGCAGTAGCCTTAGCAGGGACGCCCAGACTTCCCTCTCCCTAGCCACTTCATCCAGCTCTTCCAGGGGGATCCCGAGGTGTTCCCAGGCCAGCCGAAAGACGTAGTCTCTCCAGCGTGTCCTGGGTCGTCCCCGGGGTCTCCTCCCGGTTGGACGTGCCTAGAACACCTCACAAGGGAGGCACCCAGGAGGCATCCGAATCAGATGACCCAGCCACCTCATCTGGCTCCTCTCGAGGAGCAGCGGCTCTACTCTTAGATCCCCCCGGATGACCGAGCTTCTCACGCTATCTCTAAGGGAGAGCCCGGACAACCTGCAGAGGAAACTAGTTTCGGCCGCTTGTATCTAGGATCTTGTTCTTTTGGTCACGACCCACAGCTCGTGACCATAGGTGAGGGTAGGAACATAGATCGACCGGTAAATTGAGAGCTTCGCCTTTCGGGTTAGCTCCTTCTTTACCACAACGGACCGATACAAAGTCAGCATCACTGCAGACGCTGCACCGATCCGCCTGTCGATCTCCCATTCCATTCTTCCCTCACTCGTGAACAAGACCGCAAGATACTTGAACCCCTCCACCTGGGGCAGGATCTCATCCCCAACCTGGAGATGGCACGCCACCCTTTTCTGACTGAGGACCATGGTCTCAGATTTGGAGGTGCTGATTCACATCCCAGCCGCTTCACACTCAGCTGCGAACTGCTCCAGTGAGAGTTTGAGATCACGGCTTGATGAAGCCAACAGATACACATCATCTGCAAAAAGCAGAGATGCAATACTGAGGCCACCAAACCGGACACGCTCTACGCCTCAGCTGCCCCTTGAAATTCTGTCCAGAAAAGTTATGAACAGAATCGGTGACAAAGGGCAGCCTTGGTGGAGTCCAACCCTCACTGGAAACGAGTCCGACTTACTGCCGGATATGCGGACCAAACTCTGACACCAGTCGTACGTCGTGCCCGGAGAAAACCCACACAGACACGGGGGGCGGGGGGGGGGGACATGTAAACACCACACAGGTGGGGCCGGGATTTGAACCCCGGTCCACAGAACTGTGAGGCAGATGTGCTAACCAGTCGTCTACCGTGCCGTGAAAGCCAAGTCAACAGCTAAAATCTATCAATAATCAAACAGTAATCCAGCCCCTTGTCAGTGCCAATGAATATCACCGGGTTCAGTCCTAATTGATGACCTACAAAAAGGTCGCATTGGCAAGGTGTGAATCAAGACACATCTCATGATAGGTAATAGCAGAGAGATGTCTCAAGACCATCGCAAACTAATTGTTGCAAAACATAACGATGGCATTGGTTATAGGCGCGTATATAAGCTTCTGAACGTTGCAGTGAGCACGGTTGGGGCCATAATACGTAAGTGGAAAGCCAATCATATCATCATAAATATGCCCCAATCAGGTGCTCCACACAACATTTCTGACAGAGTGCAAAGAATAATCAGAAGAGTTGTCCAAGAGCAGAGGACCACCTGTGGACAGCTTCAAAAAGACCTGGAATAAGCAGGTACATGGCCTGTAAGCACGCTCACCACGCAAGACCCCATTGCTGAAAAGAAAACATGTCAAAGCTCGTTTAAAGTTTGCTGAACAACATTTGGACAAGCAAGTTAAATACTGGGAGAATATAGTCTGGTCGGATGAAAGCAAAATTTAACTCTTTGGATGCTATAATGCACACAATGTTTCGAGGACAAAAGGCACTGCACGTCACCCTAAAAACACCATACCAACAGTGAAGTGCGGAGGTGGGAACATGATGGTGTGGGGCTGCTTTTCAGCAAATGTTACTGGTAAACTTCACATTATTGAAGGAAGGATGAATGGGCAAAGGAAACTCTCAATTGGTCAAAAAAATCCCAGCCAATCACCTGACTTGAATCAATCGAAAATCTATGGAAAGAAATGAAACTCAAGATCCATAGTAGAAGCCCATGGAACCTTCAAGATTTGAAGACTGTTGCGGGGAAAATGGGGCGAAATCACACCAGAGCAATGCATGCAACTAGTTTTCTCCATACAAGAGGCATCTTCAACCTGTCATTGCAAACAAAGAAAAAGAAGAAGATGAAGAAGAATCACCTTTATTGTCATGAACATCCATGCATGCACACGCAAAGGCTTTTGTACAAAGTATTAAATAAATACCAGTTGGCATGTTCAATACTTTTTCCATGTGTCATTTCCCATTATTACACACAACTAAATTTCTGATCTTATTTGTTCTACTTTCTTTGTATGTATGGATTACTTGGGTAGTTCCCATCTCGTGAAATTTCCATGTCAATAGAAACTTTGGAAATATATTTAATGAGAAAAATGGTGACAAAAAAAATGGAACCGCTGTATGTCAAGAGAATAAAAGTGGTCCACTCGTGTGTTTTTAATAGACAATTCCTGTATTTGATTGATTGCTGGTAAATTATCCCATGTGGTATTTCATTTGTATAGGATTATGTATTACGTGACATGGAGTAAATGTCTTTTGCGATCGGATCAGCGAATTATGACATTAAAGCTGATCAGCCGATCAGCATAAAATGCTAATTATCGGCCGATACCAATCAGCCTGACCAGATTGGTGTAAAGTCTAAATTTTACCAAGTTTGGCTTCAAGCCATCATGTCATCAACCCGTAGTTACAATATGCTCATTATCGCAACATACACAGATAGTCAGCTAAACTGTTTTCCCGGTTTGGTCACGTGACGTTCCGCATAAAGTGGATTGAATTATTCCAAAACTGGCCTCCAGTGTGTGTTAAACTACAAAAGACTTCATTGTTTTTTTGCTGTTCGCAGAGGTTTAGCAAAACAATACATTGAGAAACAGACAGCAAATCTAATTAAGTGGTTTCTAATTTTCTCTTTGAACCATCATCTGAACTGACAACAGCTGAGTAAACAACTCAACAGCTGTCATTAGTGGTCGGACTGGGTGTTATGAAGCACTAGCTCGAGTCGTCATTCATATTGGTTGATGTCACTTTCGTAAAGGTGTACTGTATGGTTATCAGAGACTTGAGGAATGGAGTCTGTCAAAGTTTATGGACTACGATTTAAAACCATTTCACAACGTTTGATAATTCCCCAACAAAAATGTGTGAAGCAATGTTACATTATGTAAATATACAAGAAGGGACAGAGAGAGAGAGAGAGAGAAAGAGGGAAAAAGAGATTGAATGTAACTGAAAGAAAAAAATAATGGCACTTGTTTTGGTGAGAAAAAACACGAGATGTACAATTTTAAAAAGGGGAGGTATTTAGTTTACTGTGAATTAAAAAAAATACTTATTTAGGTTAGGTACTAACACATCTGAACCTTTCTTACTTAGCAAGAGGCTAAAAGCGCAGGTCGATACAGTAAAACAATGGATACTGACTAGCTCAATGACAAGCTGCAGTTCATCTTCCTCCAGGGCAGTGAACTGAGCATATTGCCAAGCAGCCCAGAAAAGCCTGGGTAACTGTATTGTCAGCTTTCTAATTCACTCTCCACAGCTCACAGTTTAAGATTCAAGTCAGGGTCATGGCAAATCCAGAAGTTATGCGATGACTTCTCCATTGCTGGGTGCATAGGTTAGGGAAAGAAAGGAAGAGCATGAATCTGCTAGAGTTTTGTCTGGCAACACAAGGACTGATCAATGTCTACAAGAAGTGGTCTTTTTTCATTGTAATCCACAATCCCTTTTAATTCCCCTTTTGATGGCCACTTTTCACTAATTGAACAGTGCATAATAAGACAACAAAACTACTACTCATCTGTGTCAACACATGCAATGATTTTTATCCATAAACTTTTCTTCTCTCCAAGCCTAAAGCCTAGCATCGCGAGACAACTTGAGTGTTTAATAGCACTCAGTCAGACGTATACTATAACGAATTAGTGTAAAAATGGTGAAACTGTAACATACCATATTTCATGAGGAGAGAAACATAAAGCTAATTGGACTTTCATTTCATTATTACCTGAATGGGAATACTGTTTACAGATTCTACCACATTATGAGCAAAACATACAGTATTAACTTTCCTGCACTTTTTAATGTAAAATTGGAAATAAACCCTGATGATTATTAAATTAATACGGAGTAAAACTCTTTCTGTGACAGGGGATTCTGCCAGACGTTCCCAGCAGACCCTCACAATACATTTGGGCCTGCCAGGTCGGACCGGCATCTTCCCCCACCATCGGAGCCAACTCACCACCAGGTGGTGTTCAGTTGACACCTCCGCCCCTCTCTTCACCCGAGTGTCCAAAACATGCGGCCGCAAGTCCGCTGACACGACCACAAAGTCGATCATCGAACTGCGACCTAGGGTGTCCTGGTGCCAAGTGCACGTGTGGACACCATTATGTTTGAACATGGTGTTCGTTATGGACAATCCATGACGAGCACAGAAGTCCAATAACATAACACCGCTTGGGTTCTGATCGGGGGGGGGGGGGGGGGGGCGTTCCTCCCAATGACGCCCTTCTAGGTCTCACTGTCATTGCCCACGTGAGCATTGAAGTCCCCCAGCAGAACGATGGAGTCCCCAGCAGGAGCACTCTCCAGCAGCCCCTCTAAGGACTCCAAAAAGGGTGGGTACTCTGAACTGCTGTTTGGTGCATAGGCACAACCAACAGTCAGGAGCCCCCCACCCCCACCCCACCCGAAGGCAGAGTGAGGCTACACTCTCGTCCACCGGGGTGAACCCCAATGTACAGGCGCCAAGCCGGGGGGCAATAAGTATACCCACACCTGCGCAGCGCCTCTCACCGTGGGCACGTCCAGAGTGCAAGAGACTCCAACCCCTCTCAAGAGAACCGGTACCAGCCCAAACTGTGTGTGGAGGCGAGCCCGACTATATCTAGTCAGAACTTCTCGACCTCGCACACCAACTTCCCTGCCAGAGAGGTGACATTCAACGTCCCAAGAGCCAGCTTCTGCAGCCGGGCATTGGATCGCCAAGATCCCCGCTTTCGGCCACCACCCAGATCACACTGCACCCGACCCCTATGGCCCCTCCCACAGGTGGTGAGCCCATGGGAAGGGGGACGCACGTTACCCTTTCGGGCCGTGCACCATGGGTGCAGGGAAGGGAAAACGTCTTCCTGAATTTTTCATCTTCATAGAAGTTTTTGAAGCTGTGCTTTGTCTGGTCCCTCACCTAGGACCTATTTGCCATGTTGCCAGGTTTTTATGATATGGAAAAAAAAAATGATACTGAGATGAATAATTTCAAACCTTTGTCCACCATTATTGTGACCTATAACCTGTACAACTCGATTGAAGAAAATATATTTTTAGAGAGGGGAAGTAAAAATAAACAACTAGGGTGTCCTGGTGCCAAGTGCACAAGTGTGCATGCCCTCTAACTAACTGCTATTTCGAACTGTTCAAATTCCCTTTACCTTGTCTTAAGACACCAGCTTCATCTGAAGATGCGTGAACAGATTATTTTAAAGGTCCCCAGCCATCATATTTTTTAAATATATTTGTATAATCTTTGATGTCCTTTTATCAGGTTAAGTTGGAAATGCCAAGGATGCCCTTTTTCAAGCTATTCTTTTACACCTTACTTTTTTCAGACGGCCGGATTTCTCATTAATATTCAACATGTATATAAGCTTTTCTCTGATTGGATCGCGGTTATTCTTAATTTAAATATGGAAAACAGATTAGCTCTGTTTGTCCTTGGCGATATCACGGTGTTTTATGAATGTGAATGTGAGTGGGAATGGTTGTTTGTTTGTATGTGCCCTGTGATTGGCTGGCGACCAGTTCAGGGTATACCCTCACGCCCAAGGGCAGCTGGAACAGGCGCCAGCACCCCCGCAACCCTAGTGAGGATGAGCGGTAAAGAAAATGGATGGATGGATAACCGGCGTGCAACGTTCATCGTTTGTGCACATTTTGACGACAATGAGTGCAAGCTGCGCTATTTCAAAGAGTTTTTAAAATCAATTATAAATATAGTTAAATACTGTTGTAAAACACAACATACAGTATCTATACTTTACAGTCTGCATTTGTATGGCTTGAAGGCATCTTAAAACCCAGACGTGTTGCTGTTGAGCTGAGTTGAGTTAGTGGATACTATCATGCGTTTACCAATAATATATGGTTTAATAATTTAATGTGTATTTGAATTTATGAATCACATTTGAAACATTACATTATGTAAATATATTCACGTTTATGAATCACATTTGAAATTCACAAAGAGATGTAATGATAAATAAGGATCAAAAAGTAACCAGGAGGAAAAAGGTCAATGCCCGAGTAATTTTCTCTCTTTACATTCAAAATCATATTTAAATGGTCACCTTTGAATAGATACTGCATGGACATATAGGAGGAACTTGCATCACATTGCACAGATAAAAAAAAGAAATAAAAATGTTGCATCTTCGTCGTCACAGATATAATGCAGCACCCACCACAGACTCCATGAACGCTGTGTAACAAAAAATAAATTGACCGAATGACTGTGTGAACTTGAACTATGAGTGAAAACAGCTGCTGCCGTGTGTATGCGTGTGTGAGAAAATGTTTGTATATACATATATATCCATATACAGTGGATATAAAATTCTACCCACCCACATGTCAGATTTTTGTGGTGTAAGAAAATGAGACCGAGATAAATACTTTCAAAGCTTTTTCCACCATTAATGTGTCCTATAACCTATATAACACAATGGGGAAAAAATGTAATATTTTTGAGAGGGCAAATAAAAACAAACAACTGAGACACAAGTGTCCACACCCTTGTATAACTGGGGATGTCCCAGTGTTCAGAACTAGCCAATCACATTCAAACACATGTTAAATAGGAGTCAGCACACAACTGACATAATTTAAAGTACCTTGGATTAACCACAAATGAAGTTCGGCTGTTCTAGTAGGCTTTTCCTGACATTATTTTGCTTTCTAAGGAAGCTACAACGTTTTGTGATAACACTGACTGGTATTTGGAACCTTTAGTTCATCAGACCATATGTGTGGAACATTTTTTTTATGGTCTGATGAAATCAAGGTTGAACCGTTTGGACATAATTCCAAAAAGGTATGTTTGGGGCAAACAAAACACTGCTCATCACCAAAACAACACTATACATACATAAAGCAAGGTGGTGACAGCATCATGCTTGTGGGCTGTTTTTCTTCAGCCTTCCAGGCTGGGGCATTAGTCATTAGAGGAAATTGTGAACAGTTTAAAATAGAAGTCAATGTTAGAACAAAACCTTCTGGCTTCTGGTAGAAAGCAAAACAAAAAACAAACAAAAAACATTGTAATTTCTACTTTTGCTCTCAAATATTTAGTTTTTCCAATTGAGCTGTCCAGTTTATAGATAACATCAGTGGTGGAAAAAGTTTTGAAAAGCTTTATCTTGGTCTTGGTTTTTTATATCACAAACATTTGGACAGGGCTATGTAGACTTTTTATGTCCACTGTAGGTATGGCTGATGCTTTCAACAGAACACTACATAACAGCAACGCAATAACAGGTTTATTGATTGCATACAGTATACTGTAAAATCAGTCTATCTGGACAGTCAAATAAAAATGTGAAAAGGCATCACATGCTAGATAGACACAAAGCCAAAAAAGAGACTGTTGTGATTGAACAAAAGATATTGTAAACATGTGGGTCATTGTCTTATAATTTGATTAATAGTCGTAAAGACATGGCCCACTGAACATCCATTTTCCGTACAGCTTATCCTCACTTAGGTTGCGGACGTGCTGGAGCCTATCCCAGCTATCTTCGGGCGAGAGGCGGGGTACACCCTGAACTGGTCGCCAGGGCACATACAGACAAACAACCATTCACACTCACATTCACACCTATGGGCAATTTAGAGTCTTCAATTAACCTACGATGCATATTTTTGGGATGTGGGAGGAAACTGGAGTACTTGGAGAAAACCCAAGCAGGTACAGGGAGAACATGTAAAGTACACACAGGCGAGGCCGGATTTGAACCCATGTCCTCAGAACTGTGAGGCAGATGTGCTAACCAGTTCAGCCGCCACCTGAATTCCCTTTGGAAAATTAATTTTACTCATGACTGTTTGAATTATTGGCAGGTATCCATCAACACGTCATAATTGTTTCTAAGAAAAAAATTATTCTAAAGTAATATTTTTCAAAGTTTTAATGGCAAAATATCTCTACCATTATTTGTCCAAAATGATTTTTTTAAGATGCTAATGTGATTTTTTGATATATAGGATTCTTTTTCAATTGCTTAATTTGCCTTTTCCATGAAAACTAAAACAAATTTATTTATTTGGTTCTTTTACGAACGGTCCTTCTTTGTCACTCAAGCTGTCTTTATCGTTCAAGCCACTGGAGAGAGCCTCATTATTTTGTTACAAGACACCAGAGGGATCTGTGAGCTGAAGTGCCAGGATGAGGGAGGCATTTTGTATTCACACAATAGCAGACAACAAAATAAATGCGGTTATTTTTTAGATATGAGTGTATACGTATTAATTTGTGAAAGAGTCAGAACTAGTGCTTGTCTTTACCGTTATTACAATTGTATAAAGACGAGTGTAATTGGTTTAATGAGTAGTTAGGACCATTTGTGCACTTGTAAAAGTTATGCAAGAAGTGTATTTCAGTGGGCCACCACCATTCGCTCTGTCAATAAGGATTGCCTTACTATGAATGCCTAAAATTTTAAATCATCAATACATTTTTGGAAATTGGACTTTAAGCGTGGCTGTTTAAGCATGGGAGACATTTACCAATATTAAACCAAGGCGGCATTAAAAATATATATATAGTGAAATAAAATGTCCTTTTCCACAAGTGTCTTTACCGTTATTAATCCAATTATATGAAAATGACATATATAATCATATGTTTCATGTACAATATGAATTTGTCCAACAGCCCATGGAAAGTCACGACGAAACCTTTATACCGTGTTAAAATATAGATGAACAACAGACTCCGTTCATTTTTTAAATGTTTTCAAAAACTGCTGCCTTGACTAATCAAACACCCCTTTTAAATCAAAGTATGCATTTGTCTGACAAACACAAATCGATATGAAGACCACCCGGTACCGATGCTGGTTTGAGTATCTCAGCTCCTTGAATCCTCACCAAGACATTAACCAACCGATCAATAACATTCAAGGGCAATGAACAACGGAGGCATGAACACCTTGTTCTGTCCTTTGTGCCATAACTTTCCAATGATGCACGCAGGGCCATCGTGCATAAACACGCATATTGCATTTGTGTACGTTATGAATAGCGTTAATAACTCCAAAGGATGAGCTGTCAAGCTAACGAACGCATGGTGCGACAGCACATGACAGCGGCCATCCACGATGCGCGCGATCATATCGAGCAATGTGAAAACAGCATCGGGTCACAGACTTACTTTAACACGGCGCTGTCCCCTTGTCGCACGGTAATCACGTCCTTTAATACAGAATCGCCGCTTCTAACCGGAACTCCTAGCGTTACAAGGAATAACAATTTAAGTCCGAGGACGACGAAGCATTTCCCAGTCACCGTCAAACAGCCACAAATTTCCATGTTTTCCTCTCAACTGCGCAACTTCCAGGATAACTTGAAACGTCCGTTGATTCCTTTTTTTTTTTTTTTGCGTCTTAGCGCTGCGGTCCGCAAATTCCACTCGGCAAACAAGACGCCCGCTAGAATTGGAGAATTGGCGTCGGAGCCGTTCTCTTCCTCTAAGTAAACAGGCTTGTTATGAAACACCCTGAGTCTGCTGAGACTGCACACGACGAGAAGGAGCGAGTCAGTCGGCTGCTCGAGGAAACTGACTTCCGAGGTCGGAGGAGAGAAAAGGCAAGGTTCCCCCGAGAAATGTGCACCACCTCCTTAGCTTGAAATTGTCATCGCCGTGAAATGGATGCTCTCACAAAGACGCATCTGCAAAGCACAGCCTCGCTATGCCCCCGTTCTCGTGTTGTGGACTGACTGCGTGACACCATGTAAATCAACCACACTTCGTGCAAAGCCCATCAACTTCTTTTCGTATCTTATTTTCCTTCTAAAATAGTTTTAAAGCGGGCGACATGGTGGACGAGTGCCGAGCACATTCGCCTCACAGTTCAGAGGCTGTGGGTTCAAATCCAGGCTACATCCTTCCTGTGTGGGGTTTGCATGTCCTCCCCTGGCTTGCTTGGGCTTTCTCCAGGTACTCCTCCCACATTTCAAAAACATGCATTGTAGGTTAATTAAACACTCTAAATCAGTGTTTCTTAAACTTTTTACACCACCTCAAAAAATACCAAGTCCCCTACCACTATAATGATAAATATTAAAATAGTAGCGTCTCAGTGGTCTGAGTGGTCATCAAAAATGAGGTTTTATTTTTATAAAGCATATTTAATATTGTAAACCACTGTAGCATTATACAGTTTGAGCATGATTACTGTGCTAAAATATAACTTCTTAACGAAACATTCAATTAAAATGTATTGCAGAAAAACGTTAAGTACAAATTGTACCAAAAATTTTCTTTTTTTTTAAATACGTTTTTAAAGATTTTATTCAAATGTAGTGAACTCGAAAGTTAAATACAACTAAATTGTACTTGGTCAGTGATTATTTCACATACCAGTAGAGGGTGCCCACGTACCACCGGTTTAACTCATACCACACTTAGAGAATGACTACTCTAAATGTTCCATATGCCTGAATGTGAGTGTGAATGGTTGTTTGTCTATGTGCCCAGTGATCGGCTGGCGACGAGTTCAGGGTGTACCCCGCCTCTCGGCCAAAGTCAGCTGGGATAGTCTCCAGCACACCCGCGACCCCTCAGGAGGATAATCTGTACAGAAAATGGATGGATAGTTTTAAACCAAAGCAATATTTTAAGGTAATTCATTTTGACTATTGCATGCTCATCTCAGTCTTAATTCAACAGGATCACATTACAGTCACATTCACTCAAAGTCAACATTGTTGGATGGTAGATAAGAGTCTAAGAATGATTCTGAGCAAATTACAGACTTTATTATGAAATGAACACCTTTTTTAGATGATAAAATGATGATTGAAGACTCTAAATTTCCCGTAGGTGTGAATGTGAGTGTGAATAGTTGTTTGTTTATATGTGCCCTGCGATTGGCTGGCGACCAGTTCAGGGTGTACCCCACCTCTCACCCGAAGATAGCTAGGATAGGCTCCAGCACGCCCGTGACCCGAGTGAGGATCAGCGGTACAGAAAATGGATGGATGGATGTAGGCTGGACACGTAAGTTAAAGTCCCTGTAAAGTGAAATCATAGATTTGTTTCTTAATACATTATAAGGTATATGTTTGAAGATAATTGCTAAAAACATGCAAAGACTGATAATTGTGTTGTATTGAATTGTGGAGTGATACCGTTGAACTGTTTGAAAAAATGTTTCCTGATTTTTGGGCGGTGGCTAAAAAGGTGCCCAGTGACACACATGTACGTTCGAGAGTCGCCCCTCCCCTACTGTATAAGAACTAGTCTCACAGAGCTAACTGGAGACAATGATTTTTATCCCCAATGAAGTTGTAGCATGTAACATTTATTTGACCAACTTTCTCTCCCTTGTATTTACAGGGATGAAAAATGCCTGCTCTCCATAGGGGTCTGACTTATTCTGGAGAATAATGTTGTTTTTGTGTCTTATTTGCAGCCATGACCCCACACGTATCCGTCAGATTTGGAGTTAAAACTCTTCATGGGTGAAGAAGGGGCCCTTCACATCTCAGTGGAAGTTGGTTTCAGGCGATGGGAGGAAGTTATTGGCGTGGTGTGTGTTGGAATCTAGCATTGACAGGGGGCTTCATCCTGTCCGTCACAGCTAATAGAGCATTTAGGCTGCTTCAATGGGGCTCCAATGATGGGTGTGAAAGATTCCAAGTGCTGGCTCATTAATTGAGATTCAAAGTCGATCAGTCGAACAGACACACACCCCTGGGACTTATTTGCTGGGTGTAGGGCGACTCACTCATTGCTACAAATAACATATATCTATCCAAATTTCTTGGCTATCCCCTCACTTACACTCTGGTCCTATAGATGTTTCTATCCCACCACACTTCAGTTGTACAGCCGGTTCCACGACCCATGTCCTGCATGCTTCCCCTCCTGTCCCCGTCCTGTCCAATATTGTCCTATCGTTCCCTCACAGGGTGTAGCACTACTGACTCATAAAACACTTGAATCTAATGTGTCATTGTACTATGTCATGGGTGTGTGTTTCGGTTTTTGTCTTCCCCCTGTTTCACACACACCTGCTGCTGAGAGCATCTTCACCACCTGTGCCTCGTTCACCCTAATTACCCCTTGCATTTAACCTTGTGTCTCATTCTCTCTCGTCGCCAGTTCGTTGTACCTTGTCGTCGCGTTCCAGCATTCCTTGTTTCCACCTCACAGACTCACAGTAAGATTAAACCCAGTTCCGATTATCGACCTCGCCTTTTCGCCTCATGTTTTTGGATACTGTTGCCTTTTTTGGATTGCCTGCCTGTGTACCGACCTATGCCCGTATATTAAACCTCTCTTTTTTTAAACTGTCCATTTGTTTTGGAGTCGTCCATTTTTGGGTCCTATCCTCTGTTCCGTTCATGACAGAACGAACTGGCCATAACATGGACCCAGCAGACTCAAACCCGGTGCGCAAAGCCCTTCAAGCGCAGGGTCCACGCCTCTCGAAGCAGGATGAGCAGCTTGCTGCCCTCCATCTTCATCTAGAGGGACTGTCAAGGCATCAGGACAATATGATGAGACAGGTGGCCTCGCAGTTTGAACTTCGTATGAAAATGATTCAAGAGAAGGAACCAGTTGGCACAACACCCGATACCGCCACGGTACCAACATTTCCATGTGAAGCAGTCACCATGCAGCCACCTGCCACCTCCGCTGCTGTCTGCCCACAGCTCTCTCGACCGGAGAGGTTCTCTGGAGATTTTGGGAACATTAAGCCGTTCATCACGCAGTGCGAACTCCACTTTGAGCTGCAGGCAGCTGCCTTCCCCACCGAGCGGGCAAAGATCGCTTTCGTCATTTCCCACCTGACTGGTCGTGCGGAGGCATGGGCTACTGCTGAATGGAGCCGCAATTCCACCGCGTATCATTGATGGACTTTTTTTCGTAAAGACTATGGAGCAAATTTTTCAGTTTTCCACACCTGATCGTGAGGCAGCTCGCTCCCTTGTCACCTTACAACAAGGCAAGCGCAGGGTGTCAGATTACGCGATTGAGTTTCGCATTCTAGCAGCTGAGAGTCAGTGGATTAATCGGGTGCTACTCGATGCCTTTTTTCAAGGACTATCCCACGCCGTCAAGGATCATTTAGTCCCGCTAGACCTGCCGACCGACTTGGACACTCTCATCGCTCTCGCCGTAAAAATCGACGAGGCTTTTGGATCGCGAGCTGGATGGAGATCGGCGGAGGGCTGCGTCACCGCGCACTTGGACGACGAGCCTCGGTGACCAGCCAAACCAAAGCAGATCCCCTGTTTCCGGTCTCAACCCACTGGCTAGCGTCCCCACGGATGAACCCATGCAACTGGACAATTCTCTCCCCTGAGGAACATCAACGCTGGCTGAGGGAAGGGCGGTGCTTCTACTGCGGTCAGTTGGGTCATTCCGTGAGCAACTGTCACGTCAAAGTTGCTGGTGCCGGTAGCAAGGGCACGGGAGAGGTGAGTCTGAATTTCATTCAGGAAGACCCTACACGGGTTCTTCCTAAAGTGACACTATGCTCTCCTGATCAAGAAATTCATCCACCTGTATTAATTGACTCTGGTTCTGCCGCAAACTTACTTAACTCCCTCCTCGTTAGACGTATGCACCTTAGAACCTTTCAAATAAAACGCCACCGCAACACCTATGATGCAGACGGCAGTTTTATGGGCAAGATCACTCACCGCATACAAACACTCACATTGACATTTCCTGATTCTCACTCGGAACGCATCATGTTTTTAACGCCATGAATCATGACCTTATTTTAGGGAACCCATGGTTGAAATTACATAACCCCCACATTGACTGGTCCTCTGGGCAGGTTATGTCATGGGGCAGCAATTGCGCCCGGAACTGTTTCAAGCTGCCATGTGATGTTCAGGGCTATGTTTCTAATGACAATCCACAGACCCCATCTGGGGATCCTGATTTATCTCAAGTGCCCACCTGATACCAGGATATTGAAGATGTTTTTTCCAAGTCCAAGGCCAAATCCCTTCCACCCCACAGACCTTATGAGTGTGCTGTTGACTTGCTGCCTGGAACCACACCCCCACGAGGGAGATTGTTCTCTCTTTCAGGGCCGGAACACAAGGCCATGAAGGAGTACGTGGAAGAATCACTGGCAGCCGGAATCATTCGCCCATCTTCATCCCCTGCGGGAGCAGGATTTTTCTTTGTGGACAAAAAGGACAAGACCCTGCGACCCTGTATCGATTACCGGGGTCTCAACCAAATAACTGTAAAAAACAGGTACCCTCTTCCTCTCATCTCCACCGCCTTTGAGTTCCTGGAGAGAGCCAAGATTTTCACCAAACTGGACTTAAGAAATGCGTATCATCTAGTCAGGATAAGGGAGGGGGATTAATGGGAAACAGCATTCAACACACCAACGGGACATTATGAGTATTTGGTAATGCCTTTTGGACTTACTAACGCTCCAGCTGTTTTCCAAAACCTTGTCAATGATGTCCTGCGTGACATGTTGAATATTTATGTTTTTGTCTATTTGGACGACATTTTGATATTCTCCCCGGATGAGGAGACTCACATTATTCATGTCCGCTCTGTATTGCAGCGGTTACTGCAGAATCAACTATATGTCAAGGATGAGAAATGTGAGTTCCACAAGGCGTCCGTTTCTTTTCTGGGTTTCGTCCTGGCTCAAGTTGAAGTCAAAATGGACCCTTGCAAAGTCGATGCCGTTATTAATTGGCCGACTCCCACGTCACACAAAGATGTACAAAGGTTCTTAGGGTTCCCAAACTTCTACAGAAAATTCATCAGAAATTTCAGTTCTATAGCCTCTACTTTGCATTATCTTAACTCCCCACACAGACCTTTTGTATGGAGCCCGCTTTGTCAGGCAGCTTTTCAGAAACTTAAATCGAGCTTCACCTCCGCTCCCATCCTTACTTTGCCAGATCTCAAACAGCAGTTTGTGGTAGAAGTCGATGCGTCTGATGCCGGAAAAGGAGCAGTACTCTCCCAGAAATCTCAAGGATGATAAATTACATCCTTGTGCTTTTCTCTCCAAATAACCGACCCCAGCTGAGAGAAATTATGACATTGGTGACCGTGAACTGCTGGCAGTCAAGGTGGCTTTGATGGAGTGGAGGCACTGGCTCGAGGGGGCACAGACTCCGTTTTTAGCATGGACAGATCACAAGAACCTTGAGTATGTTAAATCTGCTTAAAGATTAAATGCGAGGCAGGCTAGATGGGCTCTGTTCTTCACGAGATTTAAGTTCATGTTATCCTACTGACCTGGTTCTAAAAATGGTAAGCCAGATGCTTTGTCACGTATTTTCTGCGAAGAGAATTCTTTGTCCGACCCTAAGACTATATTGACCAAGTCATGTTTCATTTCCGCTTTTGTTTGGGACGTTGAAACGGCGGTTAAAGAGGCTCTGAAAGACACTCTTAGCCCTGAAGATTGCCCTGAAAACAGGCTTTATGTGGTTCCGACCTTAAGGGGAAGAGTCATCCACTGGGCTCACACGAACCGTACTGTATGTCACCCAGGCATTGCCAAAACGCAATCAGTGGTTGAACAGTGCTTTTGGTGGCCTAATGTTAGGAGGGATGTTATCGATTACGTCAATGCTTGCCAGGTATGTGCTGCTAACAAGCCCTCTCGTCAACGTCCTTCTGGGGAGTTGTGACCCCTGCCAATACCACAACGTCCTTGGTCAGACATTTCCGTAGACTTTGTGACAGGATAACCGGCCTCTAAAGGTAATACCACCATTCTCACAGTTGTTGACAGGTTCTCTAAGATGGCACACTTGATTGCACTTCCGAAACTCCCCTCAGCTCAAGACACTGCCGAGTTGATGATTAATCAGGTATTCAAGTTCCATGGTTTCCCCAAGAATGTGGTGTCTGATAGGGGTCCCCAATTCATTTCGCAATTTTGGAAGGAGTTTTGCAATCTCATAGGTGCTACCGTCAGTCTGTCATCTGGGTTTCACCCTGAAACCAACGGCCAAACCGAGAGGCTGAACCAGGACCTGGAGACTGGACTCCGATGCCTCGCTTCTCAGGAGCCGCGATCCTGGTCTCAGAAACTGGTTTGTGTCGAATTCTGACCGTCGGAGGACACCGGCCCCGAACTACAAAGTGGGTCAGCGAGTTTGGCTCTCGACCAAACATATTCCACTCCGGGTGGAGTCCAAGAAGCTCGCTCCCAGGTTCGTTGGGCCCTTCCCCATCACAAAGATCATCAACCCTGTCCCCCTCCTCCCCCCCGGTTTGTGGATGGGGGCCCTGTCTTCTCTGTGAAGCGGCTGTTGTCGTCTCGTCGGAGGGTATGGGGGTTTCAATGTCTGGTGGACTGGGAGGGCAACGGGCCTGAGGAACGTTCATGGGTGCCGTCTGCGTTTATCATGGATGACTCGCTCATTCGGGACTTCCACGTTGCACATCCAGGGGCCAGGGGGCCGTCTGGGGCCGGCCGTTAAGGGGGGGGTACTGTCATGGGTGTGTGTTACGGTTTTTGTCTTCCCCCTGTTTCACACACACCTGCTCCTGAGAGCATCTTCACCATCTGTGCCTCGTTCACCCTAATTACCCCTTGCATTTGTCTCTCTCGTCGCCAGTTCGTTGTACCTTGTCGTCGCGTTCCAGCATTCCTTGTTTCCACGTCACAGACTCATAGTAAGATTAGACCCAGTTCCGATTATCGACATCGCCTTTTTGCCTCATGTTTTTGGATACTGTTGCCTTTTTTGGATTGCCTGCCTGTGTACCGACCTATGCCCGTATATTAAACCTCTCTTTTTTGAAACTGTCCATTTGTTTTGGAGTCGTCCATTTTTGGGTCCTATCCTCTGTTCCGTTCATGACAGAACGAACTGGCCATAACATGGACCCAGCAGACTCAGACCCGGTGCGCAAAGCCCTTGAAGCGCATGGTCAACGCCTCTTGAAGCAGGATGAGCAGCTTGCTGCCCTCCACCTTCATCTAGAGGGACTGTCAAGGCATCAGGACAATATGATGAGACAGGTGGCCTCGCCTTTGTTTTGGAGTCGTGCATTTGTGGGTCCTATCCTCTGTTCCGTTCATGACAGAACCGAACAAGGTTTTTAGAGGGGAGTGATGAAAAGAAGAGAGAGAGTGAAAAGATAAAATAATATAGAAAAAGAAGACAAAGCACTAGCTGTAAACAAGATGAGGAAAGCAAATCATTATATACCGAGAACAATTACACCTTAGATATGAGTGTTGTATGGAGCAGTCGTGTTACACCCTGTGAGGGAAGAACAGGACAAGATATGACATGACAGAACAGGACAAGCACCCGCTACCCGCCCCCGAGTGCTACCCCCTTCCGCCCCCAGACCGGACAGGTACGAAAACCCAACAGCAGGCCCCACAGCCCGCAGGGGGGCCTCCCACGAAAAGAGGAGGAGGCGACCGCAGCGGGTCGCAAGGAACGGACAGAAGAGGAGGAAGAAGACCCAAGGAGCGACAGGGGGCCACTACCGCCCTCCACCAGCAGCCGGAACGGGGCACCAAGGCGGACGCCAAATGGCACCACTCCAGCACCTGCGGAACATGGGTGAGTCCACCACCAATGCCCGCCTGGTGGGTGTTTCTAATTTTTTTAGAAGAAAACATTTGCTTATCAGCAAGAAAAATATAAACAGAGGCAAAGCTAGGAGAACAAGCAAAAAAGCATCTGCACTGCACGAGATCAGTAAGCAAGCTGTTTTATGGTTCTCCAGGCATTCAATAAATGTCTGAAAAGTGCATTGGTGAATGTGGTTCTCCCTTCTGACTTGAAAGAGCCTTACAGTAGGTAAGTAATATAGTGGGGGAGAAAATGATGGACTGCGAAATAGCAGGGGAACACTGTCGCTTTTCTTTGCATATTTTACTTCTTTACTTCTGTCTGTCTTGATCATTGATAGCAATCCAAAACAGGTTTGGTTGCCAAGCTGAGCCAAATTAAATTGAAATTACTTAAAGACCCTGTACGGCAAAAATAAATATGTTTGGTAAACTTGACACACCATGGAGAAGTGTTGTTAACATCCCTACCAAATTTTAATGAACCCCCGTTCAATTGTTAACACTCAATTCAGTATCACACTGTAAATAGTAATTGTATACATGCCCTATGAGAACAATGACAGCTTACACAAAGTAAAATAACGTTAGGAGGCTCACCTTCAAAATGGAATGGTTACTGTGGACTGTAATCATAAATTTTATTGCCATTATTCACATATACAATGAGATTGAAAGCACCGCCTTCTTCAGTGCAAACATATATTTAAAGTATAGAAAATAAAACAAGTTAAATGAATAAACAGAAGAAATTCACAACAGAAGATAAATAATAATGCAAGAACATAATTAATAGCATTGCACAGTTAATGAATTATTGCACGGACACATTGAATATTGCACAGTATAGTTCCAAAAACATATCTTTACTTCAACTTATATATTGCACAGGAGGTGCAAACAGGAATCACGGGAGTCTGGGTTTAGACTGTGGAGTCAGTATGGGTTCAGGGTGGTTATGGCTTTTGGGGAAAAAATCTGTTTGTCCTTGCTCCGATACACCTCTGGAATTGACTAGACTAGACTAGAATAAAATAATTATTTATTGTGGCTGCACGGTGGACGACTGGTTACAGCGTCTGCTTCACAGTTTTGAGGACCGGGGTTCGATTCCCGGCCCCACCTGTGAGGAGTTGGCATCGTCTCCCCGTGCCTGCGTGGGTTTTCTCCGGGTACTCCGGTTTCCTCCCATGTCCCGAAAGACACGAACACTAGGTTCATTAAAGTCTCTAAATTGCCCGTAGGTGTGAATGTGAGTGTGAATGGTTGTTCATTTATATGTGCCCTGCAATTGGCTGGCAACCAGTTCAGGGTGTACCCCGCCTCCTGCCCGTTGATAGCTGGGAACGGCTCTCGCACTCCCGCAACCCTTGTGAGGATAAGTGGCTCAGAAAAAGGATGGATGAATTTTTTATTGTCCACGAGAAAATTAGCTTTGGCTCACCAACACAGAAGACAGACAGCACAAAAATACAGGTAATCTCAATACCTGTCAATACCAGGCTTTTTTTACAGTGGGTACGGAAAGTATTCAGACACCCTTAAAATGTTCACTCCTTTTTATATTGCAGCCATTTGCTAAAATCATTTCAGTAAATTTTTTTCCTCATTAATGTACACGCAGCACCCCATATTGACAGAAAAAAACTGATTTTTTTTAATTTTTGCAGATTTATTAAAAAAGAAAAACTGAAATATCACACAGCCATAAGTATTCAGACCCTTTGCTGTGACACTCATGTATTTAACTCGGGTGCTGTCCATTTCTTCTGATCATCAGAATCATCTTTATTTGCCAAGTATGTCCAAAACACACAAGGAATTTGTCTCCGGTAGTTGGAGCCGCTCTAGTACAACAAACAGTCAATTTACAGAACACTTTGGGGACATAAAGACATTGACAAAAAACAATTGTGCAAAAAGATGCAGAGTCCTCTAGCACTTAGAGCAGTTCGAACGACTAATATTGCAATAGTCCGGTGCAATGACCATTGTGCAAAGGGCGCTGAGACTTCAAGGAGTGTATGCGGTTTAAAGTGACGAGTAGTGCGATCATCTGGGACAATGTTGGTTGTGCAAATGTTACAGATACTCCTCAATCAGTGTGCTAATGGAGCAGATGCTACTATGGCATGAGTGGCCAGTATATGCAAATAGTGCAGCATGGCGAGACAACTACAGTGAGTGCACGAGTAATACATAATTGGCCCCACAGAAATGTGACAACGAACTCAAGTCAAAAAATTGCCAGCTTGTTGTAATGGAATTATAGGTTTGGTGTTTAAGAAGTTGATCGCAAGAGGGAAGAAGCTGTTGGAATGTCTACTAGTTCTAGTTTGCGTTGATCGGTAGCGCCTACCTGAGGGAAGGAGCTGGAAGAGCTGGTGACCGGGGTGCAGACGGTCCGAGAGGATTTTGCACGCCCTTGTCTTAGTTCTGGCAGCGTGCAAGTCCTCAATGGTGGGTAGGGGGGTACCGACAATCCTTTCAGCAGTTTTGATTGTCCGTTGCAGTCGGAGTTTGTCCTTTTTTGTAGCAGCACCAAACCAGACTGTGATGGAAGAACACAGGACCGATTCGATGACCGCTGTGTAGAACTGTCTCAGCAGCTCCGGTGGCAGGCCGTGCTTTCTCAGAAGCCGCAGGAATTACATCCTCTGCTGGGCCTTTTTGAGGACGGAGTTGATGTTGTTCGCCCACTTCAGGTCCTGAGAGATTGTAATTCCCAGGAACTTGAAGGGCTCGACGGTTGACACAAGGCAGCTGGACAACGTGAGGGGCAGCTGTGGCGAAGGATGCCTCCTGAAGTCCACGATCATCTCTACCGTCTTGAGCCTGTTCAGCTCCAGGTTGTGTCGCCCGCACCACTGCTCTAGCCGCTCCGCTTCCTGTCGATATGCAGACTCGTCACCGTCCTTGATGAGGCCGATGACAGTGGTGTCATCTGCAAACTTCAGGAGCTTGACAGTCGGGTTCGCTGAGGTGCAGTCGTTCGTGTAGAGAGAGAAGAGCAGCGGAGAGAGGACACAACCTTGGGGCGCCCCAGTGCTGATGCTGCGTGTGGATGAGGTGGCCTCCCCCAGCCTGACCTGCTGTGTCCTGCCCGTCAGAAAGCTGTAAATCCACTGGCAGATGGCAGGTGAGACGCTGAGCTGGAGAAGCTTGGTTGAAATGAGTTCAGGGATGATGGTGTTGAACGCTGAGCTGAAGTCCACGAACAGGATCCTCGCGTAGGTCCCTGCACTGTCGAGATGTTCTAGGATGAAGTGCAGTCCCATGTTGACTGCATCATCCGCAGACCTGTTCGCTTTGTAGGCAAACTGCAGGGGGTCCAGCAGGGGACCTGTGACACTCTTGAGGTGGTCCAGCACGAGACGTTCAAAGGACTTCATGACCACAGATGTCAAAGCGACAGGCCTGTAGTCATTCAGACCAGAGATTGCAGGTTTCTTGGGGACTGGAATGATAGTGGAGCGTTTGAAGCAGGATGGAACTTCGCACATTTCCAAAGATCTGTTAAAGATCTGAGTGAAGACTGGAGCGCGCTGGTCCGCGCAGACTTTGAGGCAGGATGGGGACACATGGTCCGGTCCTGTTGCTTTGTTAATCTTCTGTTGTTTGAAGATGCGTCTCACATCCTGTTCATGGATGGTTAACGCAGAAGTCAGAGGTGTGGTTGTGGTCGCGGGTGCGGCCGGGTGGGTGTGTGGAGTGAAACTGTCCTTTTCAAATCTGCAATAGAAGGTATTCAAGTCGTTGGCTAGTGTGCTATTGTTCTCAGCTTGGGGGGATCGTCGCTTGTAATTAGTCAGCGATTGGAATGCACGCCAGACTGATTTCGAGTCGTTCGCGCTAAACTGTTTTTCCAACTTTGCTGCATAGATCCTCTTTGCAATGTTAATTTCTTTAGTCAGCTGGTTTCTAGCTCGATTAAAAAATGTGTGGCATCCTTAAAATGGTTCTACACCTTCATTGGAGTCCAGCTCTGTTTGATTATACTGATTGGACTTGATTAGGAATGCCACACACCTGTCTTTATAATAACTTACAGCTCACAGGGCATGTCAGAGCAAATGAGAATCATGAGGTCAAAGGAACTGTCTGAAGAAATCAGAGACAGAATAGTGGCAAGACACAATTTCTTACTTTCCGTACCCACTGTAGCCACACCCGCCTATGCTAAACATTAAAAACAGAAATAAACTACATTGAGAATAGGAATAAAAGTAAAAAGAAAGGACAAATACAAATTCCAATGAAGTTGGAATATTGTGCAAAACTTAAATAAAAACAATGATTTGAAAATCCTTTTCAACCTGTATTTAATTGATTAATGTTATTGTTTTGTTTTTGAAAATGTTCTTTCATTTTGAATTTGTTGCCTGCAACATGTTCCAAAAAAGCTGGGACAGGCGCAACAAAAGTCTGAAAATTAAAGAATCCTAAAAAAACAAAACAAAACAATAAAACACCTGTTTTGAATATTCCACAGGCAGACAGGTTAATTGGAAACAGGTGAGTGTCATGATTGAGTGTAAACCCGAAAGGTTCCGTTGTTCACAAGCAAGGATGGGGCAAGGTTTACCACTTTGTGAACAAATGCAGAAATAGTCCAGGTACCACTTTGTGAACAAATGCGGAAATAGTCCAGGAGTTCAAGAACAAAGTTCCTCAATGTACGATTGCAAAGAATTTAGGGATGTCAACATCTGCAGCAGTTGCTCTCAACCTTTTTGGGGTCTGGGACCCCCCGCAAATTTTGGATTGACCCTGAGGACCCCCTGAACCCTGTAAGTATTGGGTTTTCCCACAACTGCAGATGTTTCACAATAAAAGCATTAAGAAATTCATTGTTTATGCCCACTGAAGCACTAGGGGGCTCATAATTTGAAAATAATGCAGATCATGTTAAGTTTGTTTTAAAAGCGTCATGCAGTAATTTTAACATTTCAAAGGTGGGCGAGACATCTTATTAAATTCAGAATCAGCTTTATTGGCCAAATATGTTACAAGACAAACAAGGAATTTGTCTCCGGTAGTAGAAGCCACTCTAGTATGACAACAAACAGCCACTATGACAAAATATACATTTAGGACATAGAAAACACGAGCATGGAGAGTCATTCGACAATGAAAGTGTACCACAACTGTGGTGATGCTGATAATGGCAATTGTGCAAATGATGCAATTCAGAGCAATTTAAAGTGACTAATAGTGCAATGATCTGGTACAGTGATGATTGTGCAAATGGTGCAGAGATCTCTGAAACACATAAGTGGGCTGTAGTTATCAACAATAGTATGCAAAAAATGCAGCGTGATAAAACAGTGAGTGTACGAATAACAACAGAGGTGCAAAATTGGCAGCATGTTACAATGAAATTGTAAGTCAACTGTTTAAGAAGTTTATGTGGCAAAAGGGAAGACGCTCTTGGAATGTCTGCTGGTTTTAGTTTGCATTGTTTGATAGCGGAAGGAGCTGGAATAGGTGGTGACCAGGATGTGGAGGGTCCAGGAGGATTTTGCATGCACTTGTCTTAGTCCTGGCAATCTATGTCCTGAACAGCAGGTAGGTGGGTACCAAAAAAAAATTCAGGCAGCCTTCTCTGTCCGTTGTAGTCTAATTGTGTCCTTCTTTGTGGCAGCACCAAACCAGACTTTGATGGATGAACACAGAATCGAGTGACTGCTGTGTAGAACTGCCTCAACAGCTCCTGTGTTAGGCTGTGGTTCCTCAGAATCCGCAGGAAGTACATCCTCTGCTGAGCCTTTTTGAGGATGGAGTTGATGTTGGTCCCCCACTTCAGGTCTGAGAGACTGTAATTCTCAGGAACTTGAAGGTCTCAACGATTGACACAAGGCAGTTGGACAGCGTGAGGGGCAAAGATATTTCCTAAAGTACATGATCATCTCTACCATCTTGAGCGTAATCAGCTCTAGGTTGTGTTGGCAGACAAGAGCTCCGGCTGCTCCACTTCCTGTTGATACGCAGATTGGTCAGTGTCTTTGATGAGGCCGATGACTATGATGTCGTCTGCAAACTTCAGGAGTTTGACAGCCTGGTGTGTTGAGGTGAAGTCGTTCATGTAGAGACTTTGCAGACGCTCTCATACAGTGCAGACGGTTTTCTGCTCGCTCTGCTTGCTTTGCCTCTGTTTACATTTTTTGTGCTGATAAGCTTGTTTTTCTTCTTCCAAAGATATTAGAAACAGCGACTCCTGGATAGTTTTAAGCATGTGGGACTGTACTTTTTTGTTTTTGTAGCTACAGTCAGTTGCTGCCATATTCCAATCATTTTTGATACCACCCTTACCATTACGTGAGCGTGGCCTGCTAATTAGCACAAGACTGCTATTAACAACAAGACCAGCAAAAATACGCCTCCCTTTTCCACTGAAGACTAGAACAAACTGCTCCAGAGCATGGCGGTCCTGGAAACAAAAATCCAACGTCTTGAAGTGTATGTGGATGTAAATGGACAGTCGGGGAATGAAAGCACTCTAGCGATGTCTCAAAATGGTGAGAAGAAGCGTGCTAACAGACAGGCACTTAGCTCAGCAAAGAAGGTGGATGTGGACTGTAGAAACGGTAATGGATCTTCCAGCAGTTCTCCCTGGAATTTCATGGGGGCAAAGCCGAAACACACGGAACAACATCTAAAAGGGAGCACAGAACACCAGCATATTACCGAGGAATCCGGCTGGCCTGCGTTGCATGCTTCTTCAACCCTGAGAGAGTGCCTGTGGATGGTCACGACAGCGAAGGGCAAGAAAAGAGACACAAGTCAATACAAAACATTGACATCAGACTTACAAATAGACTTGAGCCACTTTTACTAGACCCTGGCCAAGAATGCTCAGCCCCACCACCACTGAAAGGTATGAAACTAAATCATGCAAGAAAAAAAATGGCACCCCGAACATTAATAGTTGGTGATTGAGCTGTCAAGGATGTGAGACGTTTTTGTAGTGAGAAGAACACCAAAGTACTGTGTTTTACCAATGATATGGTGTCTGATATGTCAAAAGAAAAGTTCTGGAGATCACTACTGAGCACACTGTGAAATCTGTCACTTTACACACAGGGGATGTTGGATGTTGTCAAGCAGCAATCAGAGGTACTGAAGCAAGATTTCATTGATCTCCTAACAAAAATGCAAGATTTAGATGCTGAGGTTTTCATAAGTGGACCTCCCCCAATGGTACAATTTGGAGATGAATGTTTTAGTAGGCTCAATCATAATAAGTGGCTAAAAGAAGTGTGGACTGTGCTATCTGTGACCTTCATTGACAATTTCGGCATTTTTTTTGGGGAGCGCAGACATCTCTACAAGGCAGACGGTTTCTGTTTAAATCGGCAAGGGGTTAAGTTATTGGCTGCCAACATTTTTTACTGTGTACGTCATTCAGCAGCCCAAAAGGAAAACAGTGTCCTTGTTGACAGGGCTGAAGGACAAAAGGTGCAGAAAGAGTCTCCACTTGTTCCCAAACAATCAGAGAACCAAGAGATAAGGCGACACGAGGCGCAGATGGAGACAGCAGTGTCACCCAAACAATCGAAGGAACGGCTGAGGAATGAAATGAGGTAGCACTTTGAATCTCTCACAGCCCTCCCTTCCCCATTGGAGCAAAGCCCAATGCAAAAGGCTATTGTCAATATTGGAATCCACACACCGTACACCACGCCAAGATCTTCCTCCCATTCCCCCTCGCCTGAAACCAACGTCCACTAAGATGCGAAGGGCCCCTCCTCCACCCATGAAAAATCTTATCTCCAAATTTTACTGATATGTGCAGGGTCTTTTCCAGAATAAGTCAGACCCATATGGAGAGCAGGCATTTTTCATCCTAATTACAAGGGACAGAAAGTTGATCAAAGAAATATGGCACAAAACAAGTAGAACACTCAAACTTATTGAGGATAAAATGTGAATCAATCAAAACATTGCCCCCAGTTAGGCTAGCTCTTTTCAATATTAGGTCACTGGGTAATAAATCAGTATTGATTCAGGGCATCATTACAACCTGTAGCGGACATGCCACGCAAAAGATGCCACCCGGCACCTCAGCCTCGTACAACCGCCGCTCCCCGCCAAGGTAGATGTTAACTCCAGAGTCACAGGCAGACTCTAAACGGATTAACACAATAAACTATCTTCAACAAGACACACATTTGCTTTGCCATGCCGACGCTAAGTGAATCACGTCTGACTGGAACTTCAAAGCAGAGACCCAAGGATGCTGGGTTCGCCCCCAGGACACTAAGTTAATTAACTCCCCGCCAGTCGAAGGATTGGACCCACAGAGACGCCTCCACCCTGCTGAGTGCTGCTACTTGGGAGTTGGAACAGGCAACTGCAACACCCAGGGGCGACGGAACAACACTGTGACTCGACTGTGAGTCAATATTTGAAGAACTTTACATGAACGCTAGTGACTGTATTGCTACAAACCTGAATGTCTCACGTCAAATCTGTTGTTAACTGAACCAGATGAAATATCTCACCCCACGCCACAAATGTCACATGAAAATGGTAATGTTCTCCACACCACATAACATTTGAAACATTCATTACAGTTATGAAAGAGGATGAGCTTGGAGCAATGCAGGGTGGGGAAAGGGCCTCGTTATCTTAAATCCAATAATTCATATTTTATTGCACTGGTTTTAAACCACAAAATAATCCTAGAATGGAAAAATAACACTAAAAGGCAATCCAGCTCCTCGGTGTTCACGAAGGTGGTAGAAAAGAAGGAGGGGGGCGGGGGGATAAACCCCCCTTTTTTGACCCACTCTGGCCATAAAAGGGGCCAGAGCTGGGAGAAATAGAGAAGTTTTTGGAGTCTTGGTAGAGTCTTTTTTTTTGGTCACCCCGACCAACTTGCCGACGACCTCACCCGAGGTGATAAGGACACGGATCCCCGGCTGCAGCACTTCCTGCAAGTGCTCCGCGCCACCCTGCTTGGGAGCCTGAACTCAGTTTGAGGGAACGGAGGCGGACGCAACGCACCCACACCGAACGTCCCCCGAGAGACGTCCTGCCTGAGAACTTGTTGGCCTGCTGCTGCTCCTGTTTTTCCATTCCTCCCTTCCGTCGAATCCACCAGTTCCCAGTGCGGACCGGACCGGCCAAACACTTGGAGCCTGACTCGCCTGCCTCAAATGTGTGCCAGACACGTAAGTCCAACATTGCGGTTTGCTAAAAGTACGGATTAGTGCATATTTGGGTTTATATTAACGAGACCAGGAGTCCTCAGCTATATGCATTCACTACACGTCCATTCTGCTCATCTTACGTCACAAATCCCTTCCTTTACCAATGTTCGTAGATACCTTGTTTGTTTTGAGTTTGTCTGTGTTTTATCCTGTAGAAACCCCTTTTCATTATTAAATTTTCTATAAAATTCACCACTTGCATTGATTATGTGTGTTTGGGCTCAGAACGAAAGTCTAGAACTCAAGTTCCTAGAATGTAGCCACCTTCCGATAAGAGACTGATTATAAAGGTTTTTCGTCATTTCGCCTCAAGTTAAACTTGTAAAAATATGACGTGGTGCCCCTCATATCTATCAAATATCTTGATTTATAACGCTGTAATTTAAAATTACGATAACCTGGAAGTGACGCAGGCGCCGCTTCCAACTCATCGTTTCCTTCAAAATTACGCACAAATTTTACAAATCCAATAAACGCTACACAACCTATGATCTAGATGTTTTGCTACCAAATGAAAGGTGGTTAACCAAAAGTAGCTGGAATACCCTTTTAAATGAGGCAACACCAGCAAATAAAAATTTTATGAACAACTGTTGAATAGGGGGGGAAATGCGATGGTATTACTGGTATTTTTAAGTCATTTTTTCAGTGTAAATAAATTGTACTGGGTGATTTTAACTCTTTGAATTACAGATTCTCCCAAAAGTTCAGACAACCTCTATGTCTACTTAGAAAAGGTACATAAATGAGAGTACCGCCAATATGTTTATGGAGACCATAGCTGTGCCACAAACTGTGCATGCTGAGGCAGTGGATGAACTTTTGGATAATTTCACCTGGAAAATTTCAAATGTCATGAATGCTGTCGCTCCGATTAAAACTAAGACAATTTTGAGGTGACCAAGACCACCGTAGAGGAGCACAGTGATGGTGTGGTATGTTATGGTAACTTGCACAGCTGTGAAGGCTCCATTAATGCTGAAAGTTACATACAGATTTTGGAGCATCATATGCTGCCATCCGGCCAGGCGGCTCACCTCACTCCTGGAGTATGTCTCGTCCCTGTTGCTGATGAGACCCACCAGAGTTGTGTCGTCTGCAAACTTGATGAAGTGGTTTGAGCTGTATGTCGGAGTGCAATCATAGGTCAGCAAGGGGAAGAGGAGGGGGCTCAACACACAACCTTGAGGGGCCTCCGTGTTCAGAGTGATGGTGCTGGATGTGTTGCAGCCGACCCATAATGCCTGCTGTCTCCCTGTCAGAAAGTCCAGCAGCCAGTTGCACATCGAAGTGTTGAGCCCCAGCTGGTCCAGTTTGTAGATCAGTTGTTTCGGGATGATGGTATTGAATGCTGAGCTGAAGTCTATGAACAGCATTCTGACAGTCCTTGGAGTCCAGGTGTGTGAGGACAGAGTGGAGGAATGTGGAGATGGCGTCATCAGTTGACCGGTTGGACCCATATGCAAACTGGAAGGGATCCAAGGAGGACGTGGTGCATGACTAGCCACTCAAAGCACTTCATCAGAATGGGAGTGAGCGCTACCGGACGGTAGTCATTGAGGGAGGAGGGAGACGACTTCTTCGGGACCGGGATGATGGTGGTGGCTTTGAAGCACGTGGGGACAACACCCTAACTCAAGGAAGTGTTAAAGATGTCCATGAAGACATCTGTGAGTTCAGCTGCACAGTCCCTCAGAACACGACCAGGTATGTTATCTGGGCCCGAGGCTTTTCGTGTGTTGATCCTATCGAGAGATCTTTTCACGCTGTCCTGGGTCAGTGTCAGCACTAGGAGGGGGTGGAGTCTGTGTGCAGGGGTGCTGTTGTGTGCCTCAAAGCGAGCAAATAAGTCATTCAACTAATTTAGCAGGGAAGTGGAGCTGTCGCAGTTCTGTGGTGAGGGTTTATGGTCCGAATACCCCGCCACAGACTCCTGCTGTCACTGAAGCGGTGGGCGATCTTCCTGGAGAAATTCCGAGATGGTCGCATGGTTATGCGCTGTCTAGTATTGTCTTTGGAGACATTGTATGACTCACTTACTCAAGGGGAGACTTGCTAACCATCAAGAAGGCTACTCCGGACTTTCTTTCACCAACTTTCGCAAATCCGCTCAGTTTTTTCCTCAAGTTACTCACCGTAGCGGCGACCGCGGTCTTCGGCGCATAGAGGCGAAGGTGTCGCCACAGAGGGAAGCGAGCCGGCATCCAGGAGAAACTCCAGGTGAAGAGAGGATACAGATTGGCGTTCCCGTCGATCCACCTCGCGAATGTACGCTCCCTACCCAACAAAATGGACAAGCTTCATCTTCTGATAAAGACCAGTAAAGACTTCGAACGTTCCGCCGCCATGTGCTTTACAGAGACTTGGCTTTGTGAGGCTGTACCCGATGTCGCCGTCATGCTTCCGGGCTTTCATCTTCACCGGGCAGACCGCGACATGGAATCATAGGGCAAAACAAAAGGCAGCGGGATATGCTTCTATATCAACGAAAAATGGTGTACGGATGTCACGGAGCTCAGCACACACTGCACCCCACATTTGGAGTCGCTGTTTTTGAACTGTAAGCCATTCTACTCGCCACGTGAGTTCGCATCATTCATTCTCGCTAGCGTCTATATTCCGCCTCAAGCTAACACGAATGCCGTACTGCTAACGCGCGCCGAACAAGTCAACGAAATTGAAAAAAAAAACACCCGGACTCACCCCTCATTATTTTCGTAGACTTTAACAAAGCTAAACTCAACCACGAACTCCTTAAATACAAGCAGCACATCGACTGTCCTACCAGGGAAAATACAATATTGGACCGCTGCTATACTACGCTAAAAAACGCATACCGTGCCAAACCTCGTGCGGCACTGGGCTCGTCTGATCACTGCTTAATTCATTTAATACCGACATACAGGCATAAACTTAAATGTGCGAAGCCAGACAGTGAAAACAGTGAAAAAGTGAACCAATGAAGCAAAGATGGAACTTCAAAGATGTTTAGACTGCACAGACTGGAGTGTCTTTGAAAATTCAGCTGGCAGCCTGGATGAATAAACAGACACTGTCACATCCTATATCAGTTTCTGTGAAGATGTGTGTGTATCAACAAAGTCATTTCGCACATTCAACAACAACAACAAGCCGTGGTTCACTGCCAAATTTAAGCAGCTTTGCCAAGCTAAGGAGGACATGAAGTTCTTTGAACGTCTCATGCTGGAACACCTCAAGAGCGTCACAAGCCCCCTGCTGGATCCCCTACAGTTTGCCTACAGAGCAAACGGGTCTGCAGATGATGCAGTCAACTGGGCAGGACACAGCAGGTGAGGCTGGGGGAGGCGACCTCACCCACACGCAGCATCAGCACTGGGGCGCCCCAATGTTGTGTCCTCTCTCCGCTGCTCTTCTCTCTCTACACGAACGACTGCACCTCTACGCACCCGGCTGTCAAACTCCTGAAGTTTGCAGATGACACCACTGTCATCGGCCTCATCAAGGACGGTGACGAGTCTGCATATCGACAGGAAATGGAGCGGCTGGAGCTGTGGTGCGGCCGACAACATGGAGCTGAACACGCTCAAGACTGTAGAGATAATCGTGGACTTCAAGAGGCATCCTTCGCCACAGCTGCTCCTCACGCTGTCCAGCTGCCTTGTGGCAACCGTTGAGACTGTCAAGTTCCTGGGAAGTACAGTCTCTCTCTGAAGTGGGTGATCAACATCAACTCTGTCTTCAGAAAGGCCCAGCAGAGGATGTACTTCTTGCGGCTTCTGAGAAAGCACGGCCTGCCACAGGACCTGCTGAGGCAGTTCTACACCGGGGTCATCGAATCAGTCCTGTGGTCTTCCATCACAGTCTGGTTTGGTGCTGGTACAAAAAAGGACAAACTCCGACTGCAACGGACAATCAAAACTGCTGAAAAGATTGTTGCTACCCCCCTACCCACCCTTGAGGACTTGCACGCTGCCAGAACTAAGACAAGAGCGTGCAAAATCCTCTCGGACCCTCCACATCCCGGTCACCAACTCTTCCAGCTCCTTCCCTCAGGTAGGCGCTACCGATCAATGCAAACTAGAACTAGCATACATTCCGATAGCTTCTTTCCTCTTGCAATCAACTTCTTAAACACCTAACCTACAATTCCATTGCAACATGCTGGCAATTTTTTGTCTTTTTGTCTTGAGTTTGTTGTCAAATTTCTGTCGGGCCAATTATATATTACTCGTGCACTCAATGGCGTAGTCTCAACACGCTGCACTATTTGCAGATCTGTTGTTGACCAATACTGGCCACTCATGCCAGAGTAGCATCTGCTCCATTTCCATACATTTTTTGACTTGAGTTCGTTGTCACATTTCTGTGGGGCCAATTACGTATTACTCGTGCACTCACTGTAGTTGTCTCGCCATGCTGCACTATTTGCATATACTGGCCACTCATGCCAGAGTAGCATCTGCTCCATTTGCACACTGATTGAGGAGTATCTGTAACATTTGCACAACCAACATTGTCCCAGATGATCGCACTACTCGTCACTTTAAACCGGATCCACTCCTTGAAGTCTCAGCGCCCTTTGCACAATGGTCATTGCACCAGACTATTGCAATATTAGTGGTTCGAACTGCTCTAAGTGCTAGAGGACTCTGCATCTTTTTGCACAATTGTTTTTTGTCAATGTCTTTATGTCCCCAAAGTGTTCTGTAAATTGACTGTCTGTTGTACTAGAGCGGCTCCAACTACCGGAGACAAATTCCTTGTGTGTTTTGGACATACTTGGCAAATAAAGATGATTCTGATTCTGATTCTGATACTGACTGAGGAGTATCTGCAACATTTGCACAATCAACATTGTCCCAGATTATCGTACTACTTGCTTAAAGTCTTGGCGCCCTTTGCACAATGTTCATTGCACCGGACTATTGCAATATTAGTCATTCGAACTGCTCTAAGTGCTTTTGCACAATTGTCAAAAAAATTAAAAATTAAAATGTACCGGCATTACCAGATAACTAGCAACCCTTTATTGCTCAGTGACTGTTTTTCTCAATGTCTTTATCTTCAGTAGTCTTTAGACCTCCCCTGACGGCCATGGCTTCTAATTGTCACAGACAGTGATGGGCTTAGTGGTGGTGACATCTTCCATGCACTTGCTGATGTAGGCAGTAACAGTCTCTGTGTACTCCTGAAGGTCTGTGATGGAGTTATAGGTGTCAGCCTGTTTGAACATGGTCCAGTCTGTGGTGGTAAAACAGTCTTTAAGTGCCTCAAGGGACCCTTCTGGCCACACTCGTACCCGTTTCCTAACAGGTTGAGAGATTTTAACCAGTGGTCTGTAAGCTTGCATTAGCATAACAGTGAGATGGTCTGAGGCGCCGAGGTGGGGGAGGGGAAGGGCCTTGTAGGCCTCTCTCAGGGGGGTAAAAACATTGTCCAGAGTGTTATTTCCGTGTGTTGGAAAGTCAATGTTTGAGTAGAGTTTAGGAAACATAGCCTTGGGGTCAGCATTGTTAAAGTCCCCAGCTAGGATGAGGAAAGCATTTGGGTGGGCCGTCAGCTGTTCACTGATATGATGGTATAGCTCATTTAGCGCCTCACTCCTGTTACTGCTGGAGTTTGGAGGAATATAAACTGTCACAAGCAGTATGGCAGTGAATTTCCTCGGTAAATAAAACAGTGTGCAGTGTTGACTGACCAAGATAGCATCCCTGCACTAGGTGTCATTGATGTAAACATATAGTCCGCGCCACGAGTCTTACCTCCCGTGAGAGTTCTGTCCGCTCGGTAGCATGCTAGCTGGTCGAGCTGAATGGCGCTGTCTGGGACGCTGCTGTTAAGCCATGTTTCCACAAACAGAAAAACACAGCACTCTCTCACAGTTTTACGGGTAGAGCAGAGCAGTCGAATGCAATCCAGCTTGTTGTCCAGCGAGTATACATTGGCTAACACGATGGAGGGAAGAGCCGGCTTGTGTGGTTTAGCTGCTAGCCTACCTTGGATATCGCCGCGCTTGCCCCGTTTCTGGTTCCTCCTTTGCCGTTCGTGGCGCCTCCACTCTGGGCGTGACGCAGGAGTGGGGGTAGCAGCTATTGCAGGCGCGCAGAGCAACCCGCAGTTCCGTAGCTCTTCACTGAGAGTAGAGTTTAACTCCATGAAAGTAGTTCTGCTGATGTCGAGCAGAAGCTTGCGACTGTATCTGTGTCTTGGAATATGTAGACATGACAAAGATGGACTAAAACACTCTGATTTATAAGACGAAAAACAGACTGTTTGGGACAAAGATGTAAACGCACCGCCATCTTGGGGTGGAAAACAAAACAAAACATAAAAACAAAGTTTATTTATTTCCATAATTCCATTCAAAATGTTTCCATAATTCCATTCAAAAAGATTCAGGGCCCACAATTGAACAATTTCAAGTATTTATTAGTTTATTTTTACATAATTTGGGTTTCCAGCTCATAAAACCCATGAAATCAGGAATTAAAAAATTTGAATACTTTGAAGAAACCAGCCCAAATTTTGCAGGCCATAAATGTTATAAACTGAGTGTCACAAACTAATCATCTACTAAACTCCAAGAACCTATGCAGGTTTTCCCAGGGGGCATTAAATTTCTTCAATTTGGTTCAATTGTCTCAATTGGGTTCAATATGGGGAAGACTGCAGACTTGACAACTGGCCAGAAGACCATCATTGATACCCTCCATAGGCTGGGTAAGCCACAAATGTTCATAGCTAAGGAGGCTGGCTGTTCACAGAGTGCTGTGTCCAACATATCAATGGAAAGTCTAGTGGAAGAACAAAATGTGGCAGGAGAAGGTGCACAAGCAAAACATATGACCGTGGTTTTAGTGGATTATCAAACAGAGAAGATTCAAGAATCTATCAGAGGTAAAAAAAGATTTTAATGAGGTGGGAGTCACAGCTTCAAAAACCACCACATTCAAACGCATCCGGGAAATGGGCTACAACTCACGGGTCGCTTGGGTCAAGCACACATCCACCATCCACACACAGATGTACAACCCAAATTCCAACGAAGTTGAGATGTTGTCCATCCATCCATCCATTTTCTGAGCCGCTTATCATCACGAGTGCTGGAGCCTATCCCAGCTATCATCGGGCAGGAGGCAGGGTACACCCTAAAGTGGTTGCCAGCCAATCGCAGGGCACATACAAACACACACATTCACACCTACGGGCAATTTCGAGTTTTCAATTAACCTACCATGCATGTTTTGGGGATGTGGGAGGAAACCGGAGTGCCTGGAGAGTCACGGGGAGAACATGCAAACTCCACACATGCAGGGCCGGGGATTGAACCCCGGTCCTCAGAACTGTGAGGAAGACGCTCTAACCAGTCTTCACCGTGCTGCCTTGAGACGTTGTGTTAAACATAAATAAAAACAGAATAAAATGATTTGCAAATCATGGTCAACCTATATTTAATTGAATACACTATAAAGACAAGATATTTAATGTTCAGACTGATAAACTTGATTGTTTTTAGCAAATAATCATTAACTTAGAATTTTATGGCTGCAACACGTTCCAAAAAAGCTGGGACAGGGTCATTTTTACCACTGTGTTCCATCACCTTTTCTTTTAACAACATTCAATAAACGTTTGGGAACTGAGAACACTAATTGTTGAAGCTTTGTAGGTGGAATTCTTTCCCATTCTTGCTTGGAGTCTCCATTGTCGTATTTTACGCTTCACAAAGTGCCACACATTTTCAATGGGAGACAGGTCTGGACTGCATTCAGGCCAGTCTAGTACCCGCACTCTTTTACTACGAAGCCATGCTGTTGTAACTGTTGTAACGCTGTTGTTGTGACGTTGCTTGGATGGCAGCATATGTTTCTCCAAAACCTGTATGTACCTTTCAGCATTAATGGTGACTTCACAGATGTGTAAGTTATCCATGCCATTGGCGCGAACACAGCCCCATACCATCACAGATGCTGGCTTTTGAACTTTGCGTCCATAACAGTCTGGATGGTTAATTTTCTCTTTGGCCCGGAGAACACTCGTCGACTCGTCGGACCACAGAACACTTTTCAACTTCGCATCAGTCCATCTTAGATGAGCTCGGGCCCAGAGAAGCCGGGGGCGTTTCTGGGTGTTGTTGATAAATGGCTTTTGCTTTGCATAGTAGAGTTTCAAGTTGCAGTTATGGAGGTAGCGCTGAACTGTGTTTACTGACATAGGTTTTCTGGTGATATCCTTCACACATTGATGTTGTTTTTTTATGCAGTGCCGCCTGAGGGATCGAAGGTCACTGGCATTCAATGTTGGTTTTCGGCCTTGCCGCTTATATGCAGTGATTTCTCCAGATTCTCTGAACCTTTTGATGGTATTATGGACCATAGATGATGAAATCCCTAAATTCCTTGCAATTGCACGTTGAGGAACATTGTCCTTAAACTGTTCGACTATTTTCTCACGCACTTGTTCACAAAGAGGTGAACCTCACCTGAGCAATTCAGGGAAGCTCCTTTTATACCCAATCATGGCACCCACCTGTTCCCAATTAGCCTGTTCGCCTGTGGCATGTTCCAAACAGGTGTTTGATGAGCATTCCTCAACTTTTTTGCCACCTGTCCCAGCTTTTTTGGAACGTGTTGCAGCCATAAAATTCTCAGTTAATGATTATTTGCTAAAAACAATAAAGTTTATCAGTTTGAACATTAAATATCTTGTCTTTGCAGTGTATTCAATTAAATATAGGTTGAACATGATTTGCAAATCATTGTATTCTGTTTGTATTTATGTTTAACACAAAGTCCCAAGTTCATTGGAATTGGGGTTGTAATTGTGCATATTTCTCCGGGCCGGACTGATATGTGAGCGCATTGGCCTGAGGTTCCGCTTGTGCAGTCGGTACCTGCTTTGGATAAGCCACAGGAGTGAGTGAGAAACCAGAAAAAACACTTAACACCGCTTCTGCTGTTAAGAAGTAACAGTACTTGTACTGTTACAATTATGTAAATGTCGCTCACTACTTTTATTTCTCAATTACTGCTTTTTTATCAACTATTTCGTGCACGAGACTATGACTTTGACTTCCGCGTTGGGCGCTGTTTAAGCAATCCAATTCAAGCGCGAGTGAGGTTTAAATCTAGTTCACCAATCAAATGACACAAAAAAGTCACTTGACCTCACACAACTTCTCGGGCATAGGTATTAATACGAGATAAGCCAGCCCGGCAGAACGTCATGCTTACATGGCCACAATATTGGGAAGGTCGTCGTTACCATGAAGGCAATAATGGTAATAGAAAGAAAATAGGCATATGTTAAGAAAAAATAGGACATTTTGTGTTGTTGAACTAAAAACGAGCGTGAATAGTTTGCAGCATGCTGAGCTAGTACAAAGTTGGAACTTGTGTGAAGCTGGTATTTTACCCCAAAATTAATAAACACTAATTTTGTACATTCTGGCAAGGATTATCATGCCTTATTCATGACCATAGATCAGTTGGCCCTGGTGAAGGTCTTTCTCCCAGCATCTCAGGAGGAAAGGAGGCAGGTTTAGTTGAAGAAGAAGATGCATAAAAAAGAAAAACAAAACAAAAAATGCAAAAAACGAAAGTTGCTGTCCCGTTTTGAACTTGTTGCGGGCCCTGCTCTTGCTCTCAACTGCGGGCGTGACTGGTATGAAATGCCGGTAGTTGCTTAGTGAGGATCCGCCAACAGATCAAGGCTGGGAAAACGATCAGATTGCAAAGTTGAAAGGAAAAACACTAACATTAACAAGGAATATTTGTAGCGTCCTCCAAAAATAGGAAAAAAAGTATAAAAAAAATTCGGCCCAGCTTCTTCCTAGCAGAACAGAGGGAGTCTAAAAAAAGAGAGAAAAGTCTACTATTAGGTGTGAACTACTCAAATAGTAAATAAAAAGAAGAGGTGAAAGGCAGGGGTTCTAGTCTTGACAGAGGAGAGAAACCTTAGCCTAGGTATAAGAGGAAGCAAGGCGGTCGGGCGTGTGTGTGTGTGTGTGTGTGTGTGTGTGTGTGCGTGCGTGCGTGCGTGCGTGCGTGCGTGCGTGGGTGGGTGGGTGTGTGGTGGGTGGCGGGGCTCCTCCACAGTTTGAGCTTTTCGGGTTCAGGCATTCCTTTCCTACAGAAGACCTCGGGCAAGCATTGGAGTGCTGTTCTAAGCAGTGCTGCAGCTTCTGGGTCTTTTGGTAGAGCAGGTAGGCTATGCTGAAAATCATGCAGGGACCAAGGATGGTTAGGGCCACTAAGTTAAGGTCTGAAGCGGACCAGGAATGCGCAAATAGTGGTGTCTTAGCGTTGGTCATTTTAATCGCCCGAGTTCCTTTAAATTTAATTTTCTTCAAGCATTTTGGGGTCAAATTCAAATTTATGCTGTTTGAAAAACTTAGAAATCACAATTTGGCTGTCGTAACTGTCAGACGGCAGGTGGTACCGAGTGACATACTCAATATGCAAAGTGGCATCTTTGAGGACGTCGCTGATTGAGCGAGGGACAAGGAAGGCTTCTCCTTGCAACTCAGGTTTGACATGCAGAGCTGTGGAGCTTCTAAGGAAAAACCTGAGGTGGGATGGATGAGTGTGGCCAGTCAGGGCCGTAGACTGAATAATTTGAATTAAGCCGAGGGGTCCCAAATGTGGGAGAATTCTATCTATTGCTAAGTTGTCTAGAAAGGAAGCAATTTCATATAGCCTTTATTTCATCAACATTTTAGCAATCTGTGTGTGATCTTAAACCATTAGGAGCACAGACAAGAGCGTGGTTATGGCCTACCTATTGTGATTTAAAGCTACATAGCAAAAGTCCATCAATCCATCCATTTTCTACCGCTTATCCGAGGTCGGGTCGCGGGGGGAGTAGCTTTAGCAGGGACGCCCAGACTTCCCTCTCCCGAGCCACTTCATCCAGCTCTTCCGGGGGGATCCCAAAGTGTTCCCAGGCCAGCCGAAGGATGTAGTCTCTCCAGCGTGTCCTGGGTCGTCCCCGGGGTCTCCTCCCGGTGGGACATGCCCGGATCACCTCACCGTGGAGGCGTCCAGGAGGCATCCGAATCAGATGCCCCAGCCACCTCATCTGGCTCCTCTCGATGTGAAGGAGCAGCGGCTCTACTCTGAGATCCTCCTGGATGACCGAGCTTCTCACCCTATCTCTAAGGGAGAGCCCGGACACCCTGCGGAGGAAACTCATTTCGGCCGCTTGTATCCTGGATCTTGTTCTTTCGGTCACGACCCACAACTCGTGACCATAGGTGAGGGTAGGAACGTAGATCAACCGGTAAATCGAGAGCTTCGCCTTTCGGCTTAGGTCCTTCTTCACCACAACGGATCGATACACTGCAGACGCTGCACCGATCCGCCTGTCAATCTCCCATTCCATTCTTCCCTCACTTCGTGAACAAGACCCCAAGATACTTGAACTCCTCCACTTGGGGCAGAATCTCATCCCCGACCAGGAGAGGGCACGCCACCCTTTCCCGACTGAGGAAAAGGGTGGCTAACCCCCCGAGGGACACGGGTGAACGCCTTCTCCAAGTCTACAAAACACATGTAGACTGGTTGGCGAACTCCCATGCACCCTCGAGGACCCTGCCAACGGTGTAGAGCTGGTCCACTGTTCCACGCCCAGGACGAAAACCACACTGCTCCTCCTGAATCTGAGATTCAACTTCCCGACGGGCCCTCCTCTCCAGCACCCCTGAATAGACCTTACCAGGGAGGCTGAGGAGTGTGATCCCCCTGTAGTTGAAACACACCCTTCTTCTTAAAAAGGGGGACCACCACCCCAGTCTGCCAATCCAGAGGCACTGTCCCCGATGTCCACGCGATGTTGCAGAGGCGTGTCAACCAGGACAGCCCTACAACATCCAGAGCCTTGAGGAACTCATCCACCCCCGGGGCCTTGCCACCGAGGAGCTTTTTAACCACCTCGGTGACCTCAACCCCAGAGATAGGAGAGTCCGCCTCAGAGAACCCAGACTCTGCTCCCTCATGGGAAGGCGTGTCGGTGGAATTGAGGAGGTCTTTGAAGTATTCTCCCCACCGGCTCACAACGTCCCGAGTCGAGGTCAGCAGCGCCCCATCCCCACTATACACAGTGTTGATGGTGCACTGCTTCCCCCTCTTGAGATGCCGGATGGTGGACCAGAATTTCCTCGAAGCCATCCGGAAGTCTTTCTCCATGGCCTCACCGAACTCCTCCCATGCCCGAGTTTTTGCTTCAGCGACCACCAAAGCTGCATTCCGCTTGGCCAGCCGGTACCCATCAGCTGCCTCAGGAGTCCCACATGCCCAAAAGGCCCGATAGGACTCCTTCTTCAGCTTTACGGCATCCCTCACTGTTGGTGGACGGGGATTTCCGCCACAACAGGCACTGATCAGCCTTACGTCCACAGCTCCGGTTGGCCGCCTCAGCAATGGAGGCGCGGCACATGGTCCACTCGGACTCGATGTCCTCCGCCTCCCCCGGAACATGAGCAAAGTTCTGTCGGAGGTGGGAGTTGAAACTCCTTCTGACAGGGGATTCCGCTGGACGTTCCCAGCAGACCCTCACAATACGTTTGGGCCTGCCACGTCGGACCGGCATCTTCCCCCACCATCAGAGCCAACTCACCACCAGGTGGTGATCAGTTGACAGCTCCGCCCCTCTCTTTACCCGAGTGGACCATGCAAATATATATATATATATATATATATATATATATATATATATATATATATATATATATAAATTATAAAATATAATATAAAATAAAATATATAAAATTATAAAATATAATATAAAATAAAATATATAAAATTTAATAGCAAAAGTCGAGAACTAAAATGGCTACACTTGTTGCGTGTTGCTTAACGACCAGGAATTGACTACTTTGTTAACCATACATTGTCGTGTGGTGGGGATTTCGGACTGGAATTCCCGAAATTGTGTCTCAATAGTAGTAAGGTTACAAGCGTCACCGGTGGGGGCGCTGTGGATGCGCTTTATTTCGGTCATTATTTTATTGGTTTGCAGCGGAGTAGCGCGTTTGGTTTTGTCGGTGCCTTGGTTGAGCATCTGCGTTGGCGGCCTTGCTGTAGTCCTTGATGCAGTGAGGATGGTTGCAATTGCAAAGGGCACCTTGGTGGAGTAAATCAAATCAGCTTATTAACTAAATTTGGAATTTCGACGCATTGAACAAATTAATTCATTCAGCTTTGATAAATAAATTAAACTTAGTTATGATTAGTTAAATTGATTTGACCGTGTCTGATGACTATCGCTGCAAGTCAATTAAATTTGTGAAATCAATTTGGAATTTAACTAATTCAAAGAATTTTTTTTTAACTTTGGTAAGAAGTTAAACATACTTACAATTAGGCGTGTGAGCTAATTAATTGCGTGTATGACTTACAATGAGGCGGCACGGTGGACGACTGGTTAGCTTTTGTTCTCCCCGTGCCTGCGTGGGTTTTCTCTGGGCACTCCGGTTTCCTCCCACATCCCAAAAACATGCATGCGAGGTAAATTGAAGACTCTAAATTGTTTCTATGTGCCCTGTGATTGGCTGGCAAACAGTTCAGGGTGTAACCCGCCTCCTGCCCGATGATAGCTCGGATAGGCTCCGGCAGTCCCGCGACCCTAGTGAGGATAAGCGGCTCAGAAAATGGATGGATGGATGGACTTACAATGATCTTGGCTTTTCACTCCTGAAGGCCCTCGCACGTGATATACTGATGCCATGACCATATATAGACTTATTTGTGCACTGTTATGTTGTGTAACCGTGAAACCTAACCTCAGTAGCAAAGTGGCAAAATGTTCTGATAATTGCGTAACTGTGAAACTACATGTCAGCCGCAGAACAGGATGTTTTGTGCCAAGAAGAGATATTGCTGTGACCTTGGATCCACCCTACTCAAGCTTTAAACACCGCCCTGAACACTGTATATAATCTCGCGCTGAACGCTGAAAAAGCGAACATTTGAGCACATTTGAGCAGCTGCAGCCTTTGCCTGTAGAACATTTGTGCCCAGAATATTCTGCAATAAAGATCTTAAAGAAGTTCATTTCCAGTCTCTGATTCTGACCCCGAGATTCTCATCATCCGAAATTCAACGAACACGCGAAGGACTGGCGGAGAAAACTATCCTTCAACACTCCCCAAAAATCTTTTTTTGTTTTTTTTTGGGGGGGGGGGGGTTAAAAATGAAGTCACAAATCAAATCACATTTAAAAAGAATAGCCCAAAGTTATTAAAAATAACCAAGCAATTAATTAAAAAACCCCACTCGTGAGTTAAGTAATTGTGTTTAAGCTATTAAAATATTGCAGGGTTAAATCAAATTATGCGGTGTAGGCAACGTCTGGGAACGGAAGGTGGCGTTATTGCTTTAGCAATGTAGCCTTTCGTTGGAAAAGCTTGTTGTAATCTTACGTTGTAAATTTCAAAATTGTTTAAAAATACCAGGCATAAAGCTTTACAACAGAATTGCGGCAGCGCATTTTGAAGAACGAGTAAAAACGGAAGCTTTTAAATTAATAAAACACAATCGAGGCGGCGGCGTTTGGAAAAACCAGCAAAAACGTAAATTTTAAAATTAATAAACGCAATTGCTTGCGATCGTGGGTAGACGCAATAGTTTCGCGGCTATGCTAGCTAGCCGGGGCTAATGGTTGCTTGGTAACGCGGGACGCTGAGGTGTACGGTGGAGCGGCGGAGTTCGGCGCACACAGGAAGTGTAAGCCAGCAGAAAACAACAACAACAAAAACCGTGTTCTCGGTATTCAATCGGCGGTGTTCTCGTAAAGCTCACATTATTTCAAAAGCAACAACCATGGATGAATGCCGTGCCTTAGCACGCGCTCGTCAGTAGCTTGCTAGCGGCGGAGCAGCAGCTAGTTAGCTATCGGCTTTCGAGGGGTGTCCGGAGGTTACGTAATGACACAAACGTCCATGAGGTGACGCCCGAGGACTGCACGGCAATAAGCACAACGATTCACAGCCATGAAGAAGAGAACCAAAGTGGCGACCTCACGATAATGTCACGTGGAATCTTCCCCCAACAACCTGCGTAATGGCCTGAACGTCCACAAGGGGGCACTCGAGGACAACCTGAAGCATACACAACGGTTAAACGCCACGAAGAAGGAAACGACGAAATGGCGTCCGTAAAGGACCGCGTGGTTTACAAAGCCAAAATGGCAACCGGGTCACGGACGCCGCATGCACTAACACACACAAAGAGTTAACACTCTAGTTCGGAGCTCATTCGAAGCACACAACAGGGATTCTCGGCGTGGAATATGTTAATTCGTGACCAATGGCTTCCTGAATCTCCTATTGACACGGCGGTGCTCAAAATAAATTCCCCAAAACTGAAATCATTTTCTTTTTTTTGGGTAGCTAATCCAAGCAGTGACACAGGGCTGGAGGATTATCTGCATGTCAGAGAAAACCTCAAAGGCCTTTTAACATTAATCGGTATAGAAAATCCTATCACACAACAGATGCATGCAACACACAAAAAAAGGATATCCGACTAACATGTAACAATGCAAAAATTCATTCCAGTTTCACTGAGACGCTAATCTTGGTTTCAAATTCACAATTGCTCGCAACTCTGTGTCACTATGGTAACCGAATGACGCTCGCACACAAACAGACTATGGCTGATCCTGCCACATTCAAGATGGCGGCTACGCGGCCTAGATTTATTGCAAAATATCGTGAATTTTGTGTTTTAACGAAACTTGATATCAGCCTCCCGCGGTCAGCACCAATATGTAGCATAATTTGGTTTTGGATAAAAACGTAACTAATTTTGGACAAAGAACACGCCGGAAGAGAACGTCTGCGTTACTTCCGGTTTAGTTTGATTTATGTTTTAACATTAGAATCAAACTCCTTGTCTCGTGGGGGGGCACCACGTCTCTTTTTACATTCGTAAATTTTAGGAAAAGTGATAAAAAACCTCTACGTCTCATAATCTGGAGGTTGCTAAAGGAATGAAATACAAGTTCGCGATTTCAGCGATTTTAATATTAAACTCAAACACACAAAAACACAACAGGAAGTAGAATTTCATAGATGTTATTAAATCTAAAAGGGGAAACTTCAGAGTAACATTCAGAGGGACTCTACTACAAAAAGAAAATAATAATAATTGTAATAGACAGAAAATAGGCATACGTAGAGAAAAAAAGGACATGTGTTATTGGACTAAAAATGAGCGTGAATAGGTTACAGCGTGTTGAGCAAGTACAAAGTTAGAACTTGTGTGAAGCTGGTATTTTACCCCAAAATTATGAGACACTAATTTTGTACATTCTGGCAAGAATTGTCATGCATTACTCACGACCATAGTTAGTTGGCCCTGGTGAAGGTCTTTCTCCGAGCATCTTAGGAGGAAAGGAGGCACGTTTACTTGAAGAAGAAGATGCACAAAAAAGAAAAAAAAAATGCAAAAAGGAAAGTTGTTGTCCGGTTGGGACACGCTCGTAACTTTTCCTGCCGTTTTGAACTTGCCCTGCTCTCAATGCGGGTGTGACCGGTGCGGAATGCCATCCATCCATCCATTTTCTGAGCCGCTTATCCTCACAAGGGTCGCGGGAGTGCTGGAGCCTATCCCACCTATCAACGGGCAGGAGGCGGGGTACACCCTGAACTGGTTGCCAGCCAATCGCATTACGCAATGCCAGTAGATGCTTACTGAAGCTCCGCCAACAGATCAAGGCTGGCAAAACGATCGAAGCCGCATGGCCGGCTTCTTTGATCGGAAAACGCTGCCGTCTTGGTCCGGCGGACGCTCGCGCACGTGGTGGCAACGGACAAAGGAAAGGGGAGGGGGAGGGGCTGGGCAAAGCCGCCCCATTCCCATTGCTGGAGAGATGTTAGCCAGGAAGAAGAGCCAAGAGGACAAGAGAGAAGACGCCGAGATGTACTGTTAAAAAAAATTTCCTCCCAAACCACAGCACTTGCTCTCAGACTTTGTGCGGTACAGCCACCGCAATCAGTCAACAGATGTTTTTGTGAAACCTTTCATTCTCTTATTCTGTTTTTATGTTCATCATAAATGTTATGGCACCTTCCCGAGAGCCACTGTGGACCAACCAACAGTATCATGAGCACAGTTCGCTGGAGAGAAATTCATGGCTGCATGAAGTGTGGCTGAAAACTGGCCAGCATTAAAAGAGTAATGCAAGTCACTGTGCAACGGAAGAATTAATGCAGACTTACAGTCGGTAATGAAATGCTGGATGATTTTACAGTCCACCCCAGATACCTTCTGTTGGTAACGCAAGTACCAAATGTACCAACAAAAAAAATGGAGGCTGTGCAACCATTAATGGTGGGTAATAATTTGAATGCCTTTGAATGCATAGCCCATGCTAGGCAAATATGTGATTTATTCTACAATGCCCCTGTCTCCTTTCAATTTGAGAAGCGATACGTTTGAATGAAAATGTAGTAAATAAATAAATAACATCTGTACAACCTTCACCGTTTACTAATTTCTCCTTCCATGCATGGGCTCCTTTCCACATCTGTATGCATTAAGTGGATGCTTGCTGCCTGGGATGAAAGTGGCACTTGGCTTTGCATTTTAAAGCAGCCATCAGAATTACTATGACAGCTTCTGAGCACTATGAGAAGAAAAAAAAAAACAATGGTTTGACCGTCTTGACTAAATGAGACACAGTATTGTTTTCGTATCAAAATGTGACAGCATTGATGGCCTGTATTTCTGACCTGAACTTTGCTTGATGTTTGCAGTGTGCCATTCTCTTCTGCCGTACAACAATTTGTTCTGTCAATGAGGATTGCCTTTACTATGAAAGCTATTTTAAATTATCAATAACTTAAAAAAAATAGGACTTTAAGCGCAGCTGTTTCTGCATGGGAGACATTTACCCATATAAAATCAAGGCGGCATGAAAAAAATTCATGAATAGGATGTATTATTTTAAACGAGTGTCTTTACCATTATTGATTAAATTATATGAAAATGACCCTTACACCACAGTGTTGCTCAGTTTTCCAAAGTGGCTGTTATTGAAGAATGAGAAATCAGACAGAAATGGATGAAATGGAGAAATCAGACAAAGATAAGCCTTAATTGAAATGATATCTTCATTGGATGCAGTATGGGTCCTTATTATGTGTGGTGCCTTAATGGTTTTTAAATGAAACCCCTGTCCCCGACCTTGGGAAAATCCAAGATAATGTGGTCTTAATTAGAATCAAGAGTTGGGGAAAAGGGTGTGCTCAAGTAACACCTCTAAGTTGATGACACCCTTTTGCCATGAGATGTAGTTTTAACAATTTGGTAGACTCTGTTATCCATCCATCCATTTTCCGAGCCGCGTCTCCTCACTAGGGTCGCGGGCGTGCTGGAGCCTATCCCAGCTGTCATCGGGCAGGAGGCAGGGTACACCCTGAACTGGTTGCCAGCCAATCGCAGGGCACATACAAACAAACAACCATTCGCACTCACATTCACACCTACAGGCAATTTAGAGTCTCCAATTAATTCATGTTTTTTGGGATGTGGGAGGAAACCGGAGTGCCCAGAGAAAACCCACATAGGCACGGGGAGAACACGCAAACTCCACACAGGCGGGGCCGGGGATTGAACCCGGGTCCTCAGAACTGTGAGGCTGACGCTCTAACCAGTCGTCCACCGTGCCCCAGACTCTGTTATCAGTACATAAAAACAATTATTTATTTCTGTAATCATTGTAATCATATCTGCATTGTTCAACAACATATATTCTACAATGATTCAAGTATAAAATATGACAGCTAGTCACTTGTCACTGCATGTGCATTGTATTTTTGACCCTCATTCTTCTCTTGTTGATCTTACAACAAGGTGTGTGCATCTGCTGACCTCGCCAAAACTCCACTTCAAGCAAAGGCGTCAACACTGGAAAGCATTCAGAAAGGTCAATTTAGAATGACGTCGTTTGTTGTACATCTCACATTAATCACACTTGACGTATCAAAAAAAAATGAGGATAGGGACAGGGAAAAAACTTAAAGACCAAATTCGGTGGCTGAGATCCATTTATTATGCCCTAAAAGCGGATGAGTGTCATGTACTGCGGATGAGTGTCATGTACTGCCCTGCAGTTCCATTATAGCAGCCTGGAGGGCTCTTTGCATCCTCTCTCTCTCCCCCCTACCCTCTCTGTTTTCAGCACCTGTCTCCAATCAGCTTCATCACCGCCGGTATTTAAGCCTGCCTTTTCCAGGAAATCCTCACCAAAAGTATTGCAGCCTCTCCTAGTGGTACCATGGCCCACCGTACTCAAGTAAGCCACTTAACTCCTCGTTCCCTTGTTAACTCTTGTCTCTCCTCGTTTCCAGTGCTCCCCTGCGTTTCCGACCCACGTCATTCCTGACACCAAGCCAGCCGCCTGTTCTTTCCACTGCCTGCCACATGTCCAGGCCGCCGCCTGCCAACACATCCAGGACCACCTCCATAACCTTTGCTCAATAAACTGTTCATCATTTCACATCTGCCTGCGCCTGCTCTTGGGTCCAGGTACTCCCCACACCATAGACCTCTTGCCAGGAGCTCAATTTCCCACCACCTGCCTCTACAATCTCTCCCGTCCCGAAAATAAAGGCTATGGAGGATTACATCCGCGACTCCTTGGCTGCTGGCCTCATACACCCCTCCTCGTCGACGGTCGGGGCTGGATTTTTCTTCGTAGAGAAAAGACACCACTTTCCGCCCATGCATCGACTACCGAGGACTCAATGACATTACATCCATCCATCCATCCATTTTCTGAGCCGCTTCTCCTCACTAGGGTCGCGGGCGTGCTGGAGCCTGTCCCAGCTGTCATCGGGCAGGAGGCAGGGTACACCCTGAACTGGTTGCCAGCCAATCGCAGGGCACATAGAAACTAACAACCATTCGCACTCACAGTCATGCCTACGGGCAATTTAGAGTCTCCAATTAATGCATGTTTTTGGGATGTGGGAGGAAACCGGAGTGCCCGGAGAAAACCCACGCAGACACGGGGAGAACATGCAAACTCCACACAGGCGGGGACGGGGATTGAACCCGGGTCCTCAGAACTGTGAGGCTGACGCTCTAACCAGTCGGCCACCGTGCCGCCAATGACATTACAATTATAAATAAATTACCGCTACCCCTGATCGACCAGTCCTTTGAACCCCTGTGCGAAGCCCAAATCTTTACCAAATTGGACCTCCGTAACTCCTACCACCTCATCTGTATCCGAGAGGGTGATGAATGGAAGACCACCTTCAATACCCCTCTCGGATACTTCGAGTATCTGGTCATGCTATTCGGTTTAACCAACGCCCCTGCAGTTTTCCAAACATTAATTACTGACGTACTCTGTGACATGCTCAACCGGTTCGTGTTTGTATACCTCGATGATATCCTCATTTTCTCCCGCTCCCCCGAAGAACACCGCATCCATGTATGCCAAATCCTCCAGCGCCTCCTTGAGAACCGTCTATACGTCAAACCGGAAAAATGTGAATTCCACATATCGTCAGTACCTTTCCTCGGCTACATCATTGCAAAAGGACAACTATAACCGGACCCCGTCAAAATCCAAGCAATCATCGACTGGCCCATCCCCGCGACCCGCAAAGAACTGCAACATTTTCTTGGATTTGCCAATTTCTACCGCAGATTCATCCCTAATTGCAGCAAGGTCGCTATTCCCTTCACCAGTCTCACATCCACCAGCTCCCCCTTTCAGTGGACCCCGGCAGCCTCACAAGCATTCAATAAACTAAAATCCCGGTTCACCACTGCTCCCCTTCTGCGCCACCCTGACCCTTCCCTCCAGTTCGTGGTGGAGTTTGACGCCTCGGATTCCGGAGCTGGAGCAGTCCTTTCGCAGCGAGACCCCACGACCCATAAACTTCACCCCTGTGTTTTTTTCTTCCCTTCGCCTCCCTCCACCAGAAAGGAATTATGACGTTGGAAACCACGAGCTGCTGGCCATAATATGGGCCCTGGAAGAATGGAGGCACTGGCTGGAGGAGACTAAACAACCATTTCTCATTTTGACTGACCACAAAAACCTTGCTTACCTCCGTACCGCTAAACTTCTCAACCCCCGACAAGTACACTGGGCACTCTTCCTCAACAGATTCGATTTCAGTCTCTCCTTCCGTTCCGGTTCCCATAACACCAAGGCAGATGCCCTCTCCCGTATTCACTCACCACCCTCCAGCACGGCAGAACCCAAATCCATCCTTCAGGCCTCCTGTTTCGTTGGAGTGGCCATGTGGGAGATTGAGCAGGTGGTCAAGGAGGCCCAAAAGACCCAACCTGATACCCAAGACCGGGCCTCCTGACCGCCTGTTTGTCCCGGATTCAGCACGTTCGGAAGTCTTGCAGTGGTCCCACAACTCTAAATTAACTTGTCACCCTGGCATCACTCGTACTACCCAGTTCATGCATCAGCACTTCTGGTGGCCCAGCCTCATCACAAACACCCGAGACTTCGTTCAAGCCAGCTCCGTCTGCGCCCGAGGGAAGTCTTCTCACCGACTCCAGCTGGCCTGCTGCGCCCCTTGCCAGTTCCCAGCCGCCCTTGGTCTACATCGCTGTGGACTTCATTACCGGCCTGCCCCCCTCTGATTCTATTTTATTCTCACAATCATCGATCGTTTTTCCAAGTGTGTCCATTATGTGCCCCTCCACGTCCGCCCTGGAAACTGCTAACCTCCTTGTTTTAGATGTTTTCAAACTCCATGGTATCCCCATCGACATAGTCTCCGATCGAGGTCTTTCTTGTCGGGTTTGGAAGGAATTCTGCAAGGCGGTGGGTGCAGCAGCCAGCTTATCCTCGGGGTATCACCCGCAGACCAACGGCCAGACGGAGCGGGCCAACCAAACCATGGAATCGGCACTCCGCTGTGTGGCCACCCGCAACTTCTCCTCATGGTGTTCCTTCCTCCCATGGATTGAATACGCTCATAATTCCCTCAGCAGCTTCGCTACCTGTATGTCCCCATTCATGGCTTGCTACGGTTTCCAACCTTCACTGTTCGACCTACAGGAGCAGGCGGTGGCAGTCCCCTCCGTACAAGATTACCTCCAGAGAGTCCAGGCAGTTTGGAAGGACGTCCGGGCAGTGCTGAACCGGTCCGCGGCACGCAACAAGCAGCTCGCGGACCCTCATCGCTCCCCGACGCCCGAATACAAGGTGGGTCAATCCGTCTGGCTCTCTTCCCACAACCTTCCCCTTCAAATAGAGTCCCGTAAACTAGCTCCACGCTTCATTGGTCCTTTTCCCATCACCAAAATCATTAATCCCACTTCCGTCCAGTTAAAACTGCCACAGTCCCTCAAGATTCATCCCACATCCCACGTCTCATTGCTCAAGCCTGTCTCCACCTGCGCCCTAAACCCTCTGGCCGAACTCCCTCCAGCCCCCCGGATCATTGACGACCATCCGGCCTTCACGGTGTCGCGGATCCTCGATGTGAGGCCTCGGGGGTTCCAGTACCTGATCGACTGGGAAGGGTACAGGCCGGAGGAGCTCTTGGATTTCCCGGAAGCTTATACTCGATCATACCGTTTTCGACAACTTCTACACGGCTCACCCGGGGAAGCCTGGCAGGACGCCAGGAGGCGTCCGTTGAGAGGGGGGTACTGTCATATACTGCCCTGCAGTTCCATTATAGTAGCCTGGAGGGCTCTTTGCATCCTCTCTCTCTCCCCCATCCCCTCTCTGTTTTCACCACCTGTCTACAATCAGCCTCATCACCACCGGTGTTTAAGCCTGCCTGTTCCAGGAAAACCTCGCCAAAATATTGCAGCCTCTCCTAGCGGTACCACGGCCCACCGTACTCAAGTAAGCCACTTAACTCCTTGTTCCCTTGTTAACTCTTGTGTCTCCTCGTTCCCAGTGCTCCCGTGTTCCTGACCCACGTCATTCCTGCCACCAAGCCAGCCGCCTGTTCTGTCCACTGCCTGCCACCTGTCCACGCCGCTGTCTGCCAACATATCCAGGACCACCTCCATAACCTTTGCTCAATAAACTGTTCATCATTTTACATCTGCCTTCGCCTGCTCTTGGGTCAGCACACGTGACAGTGAGGACATATTGATTTTAAAAAGTGCTCAAATGAACAGTTCCATTTCACTTAAATCATCTTCTTTATTATTGCAGCAATATACCATCCAGTTCCTCATGGGAGATTGTTGTTTTCATTTATTTTGTCGATACCTGCCGTGACATTCACATAATTTCCTGCTGCTACGCATTTACATGAGACCCTGGGTGCTTTATATAAACAATCATTGCTAATCTTTATTCATATCAGGCAAGGATGGGCAGAACCGGCAGACAATAGACCGGCCTCTGACCAAGGCAAGATAATACCCAAACAAAAACATGGACAGACTAAATAAAGGTACGCACTCAATTGATTCAGTCAGCTCCAGAAGCCTGGGATTTACTGCAAACAAACAATAAGGTTGTGCAACGTTTTCATCAGAGGCTCGCTATCTGAGGTTGCAAGGCAAATTTGGTAAAACATTTTCCTCTTACAGCAAAACAGTGAAGTAGAGGTGAGCGTGTCTGTCTATAAGTTGAGAGGTTCTTAGTTTGAATCCTAAAGTTTGTAGTCTGCACCCTGTGCTTGCGTGGGTTTTCCCCGGGTAATTCGGCTTCCTCCCAGACTTAAAAAACATGCATGGTGCAGGTTAATTTAAGATTGTAAATTGTTCATACACTAGCTGTGAATGTGAGTGTGAATGGTTGTTTGATATGTGCCCTGTGATGGACTGATGACCCGTCTGGGCTGTACTTCGCCTGTCACCAAAAGTCAGCTGGGATACGTTTAGTTCATCCATGACCAGTGGTGGCTGGAGGGCACAAGGAGCGCCACCCCACCACTGGCTGTGATCACCACATTAGTTTTCTTGAAAACAAAAAATTAAATGGAAATACTGATAATTAAATAATATTTTGAAATACCTGTATATGTATATCTATTTTTAGATGAACAGAATTAAATTATATAGTTAATGATGAATAAAGTTGTTTCGTTCATTTCTGTTGTCTGAAATGATGACAGACTTGTCTGGCATCTGGGGTGCAGAAACATTTACCTATTGACTCTCGGTAAATGTTTGATATGCGTAGTAGGTTCTCTTTAATGCAAATGATTGGGTGAAAGTAGGGCATTGATTTCAAGCACCCCAAAAGTGACCTACGTCATTTCCTGAGGCATTGCTGTGCACACATACTGCTGAAATGGACTTGTTCCCTGTTTATTAGCATGTCGACATCTGTGTTTCTTGACTGTCTTACAACAGTCACTCTTTGCTTAAATATTGGCACAGCGATATAAACAGTCATGAATGCCTTAACAGGCAATATACTGCCAATCAAGTTTTCAGTTGATTAAGAAAAAGTGCCAAGATGCAACATTAATGACAACACAAGTAGATCAAATCGAAAATGTGCACTTTTTAAAAGTCTGCAGCCATTCTTTAAACACTGCTTTGTCAACATGTTCAATAGCTACATCTCTTTAGAATAGTAACGCTAACTTTGAGCATACGTGCGCCATATTCAAGTTTGTATTTTAGTGTTGGGCAAAGGTTTCCATAATTGCAAGCTGATGGGAAACAAGAGATGTCCCACTGTGTTTTTTGTTTCCAGCTGAAGAAATTGAGTGGGATGGTTGTGTTTAAAATTGTCACTTTCAGGTTTTAAGTTGTGTTGTCTTTGTTGCGACTTTATACAAATTCGACATACTAGCTCGTTGGTGTTAGTGGGATGGCCATGTTCATCTGGCTTGAATCAAAAATGTTCCCCCATCGCCGCCGTGGCGTGAGGCTTTGGAACTAATTCCATTGATGCCACTCAATTTTCTGTAACTGCAGCTTCCGGTTCGCTGTCAAAAAAACTTAGCTTTGTAGACTCTAGCACCCGCATTCCATACGCACGCACACACAGACACGCACACGGCCAATCAAATGGAGTGTTCCCCTCTTCATTAACTCTAATTGGTTTAGAGACCACAATGATGAAACCCATCCTGTCTGCTTTCTAGTCACGAAAGTATTTGTTTATTATTCAAATGACTGGGCTGCTTTACGCACCTTCACCGGCCTATCGGCCTACTGGGGATATCCCCAGTCTCCCCGTACGCCAGTACGTCCTTGCTATTGGCTCCTCTTCTTAGGTGACGTACTGTCTGCTGTGATGTGCCAATTCATTTCCGGTTTCAGACGGCGCCCTGTGTTGCTGTGTATTATATTCTCTCCATGCACTACTTAATTTGCCTGCTATTTTGCTGTTCAAAGTTAGTTACTCTCTGCTATCACGCGCTTCCAGCCAGACCTAGGTGACAAGTTTACTGGAGCACCCAACAACTTACCAGTATTTATAGTCTTTGGCAACTACATGCCGCGATAGCTTAGTGATTAACATGGCTTCTCTGGCTCTGGAATGCTTCGCACGCAAATAGCGTGCACATAGCATTCCCCGTAGTACCGAAACCGCAGAAAGCAGGGCAGTTGGGCGACTGTTCAATGCGGATGGGCCTTCTTCTTTTTTTTGTTAGACAATACAGTGTTTATTCTATCAAATTCATTTATGAAATTTGTACTTGCTAGCATCTGAAGCATTCTGACACAGTACATATATATATATATATATATATATATATATATATATATATATATATATATATATATATATATATATATATATATGCTTCTCTTCACTTGTCATTCTAATACGTTGTGTGAAGGAGGATGTGCCCATCCAGACCAGGCCAGGCGACCAGAAAAACAACAACACACAACAGTGACACAGACAGACTACTGGAACATGACATCCACATTCCAAAAAGAATACGGTTAACTGAAGGCTCTAAATTGTCCTAAGGCGTGGATGTCAGTGTGAGTGGTTGTTTGCCTATATGTGCCCTACAATTGGTTAGCAACCTGTCCAGGGTGTACCCACCCCTCACCCAAAATCAGCTGGGTTTGTCTCCATCTCACCATTGACCTTACTGAGGATAAGTGGTATAGAAAATGGATGACGTGTGCTAGGTCCACTGACCATGTAACCAGCATCATCCTACAATATTAATAATAAGTTGTCAACATCGGGGTTGGGAATTTGTGTTTGAAGGGTTGTTTGGCAATGTGTTCATGTGCTACAAAAATGTTTTTTTGTCCACATACTGGGCTCTGCTTCTACTAGCAGAAGCAAGCAGCTGGCAGCTGCTCACACTCACTACGGAGTAAGGCTGAAGTGGAGATCGCCAAACACCGGCAGGAATGCGCCAGTGAGATCCAATTCACTAGTTGTCAAGCCAATGAAAGCAAGGTTTTCCATTGGCCCAGCAGTATGTAGGGCAGGATGAGGGCCGCACTGCAAGAGACAGATCTGCCCCTAAAATTACTTAATTTCACAATGGCAAGAAATATGCCTTAAAGATTCTTGATCCTTGGGGTATTTTAACAGAAAGCATGCCACGGACATGATATTAAGTTAACTAGGAACTCATAAAAATTGTGAAAAAAAACTGTTTCTTCTTTATAGTTCAAATCTGTCACAGAAAATGTGTGGGGTTGTGAGATTGGATATAATATATAGTTCTTTATTTAAGGCGGCACATCCATCTCACAGTTTAGATGTCGTGGGTACAAATACGGGCTCCCGCCTTCCTGCGTGGCATTTCCATGTTCTCGCTGTGCCTGCGTGGAATTTCTCCAGATACTCTGGTTTTAACTCTGACATTCCAAAAACATGCATGGTAGGTTAATTGAAAACTATAAATGGTCTATAGGTGTGAATGTGAGTGCGAATTGTTGTATGTGTATATGTGCCCTGCGGTTGGCTGGCGACCAGTTCAGGGTATAACCCCCCTCTTGCCCAGTCAGGTGGGATAGGCTCCAGCACACCTGCGACCCTAGTGAGGATAAGCAGTAAAGAGAATGGATGGTTGGATGGACATATTACAAAGGTCAAAGTTCACTCAAAATTGTCAGTATAGTGTTGTTTTTAATCTATCTAACAGCCATATTTTTTTCAAAACCTTTTCCATTCGTTATTTATTTTTGCTTTTGTTTGAGCTGATTCGAAAGAAGCTTCAATGCAGCGATCGTATAGCACTCTACTAGTTGCGGCTTTACACTGAGTTTCCTCAGTGATTACTGTAGGGGCTACGGGGACGACACACTGGCAGATTTCTAGTTTTAAATTAGTTTTAGCTTTGAAAAGTTTCATTCTCCCAAGTATGCACTGTTTGTAACATTTCTTTCAGAAACTTCTAGTTTTCATCCTTGCAGCTTCAGAGAAAAGTCTGTGGTGCAAGACAAGAGGATTAACCAAGTATGCACCCAAGCTATGTGAGTCTTGGTTTATAACAATTTTCTTTTATAGAAACTAAACTATTGTCTAATTCAGGAGTCACCAAGATGGTGCCTGGTAGCCCCCAAGGACCACATGAGTAGCCCGTGGCCCTGTTCTAAAAATAGCTCGCCAGTGATGGCCCATTGAGATTTTCTAGGAATGCTATAGAAGACGTTTTATAGAAACATTTATTCTTATTTATTTCCTACCTTGTTAAATCATTGTAATTATTGTGTGAAATCATTAAAGACCCTGTCAAGTAAATTCAGAGATTTGTTTCTAAATAAATTATACGTTTGAAGATAATTGCTGAAAACTTGCAAAGACTGATGACTATGTCATACTGAATTGTGGCGATATAGCATTGAATTGTTTACTCTTTTCCAGATTTTTATTTGGGCGCGGCTAAAACGGGTCCCAGAAACGCACTTGGAGTCCGCCACGAGTCCCCCCTCCTCCAATACTGTATATAAGTACTTGAGCGCCTTCGTTCACATCAGTGGGTACGAGCAGTGATGCGAATAATGCGTTACTCTAAAATGACCACTTTTTTTAATACTGAGTAATCTAATATCCTGCTTTTTCCATAAAACTAATTAAAGAAATATCAAAGTTACTTATTGAAGCCACTGTACATTACTATTGTGGCTATGATGAGTCACACAGGGTAAACAGCTCTTTTGTCTTGCAGAAGAGGCTTTAATGAGCAACAGCAACTCACACAGGTGGTAAAACACCAGGTAACTTGCACTAATGCAAACATGACTGAGATACCATTGTTAATCATACAACCACAGTCAGGGTTTCATCAAATAAAAATGCTGTGAAGTACGTCAGCCCCCCACTTCACTCGACAAATATATTTTGGAAGGGGCCCTCCATGAAAGTGTTGTAAGGGGGGCCAGAGTCATGTGCTACACCCCTGTGTACAGTAAATAGTTCCACTTTATTACATGTGTTGCATCATTTACAATTGCAACGGACAATCAAAACTGCTGAAAGGATTGTCGGTACCCCCCTACCCACCCTTGAGGACTTGCACGCTGCCAGAACAAAGACAAGAGCGTACAAAATCCTCTCGGACCCTCCACATCCCGGTCACCAGCTCTTCCAGCTCCTTCCCTCAGGTAGGCGCTACCGATCAATGCAAACTAGAACTAGCAGACATTCCAACAGCTTCTTCCCTTCTTAAACACCTAACTTACAATTCCATTATAACATGCTGGCAATTTTTTGACTTGAGTTTGTTGTCACATTTCTGTGGGGCCAATTATACATTACTCATGCACTCACTGTAGTAGTCTCGCCACGCTGCACTATTTGCATATCTGTTGTTGACCAATACTGGCCACTCATGCCAGAGTAGCATCTGCTCCATTTGCACACTGATTGAGGAGTATCTGCAACATTTGCACAGTCAACATTGTCCCAGATTATCGCACTACCCGCTTGAAGTCTCGGGGCCCTTTCCACAATGGTCATTTCACCGGACTATTGCAATATTAGTCTTTCGAACTGCTCTAAGTGCTAGAGGACTCTGCATCTTTTTGCACAATTGTCAAAAAAAAAAAAAATGGAAAAAAAATGTACCGGCATTACCAGATAACTAGCAACCCTTTATTGCTCAGTGACTGTTTCTTTGTCAATGTCTTTATGTCTCAAAAGTGTTCTCTGTCAATTGACTGTCTGTTGTCGTACTAGAGCGGCTCCAACTACCGGAGACAAATTCCTTGTCTGTTTTTTGGACATACTTGGCAAATAAAGATGATTCTGATTCTGATTCTGATTGTTCGTTGTGTGCTTTTAGGAATAGTGTTTTTCATCCATCGCCTTTATTTTATTACTATTGATTAACTATTATGTAGCTAGATGAAGGATTTTACCTGCACTGGGAGACATCTGATCCTATTGGTCACTTAGGGTGAGCGTTCAACATAAAAGCAGGTAGTGTAACATCTCGCACCCTCTCTCACGCTTTGGCTCCGAGCCCTGCCCACCTTTGGGTTTTGGCATTCTCAGAGTTCGTCGTCACACGTGCTTCAGACGATGCGCCTTTGACTGCCCAGAACTCCTCCCTCTCCAGCCTCAAGATCTAGTCAAAGGTTGCCTGGTCGGCACAGGTGTGCTACGGCAGTGGAAAAGTGGGACTTTGCTGGTTAGATCATGGTTGCTTTGCTCTTCTTTGCTTGGTTTTACTTTTATTGCTTTGCCTTGCTGATGTTGCCATTGGATCTGTGTGTTGCATTTGAAGGGAATATAGAATACTTTATATTCTAATATGTAATTCTAACTAGTTTGGAAGATAATGTGTATTGGAGTACAGAAGTATATTGCAGGAAGGCCCCCATCGGGGGGTATTTGGCCCCCATCAGGGGGTATTTGGAGACAGATGTCAAGGAAGAAAGGAACTGCGGGGACCCACTATAAACATTGAATGCAGGAGACATCTGCAGGCGGCGTCTGGAGCCAGATCAGATAGTCATCATTCGGCCGAACAACAATGACGTCAGATTACGATTACATACTGGCCTGTTTGAAACATTGTATAAGTCTGGGGTAGAGTCAGATAGTTTTTGTTCGACTACTTTATCTGCTAAGGATAAGATAGGGTAGTTACGAACCCAGAGCTCTGCAAATGTATAGACTCCTCTGTCAGGAATAAATTGGTTGTTTTTTATACATTGTTGTGAACGTTCTTTCACGAAAACGAGCACGCTTGCAACCACGGAAGTTAGGAGATTTTAAAACACAGGTTCCTTCACACTGAACTGCTGGCGCTCATGTGCTTAGCTTCCATACCATACCGCCTGTGCAGTGCCACCTCGGTTTCAAGCAACTTTTCCTCCGTCCGCTGACAAAGTCAAGTTTCTATTTGTATAACCCTGTTCTTGGGCTCCATTGCAAATTGACTGTATTAAAATCTATATATTTAAAAGGATATCATACAGTATTCATTTGGGGTGCTTAGTGGGGGGATTTTGTTAAATAAAGTGTGATGGTGTTTTCTTTAGACCAGACTTGTGTTCAACTGCGTATGGAGATTTGGTTATTTCCTGTGTTTTACCCCACTAATTCCTTTATCTTTTTCCTTTCCCTTCAGTGCTGAACCTCAGCAGTTGTGGTGCTGGTGCCTGTGTGGCATTAACCCTCTTTTTTTCTTTTTTTTTTGGTGTGGTGGACTCCTCCTGGTTGTGGGTTTCCCCCCTCTTTCACCTGCTTGAGTGTGTGGCTGTCAAGTGTGATTGGGGTGTATATGTACATGTGGAAAACATGATACCGTGTTGATCTAATGTCAAATGTGGACAATTGAAAATATTGCTTCAGATGACAAACCGGTTAAGGGAATGTTCCATAAAAAAGTCCAAAATTAATTAAATGGTTCGAAAGTCAATAGGTCCCATTCACTAATAAATGTGTAGAAATGTTCTTACTCTGCGTACAAGTTTAGCATATATGCAAAATCACTGTCGTATTCATGACGTGCGTACCGGCCAATTTACTTCGTACAACTGTGCGCACGTTAATGAATCAGAATTCATTCTAAATGACGGGCTCAGGCCCTTGGTGCTCCAATCTGAATAATCTGCGCCCCTTTTTCTCTTGAAAAGGGTGTCCGTTCGATACATCTCAGCCAATGTGCAAAGCTGGAAAATTGCGAAACATGGCCCCAAACATGCATCATTTTCTTAATCTTTATATGATTTTCAAATGGTTTGTATCATCGGAAAGCATGTTAAACACAGAAAATGACAACATACTGTAATGATCATGTTAATAATTTTAATTAGTACATACATATTCAACTATAAACATATCAAACATGCGTACGCACGATTTAAACAAATTTGTGCATATGCTCGGTGAGTGAATGTTTTGTTTTGTTTTCAGAAGAGTAACTACGAGCGTCTAACTTTTTCAAAATCTCAGACAAACTAATAGATTGTGTCATGTACTGCCCTATAGTACCATTATTGGAGCCTGGCGGGCGCTTTGCCTGCCTGTTCCCGGAAATCCACGCCATAGTATTGCAGTTACTTCCAGCGGTACCACGGCCCATTTACCTCACGTAAGCCACTCTATTCCTCGTTCACTTTTTGACTCCTGTGTCTCTCCTTGTTCTCAGTGTTTTCCCCTGTGTTCCTGATCCACGTCATTCCTGCCGCCAAGCCAGCCAGCCGCATGTCCTCTCCACTGCCTGCCCCTTGTCCGCGCCACTGCCTGCCAACCCACCCAGGAACACCTCCATTACCTTTCCGAAATAAACTGTTCATCATAATCAATCTGCCTCCGCCTGCTCTTGGGTCCAGCTCCTCTCCATATGTGACAGATTCCACCACAAAGTGCCGCTTCGAGATCGTATTTGGAGAAATATGTCATGTTTGAGACTACATCAGATTGGCACATGAGCAGAGAGAGACAATCACAAGCCTCGGGTTTAGACAGAGGAAATGATATGAAAAAAAATCTGACCTTATGCGGCTATTTTGCAAATGTAACTAACTTGTAATCATAGAAATTTCCGAAAGCAACTGTAATTTAATTACGCATTTTCTCCCAGTAATGTAATGGATTACAATAGCATAAATTTGTCATTAAATTACATAATCTCTACATGTAATTAGATACTCACAAACACTGTATATAAATTACTGGTTCATCCATCCATTCTTTGAACAGCTTATCCTCACTTGGGTCGCGGGTGCCAATCGCAGGGCAGATATAAACAAACAACTATTCGCACACACATTCACATCTATGGACAATTTACAGTCTTCAATTTACCTACCATGCATGTTTTGGGGATTTGGGAGGAAACTGGAGTACCTGGAGAAAACCCACACAGGCACAGGGAGAACATGCAAACTCCACACAGGAAGGCCAGCCTGGGACGTCAGAACTGTGAGGCGCATGTGCTAACCAGTCGCCCACCGTGCCGCCATAATTGGTCCGTCAGTCCATTTGTCCATCCATCCACCCACCCACCCATCCACCCATCCATCCATCCATTCATCCATTTTCTTCCGCGTATCCGACGTTGGGTCGCAGGGGCAGCAGCTTAAGCTGGGAAGCCCAGACTTCCCTCTCCCAAGCCACTTTGTCCAGCTCTTCCGGGGGAATCTTGTGGCGTTCCCCGGCCAGCCGAGAGACATAGTCTCTCCAGTGTGTCCTGGGTCATTACTGGGGCCTCCTCCCAGTGGGACGTGACTGGACCATTTTACCAGGGAGGCTTTCAGGGGGTATCCTAATCAGATGCCCAAGCCACCTCAACTCCTCTTGATGCGACTCTGAGCCCTTCCTGGATGACTGAGCTCCCGGATGACTGACCTTCTCACCCTAACTCTAAGGGAGAGCCTGGGCATGGTGCGAAGGAAACTCATTTTGGCTGCTTATATCCGCGATCTTGTTCTTTCTGTCATTACCCGCAGTTCATGACCATAGGTGAGGGTAGGAACGTAGATCGATAGGAAAATTGAGAACTGCGCCTTTCGGCTCAGCTCCTTCTTTACCACGACAGACCGAGAAAGTCTGCATCACTGCAGACGTTGCACTGAACTGCCTGTCGATCTCCTGCTCTGTTCTTATCTCACTCGTCAATAAGACCGCAAGTTACTTGAACGCATTCACTTGAGGCAGGATCTTCTCCTCGACCAAGAGAGGGCACTTGACTCTTTTACGACTGAAGACCATGGACTCAGATTTGGAGGTGGTGATTTTCATCCCAGATTGTTCAGACTCGGCTACAAACCGCTCCAGTGAGAGTTGAAGATGACGGCTTAATGAACCCATCAGAACCACATCATCTGCAAAAAGCATCAGCATAATACTGACATCACCAAAGTGGACCCCCTCAACGCCTTGGCTGCGCCTAGAAATTCTGTCCATGACGGTAATGAACAGAATCGGTCACAAAGGGCAGCCTTGGCGGAGTCCAGCTCTCCCTGGAAACGTATTCAACTTACTGCCGGCAATGCAGACCAAAGTCTGACACCAGTCATACAGGAACTGAACAGCCCTTATCCGGGTGTCTGGTACCCCATACTCCCAGAGCACCCTCCACACACATGTAGACTGGTTGGCGAACTCCAATAAACCCTCCAGAACCCTGCTGTGGGTGTAGAGTTGGTCCACTATTCCACGGCCAGGATGAAAACCACACTGCTTCCAGATGAACCCACCTCTCCAGCACACACGAATAGACCTTACCAGGGAGGCTGCGGAGTGTGATCCCCCTGTACTTGGAACAGACCTTCCTATCCCCCTTCTTATAAAGGGTGCCCACCACCACCAGTCTGCCAATCCAGAGGAACTGTCCCTGATGCCCATGGGATGTTGCAGAGACGTGTCAACTAGGACAGCCCCACAACATCCAGAGCTTTTAGGAATTCCGGGCAGATCTCATCCACCCCTGGGGCCCTGCCACTGAGGAGCTTTCTTAACCACCTTAGTGACCTCAACACCGGAGATAGGAGAGCCCACGTCAGAGTCCTCAGACTTCCTCATAGGAAGCTGTGTCGGTAGAATTGAGGAGGTCTTCAAAGTATTCGGCCCACCGACTTGCAAGGTCCCTCAGCGACCACCAAAGCTATGTTCCTCTTGGTTTGCCGCTACCCATCAGCTGCCTCAGGAGTCCCACAAGCCAAAAAGGCCCAATAGGACTTCTTCAGCTTGACAGCATCCCTTACCACTGGTGTTCACCACTGAGTTCTGGGATTTCCGTCACAACAGACACGACCAACTTATGGCCACATCTCCGGTCGGCCGCCTCAACAATGGAGGCAGGAAATGTGGTCCAATCGGACTCAATGTTCCCCACCTCCCTC